>NW_006921999.1:2676282-2681808 GCF_000298275.1 Orycteropus afer afer
ATATATATATCTTTAGTGCACAATGTTTATAATTGGCTTAATGATTTGCAAGAAATAATAGCAGGAGCAGAGTCAGTTTTTATGGAAATAAATTAATTTGGTGCTGGAGGTGGGGGAGGAGGGAGATGAACAATGGATGGAAACAGTGAGAAAGCCAGAAGAGGTCATGGAGAAAGTGGGAAATAAGAATGGCAGTGGATCAGGATATACCTTAAACGCCATCCTAAAGAATTTAAATTTATCCTAAACACAATAAATATTTAAGTCTTCCTTCAGCAGAGTATTGCTTCTGGCAATATCAAGAAGTGATGACCACTGAAAGCCAAAAAGGATAAATAGATCTTGAAATAATCAGGAGATGTGACCTTAAATAAGTAAACAATGGGGACCTTTTCTCTGATAAATCATAGTGTTCCCCTTGGAACAAATAGGGTAGGATGCATAAAGGAGGTTTATCAAATCTTATAATATGTTCATAATTATTAGACAATGATCACCCAATCTCCTAATATTAGAAAACGGGAGATCCATAAGGCTAGGTATAGAAAATATTCAGATAAAGGAGGAAAATCATAATATTTTATCTATTAATAGTCTCAGAAAACTTATTATTAATAGCAGAATTGGCTAACAGAAATATGAAGATGATATACACTTATTAGGAAATAAATGCATTTTTATTTCCCTAGCTTTTCAAGGTAAATTTCTTTATTTTTAACACACTTACATTATTTTTCAATATCCACTCCACTGGAAAAATGTACAAAAAATATTAACTCAGTGGAGATATATATATATATATATATATATATATATATATATATATACAGAAAAATACAATTTTAATACATTTTGAGGATTGTCAATATAAAAACTGAAACATTTGAGAACACTAAATCTATGGGACTCTGTATTTGTTCACTATCTTTATATAAATTCATATACACAGCCTTTTCCTGCAAGTATTTCCATGGAATGATCAATATATTCTTGTGAATCTTGAGCCATAATTCTTGAGGATTTATAAGATGACACTTTAGGGAAACTAATATTCCTTGTAAGTATGTGTACCTGTATTTCACAGATAGCAGTCAGCAGGGTAAATTTGAAGCAGTGGCTCTACTATGTGGTCCAAGAGAAATTTGAAGGAAATATTAGACATATTCTAAATTAGAATCTTATCTTTTTCTAATTCCTATCTCAACAGACAAAGTAAAGATGACTGAGGACAATCATTCCTTGACAACTGAGTTCATCCTCACAGGATTTATGGATCACCCAGATCTGAAGACCCTTCTGTTTGTGGTGTTCTTTGCTTTCTATCTGATCATGATGGTGGGGAATCTTGGTTTGGTGGCATTGATTTTCATGGAGCGCCGTCTTCACACACCCATGTACATCTTTCTGGGCAACCTGGCTCTGATGGATTCCTGCTGTTCCTGTGCCATTACCCCCAAGATGTTAGAGAACTTCTTTTCTGAGGACAAAATGATTTCCCTCTATGGATGCATGGCACAATTTTATTTTCTCTGCCCTGCTGAAACTGCAGACTGCTTTCTTCTGGCGGCAAAGGACTATGATTGCTATGTGGCAATATGCAGCCCACTGCAGTACCAAACCATGATGTCAAAGCAACTCTGCATTCAAATGATCATAGGGGCCTACATAGCTGGAAATCTGCATTCCATGATTCATGTAGTACTTCTATTAAGGTTAACCTTCTGTGGATCTCATCAAATCAATCACTTTTATTGTGATATTCTTCAATTATACAGACTTTCCTGTGTTGACCCTTATATCAATGAACTGATGGTATTTATCTTTTCAGGGTCTGTTCAGATTTTCACTATTAGTATAGCCCTAATCTCTTATGTTTCATCCTTTTCACAATTTTCAAAATGAAATCCAAAGAGGGAAGAGGCAAAGCCTTGTCTACTTGTGCATCTCACTTTCTCTCTATCTCAATGTTCTATGGCTCTCTTCTCACCATGTATATCCGGCCACATTCACTTAAAGATAGGAATAAAGATATACCAGTTGCTATTTTTTTATACTCTAGTAATTCCTTTATTAAACCCTTTCATCTATACTCTAAGAAATAAGGAAGTAATAAATGTTATGAAAAGAATTATGAAGAAGAGAAAATCTCATAACATTCTGAAACAAATATCATCCTATGTGACAAACTGATTTTAATTAGAGAAACTTTCTTTCAAAGTCATAGATACTGAGAAATAATACTTTGTATGTTATTTAATATACTTTGCATATTAAATATTAAATCACTGAACTGTGAAGACTTGTAAGTGAAAAAATAAATATAGTTACATACATTCAGAAAGGAAGGATTCAGCTAAAGTGTACTTGAAAATCTATACTCTAATGTATTATAGGAGCAAATTAAATGTTTACTTTTTGGTCATAAATTGCATCAGAGTGTAATTAGCTACAATTTTTAACATATTCAACAGATAGTAAGAATAAAATTCAGTAAATAAACTCACTTCCATCGCGTTTATTTTGACTCACGTTATAGGACTGAATAGAATTGTCCCATGTGGTTTCCAAAGTTGTAAATCTCTACGGAAGCAGACTCCCTTATCTTTCTTCATAGAGCAGCTGGAAGGTTCCAACAGCTGACCTTTGGGTTAGTGGCCCAGTGTTTTACCCACTATGCTACCAGAACTCCCTCAATAAAAGAAGGCAGCCTCCATTTAGCATTGTTGGCAAATTCATGGAATCCCTAAGCATAACCTCACAAACATACATGCATTTCAAGTTCTAATATATTACTTAAACCACACCACCTATCAGAAGAAACTGAATTTGAATTTGATTCTCAACTTTGCTTTGCTCAAGGGTTTATGATTAAATATGGATTTATATAGAATATTTTTCTCAAGCCAAGAGCATTTTTATCTTTATTATTAGTCACTTTCCCTGTCACGCCCTCTGAAATGGAGTGTTTGCATAATAGGAATTTATCAAAGCTTAGTCAAAAATAATGCTATTTATGTTGAAATTACTATGGATTTGAATGCTTTCACATAAATTGATAGTTCTCCATAGATATATGACAGTGTAAGTCCTCAATACAATAATGACACAATTAATTTTAGCCTCCCCCATAGCATTACTTGTCTTGTTTGTTATTAGGAATACCACTAACTTGCAATAATACCAATATCAATTATTGGTATATTAGCATCAAGAGAAATCTGGACATGCTGGTTTGTGTAAATGAGGAAGAAAATGGTGAAAATCCTGAAAAGCTAAACAAAATATTTATTGATCATTTAAATGTGCAAATATGAAAGAAAAAATAGTTTAATGAGAACCCACTCTGTGCTATACAGAAATGTACATCTTTCATATTTATTACCTTCTTATGAGTTAGGCATCATCTTTCATGATTTTCCAAGGTAAAAAGCTCATACCTTGGAATACTGTCATTTTCTCATGTTCATGCACACATGCAGAATGGAGTTAGAATTTGAGTCAATGATTCTTTTTTCCCTTACTCTTTTTTCAACTCCTTTTACTGATACTTAAATCACAGTTAATCTCAAAATAATTAAGATAAGGAAATTGGACACATGTATATGGAGGGTGGAGCAATGTAGATTATATACACAGAATTTTAGGTTGCTCTGGGATAGCTTGTGCTTGTATGTAACACCAGAAATAACAGATGTTTAAAGGATGGCAAAAATTGAGTTGAGGAAAAACAGGAATTAAAGCATGAGTAGAATCAACGTTTATAGTAATGAGTGTGACAATGGGCGTAGGAAATGAGGAAACTAAAGGATGAGTGTGAAAAACCTGTAGAGCTATTGATGAAAGCTATTGTTGAGAGTGGACAATCAGGATGTAAGTGGATTTGTTTACTGAGAGTTTTAAAAGCCACATTAGTGAATCTGAACTTATCTTAGAGGCATCAAACATTGGCATCTTCCTGGTAGCCGGATTTCTGTTAAAAATTGACTTGGCAATAATTCAAATGTTGTTGTTGTTATGTGCCCTTGAGTCCTACCCAACTCATAGAGACCTCTCCTTGGGTTTCCGAGGCAGTATCACTATGGAAGTAAATTGCTCTATCTTTCTTCTGAGGAGTGACTGGTGGGTTTGAACTGCCAGTCTTCTGGTTAGCAGTCAAGTGCCTTAGGCACTATGCTACCAGAGCTCTCAATAATTCAAAGAGTAGGTGGTAAGAGATGAAACTGGAGAAGACCCTAAGAAAGAAAAATTAGCATAATTATAAACATTTTAAAAAGAATTAGGAAATCTGTCTTGGAAGAAGTACAGAAAGAATGCTTTTTAGAAGAGAAGATGGGAAGGAAAACTTGTCTATCATACTTTCGGCACCTTATCAGGAGGGACCTGTCCTTGGACAAAGAAATCATGTTTGGTAAAGTGGAGTGTTAGCAAAATAGAGATAGACACTCAATGAGATGGATTGATGCAGTGCGTGCAACACAATGGGATCAAGCAGCAATTATTGTGAGGATGGCACAGTACTGAGCAGTATTTTGTTCTGTTGTACATAGGGTCACTATGAGTTGGAACTGACTCTATAATATGTAAGAACAACAAAAACTGCTCAGGAGAAGTTTGTCATGTGGCATGTACATTGTACAATAATGGGACAAAGTGCAGTTCTAATTAGAACATGAGGACGTGTCTGGAGTAATTCACTGATTAGTTCACTATACCCAGTAGAGCAACTTTGATTTCATCCACAGCAAATACAATGTTAACTTTCACTGAAGGAATTCCAAGGTTCTTTATTTCTCCCATGAACAGAATTGAAAGAATACCTTACTGTAGTGTGAAGTTTCCAAAGAATGGCATCCTTTTCACAAATCATCACAACTTTATTTTGAACCTTTCGTTTTTCTACCCCTAAGTATTTACATGAAGATGCAGTAGTATGACAGCAGTGGTGATCTTATCAATTTGCACTCTACAACAATGATTCTGGTGCTAATGTAGAGCATGGTAGTGGGAAATATATGATTTTTCTAATTTTCTTTCAGAAAAACTACTATCCTACCTTCATGAAAACTGAGTTTCCTAATATTTCTAAGAGTTACAGGATAAGTGAAGACACTGTTATGTACCTAATTTTCATTATTTGTCATTTTTCAGCTTCTTTGTTATTAACCAAATACACAGGTAAGAAATAAAAATTATGGCAACCTTATATTTTCTGGTTTTATTTTCATTTATTTATTTATTTTTCCTTCTGGACTTTTATTTCCTTGACTTAAGTAATTGATATTTCATGGTTCTGGAGACATACATATCAAGATTTCTTTTTGATGACAAACTTTGAATAAAAAGAATGATTTAAATGAAATAAATAATGACTCAAGAGTTTGAAAGATTATTTTATATTAAAGAAATTTTTCTTTGTCAGTCTAGGGACAACTGAACAATGTTGTTCACACATCCTTCATTTATTCATGAAATCATGAGATGTGGACTAGTTATCAATGAAAATTTTCATAGATCAAGGGACTTCAA
>NW_006921999.1:2682018-2691804 GCF_000298275.1 Orycteropus afer afer
ACATTCCTTTAAATTTTCTGAGGAGTGTACCTACCCAGTGTAAATGCTCAATCTATATGCCTGTCTATTGTTTGACTGGAAGCCATGGGAATGAGTTTAATTCCAGGCCCTAAAGGTGACTAGGAGCCATAGTCCAGGGTTTCATCAGTCTCTGTCAGGCGAGTAAGGTTGTTCTCCCCACTCAATGATTTTGAATTTTGTTCCACATTTTTCTCTCACTCTATCCAGGAACTCCTATTTTGATCACTTTCCGAGTGGTTGACATTGGTAACTGGGCACAATCTGCTTGTGTGGTAGTATTTCCAGGTCTCCTTGGAGGTATATAACTTTAAAAATTAAATTTTTAGAATGAATTTTCTCTTGTTCTATTCTCAGTGAAGATGTGAAATAACAACTGGCCTATTGAAATAACGTTATCTCCAATGCTGAACAATTGATTAAGAATAAAACTCTTTTAGTATCATTTGAAGGATAAATAAATCCAGATTTGGCAAATAAGTAATTTTTTAAATGTGTTTTACTCAACAGGCAGCATGTGTACAAAATGGTGTTAATTTTTATTTTGAGAAAGAATTTAATTTACACATAAAGTTACGTGTACCTTCTCCTTCAAGATAATCTATGGAGGTGTGTACTCACTTTCAAGTATATGGGAATTTCTTCTTTTGGATATTTTAAAGTTTATATATCATATAACTAAATCAAGCCAATTTCCTAAAGTTTGTTAAGAATATTCAATCCAAAATATTGAGAAAAATTATAAAATATTTACCAATGTTACTAAAGACAAAGGCACTGAGCTATAAAGAAAACTATAAAAAAATACTGTAATTCCATACCTACCTTTGCTCATTTACAGAATATATTTGGACTATTCAAATAAAAAAAAGGAAAATGATTCCCATTTGGTTGAAGACAAATATACCACTGACAATATACTAAAATTCAAGAAGAATGAACTTATGAAGAATTTCCACAAAGGAAATTACTTAATATCAGTTTCTATTTTTTCATTAAAATTTTATTTGCCATCTGTTAAATGCAGTATTAGCATTGCTATTTTTTTTTTTTTTAATTGTGATTTGGGTGAAAGTTTACAGAGCAAATTCCCTTTCCATACAGAAGTTCACATACACTTTTTCTCATGACATTGACTACAATTTAATACAATGCAACAGCTCCCCTCCCACATCCTTCCCATAGTTACCTCTTCCCTGTGTCATTCCCTCCATGCACTCCTGCCTTCTGAGCTATGTCCCTGTGCATGCACAGCCCTTCTATTCTCCTATGATTATTCTCTCCAAGGAGTGTTTCTACCTAGTGTAAATGTACACCTCATATGCCTGTCTTTCGTTTGACTGGAAACCACAGGTGTGGATTCAATTCCAGACCTGAGGGGCAGCTAGGGGCCATGGTCTCAGTGGTTCCACCAGGCTGTATCAGACCAGAATACCTGGTCCCTTTTTTTTTTTTTTCCCGAAAAATGATCTTGAGTTTTATTCCACATTGTTCTCCCACACTATCCAGGATCTCCTACATAGATCCCCTCTGAGTGGTTGACAATGGTAGCTGGGCACCATCTAGTTCTTCTGATCTCATAGTCATATAGGCTGAGGATCACATGGTGTTCCAGTTGCTTGAACTAATTGTTGTCATGAATCTTTGGTTTTCTTCATTATTCTTTGCTCTGGATGAGGAGAGACCCATCACTGCATTTAGATGACTGCTTGAAAGCTTTTAAGATCCCAGTTGCTACTCATCAAAGTATGAGGTGGAATAATGCGTAGTATGTTAGGCCAATTGAGCTTGATGTCCCTGTGACTGTGGTCCTGAGCCCACAGGTCCAACTACTCCCTCCCTCAGGGTAGTAGGCTGTGCCCAAGAATTGACTACAATCTTCACCTTTGTCGGCTCTCCTATACACCTGGGGATTCTTACAGAACATAGCAATACACTTGTAGAAACACTGCCAACCTTATACATGGTCTTGGGCACACTCCCCCCTGCATAGACATACCTAATAGTCAGCCTGTCCACCCATCTATCCCCCCATGTATCCATGTGTGCCTTCACTGACAACACAGTACTGTATGTGCAAAAAGCTTCATCTTTGTTGTCTGTACCTCCCATGCACCTCTCTATGTCTTGCTCTTCTTCAATGTCACCATGTTGATCACTCACATTTGGTACATTGCTCTTGTCTTCATCCAAATCAATACTGTCTCTACTTATCTAACAGTGTTCCCTCCTCTCCCCTCCCACCTCTGGTAACCAACAAAGAAAATTTCCTTTCATATAAAAAGCTTTCCTTCACTTTTTACAAAAATAGACTAATACAATATTTGTCCATGATTGACTTATTTCACTCAGTATAATGTCCTCCAAGTTCATCCACATTATGTAGTGTTTTGCTGATTGTACATTATTTTTTTTAGGGTTGCATAATATTCCATTATGTGTATGTATCATAGTTTGGTTACTCATTCTTCAGTTGATGGACAGATAGGTTTTTTCCATCTTTTGGGTATTGAAAATAGTGCTGCGATGAACATAGGTGTGCATATGTCTGTTCTCGTCCAGGCTCTCAATTCTTTAGGATATATACCTAGTAATGGAATTGCTGGGTCAAATGGTATTTCTAATTCCAACTTTTAAAGGAATCTCCATACTGATTTCCACAGTGGTTGTACCATTTTACAGTCCCAACAGCAGTGTATGAGAGTGCCAATCTCTTGGCAGCATTTGTTATTTTCTGTCTTTTTGATCTTTGCTGCTAGTGCTGGGGGAACATGGTATCTCATTGTTGTTTTGATTTGCATCTTTCAAATGGCTAATGATCATGAACATCTCTTCATATGTTTGTTGTTCCCTTCAATATCCTCTTTGGTGAAGTGTCTATTCATGTCTTCTGCCCATTTTTAAATTGGATTATTTGTCTTTTTGTTGTTGATGTGTTGGAGTTTTCTATAAATTCTAGAAATATGTCCCTTTTCATAGATGTCATTGCTGAATAGTTTTTTCCAATCTATAGGTTCTCTTTTGCTTCTTTTGAGAAGTCTTTGGAAGCATATAAAAATTTAATTTTTAGAAGGTCCCATTCATCTAGTTTCTCTTCTGCTGTTTGTGCATTTTGGGTTATGCTTGGTAGTCTATTTTTGCCACATATTGTTGCTGTTGTTCGTATGTGCCATCAAATTGGAACCGACTCATAGTGACCCCTCCTTGGGTTTCCGAGACGATATAACTATGGAAGAGATTGCCCAACTAGGGCCGCTAAATTTGCCCCTAGTTTTTCTTTGAGGAACTTTATAGCTTTAGGTTTCACAATTAAGTTTTGATCCATCTGGAGTTAGTTTTTGTATATGGTGTGAGGTAAAGATCTTGTTTTATTTTTCTGCAAATGGATATCTCATTTTGCCAGCACCATTTATTAAACAATCATCTCTTCCACATTTAATGGATTTTAGACCTGTGCCAAAGATCAGCTGACCATAAGTCGGTGCATCTATTTCTGGGTTCTCAATTCTATTCTATTGGTCTATGTCTCTGTCATCATACCAACACCAGGCAGTTTTGAGTACTGTGGCTGTACAGTAGGTTTTGAGATACAACAGTGTGAGACCTCCTACTTTGTTCTTCTTCAATAATGATTTGCTTATCTGAGGTCTCTTTCCTTTCCATATAAAGTTAGTGATTGGTTTTTCCATATCCTTAAAGAATGTTGATGGGATCTGGATTGGGATTGCATTGAATGTATAGACTGTGTGATAGTTGGAGCTGTGTGTCAATTTGGCTGGAACACAATTCTGTTGGCTTAAGCAATTGTGATGTGGGTTGTTCCAATGATGGGATCAGATGTATATGTTTTGAGCAGCCTATCCATTGAAAGGGAGTTGGGTGTGGGGGTGTGGCCTGCTTCCAGTATATTTATGGACATCCTGGGAAAAGAGTCACTCTTCTGTGGATCAGGATTCTGTTGCGCTGCCTACAACTCTCTGTGAGCGAACAATCCACCATTCAGCCTGCACATCTTGGATTCATTATTTGTTGGAGTCAACAGCCAGTACACTGCCTGCCTACCTTGAGCTCCTCTGCCCCTGCAGCTTTCTGAGTTGGGAAAAGCCTCCAGCTTGATGTTTGATCCAAGAACTTTGGACTTGTCAGCTTCTATGAGTGTGTGAGCCATTTTCCTAAGATAAATTTTCTCTTTCTTTCTCTATATAAACTTCACTGGTTTTGTTTCTCTAGAGAATCCAGTTTATACGCAGATTGCTTTGGATAGAATTGACATTTTCACAATGTTCAATCTTCCTATCCATGAGTATGGTAAGTTCTGTCATTTAAGTAGATCTGTTATTGTTTCTTGAAGTAGTCTTTTATAGTTTTCTTTGTATAGGTTTTTTGTGTCTCTGGTAAGATTCATTCCCAAGTATTTTATTTTCTTGGTAGCTATTGTAAATGGTATTGATTTCCTTATTCCTTTCCAGCAATGTCTTTGCTGGTGTAAAGGAATCCAACTGATTTTTGAATGTTGATCTTGTTTCCTGCCATGATGCTAAATCTCTCAATTAGTTCAAGTAGATTTTCTTACTGAGTCTCTTGGGTTTTCTAGGTATAAGATTATATCATCAGCTAATAGGGGTAGACTTCTTCCTTACCAATTTGGATGCCTTTGATTTCACTTTCTTGCTTTATTGCCATGGCTAGGATTTGCAACACAATGTTGAATAGAAGTGGTGATAGAGGGCATCCTTGTCTGGTTCGTGTTTGCAAGGGGAATGGTTTCAGCCCCTCTCCGTTGAGAATAATTTTGGATGTTGGTTTTTCATGTTGTTGTTGTTGTTGTTATGTGCTGTCAAGTCAGACCCAATTCATAGTGACCCCTCCTTGGGTTTCTGAGGCAGTATCACTACAGAAGTAGATTGCCCAACCTTCCTTCCAAGGAGTGGCTAATGGGTTTGAACCGCCAGCCTTCTGGTAAGCAGTCAAGTGCCTTAGGCACTGTGCTACCAGAGCTCCTTTTGTTATGAATTTTGTTGTCATTTCCTTTGTTGCTATTGTTTTAGTATTTGCTGAATATTTGTGCTTATCCTCTTTTTCATTGTGATGTGAAGGTTTATTTTTTTCTTTGAGGTTACCCTGTGATTTATAATTTTCTCCCCAAGTTTAGAACAGTCCATCTTGCAACTCTCTTGACTTCCTCACCATTTAGAAGTTCTGTAACTATACAGTATTTTCCCTCTTTTTGGTTTGCAGTTGTCCTCATTTGCCAATTGATGTCTCTAGTTCCCTGTTTACAATCTTGCAAGCTTATTTTACTTTGGATA
Organism: Orycteropus afer afer; assembly: GCF_000298275.1. Classification (NCBI taxonomy): domain Eukaryota; kingdom Metazoa; phylum Chordata; class Mammalia; order Tubulidentata; family Orycteropodidae; genus Orycteropus; species Orycteropus afer. Next base: position 2,687,346 of record NW_006921999.1, read on the forward strand.
TGTCCATAGCTGTGTTGGCTTCTTGATTATATTTAGTATTAATTTTCTGGATTTCTATCTGCGGATTTTGAATTATTTCTAATTTTTCATTTATTTTGTTATTTTGTTCTTGTATTTTATTCCAAGATTCTCCTAGTGTTTTGTCTGTGTTTTCCTTAAGTTTGTCAGTGTTTTCCTTGATCTGTCTCTCAATTCTTTGAAGATACATAAATATAATTCTTTTCTCCCTCTTCCCTTCAGCACCTTCTTCTTCTTCTCTTCTTTCTCCCTCTTTTCCTTCTTCTTCTTCTCCTCCTCCTCCTCCTCCTTTTTTCTCCTTCTCCATCTCCTCTTTCTCCTTCTTGCCAGCTTAGACTGTGTCTCACACTCACCACTTCCACATTAAGTAATAACCATCCATGAACTCTGTATTGGCAGTAGGCACTCTTGTAGAGCATGTGTCACATTTCTTCCACACACTGTTTGGTTCCTAGTACTTTTGCCAGTATTGTGCTGCAGTTGGCTCTTTTTTTTTTCTCTCCTCTCTTTCTTTCTCTTATTTCCTTTTTTTCACCTCTTTCTTGCCATCTTTCCCTGGCAGTCGGGAGCCAGCAACCTTACCAAACTATCCTCATAACACCTGCCACCTCACCCACTAGGTGAGTGCCACTATCTGCTAAAGCACCAATGAATTGATGACAGACGATGCCAAACACACAGCCTGCCCACAACAACTCTGCACAATTATTGATCAGAGATTCACCCCCACACCCATATCCCCCACCAAATCCACCTGGAGACAAGTAGTAATTGTCTTAGTGTTATCAAATTTTAGAGACCATAGAAATATGCCTGCCTATTTAAAACATATATTAAAACAAAGCAAGACAAAATATCAGGGTGAAGCAAACTAAATAAATCAACAAACAATTATAATAACATTACTGTTATTTTAACTCTGTTCCTCAGAGACAACAAATGAAATCACACACATACCAAAAAAAAAAAAAAAAAACAGAACAAGAAGCCTAAGAAAAGTGACCAAAGAAAGAACAGGGTCAGAAAATCTTCTGGAGGTAGAAAATCTATTGGTACTACATGATAAGGAATTCAAAAGAATTTTATTTACATATCTTCCATGGCTTCAGAGAAAATTTGGGAAGACCAGAGACAAAATCACGGAAAATACAAACAAAACTCTAGAAGTCTTAAAAAATAAATGCAAGAGCAAATTGACAAAATAAATAGAAAATTATAAACAGTACAAATCAGTAAATAGAAATCCAAAAGATTCATATTAAAATTTCAGGAATAGATAATGCTTTGGAAGAGCAAAAGAGTAGAATTTAATCAAAGGGACACAGAATTAACAAGATTGAAACAAATCTTATAACACTAACCTGTTAGAGGAATGATCAGAAACAAAACCAATGGGCATCATTATTCTCCATGAAGAGAGACAGAAAATATTTCTCTTGCAAATGGGAACTAGACAAGGATTGTTTGTCATCATTCCTATTCAATATTGTGTTGGTAATCCCTCCAGAGCAATAAGACAAAAATGGGAAATAAAAGGCATCCAAATTTGCAAAGAAGTGGCAATATCTCTATTTGCAGATATGATCCATGCATCACATACTATAGAAAATCCCAGTGACTCAAGAGAAAAATAATCCCAGTGACTCAAGAGAAAAGTAACTACTAGAAAGATTCAGCAAAGGAGCAGGATTCAAGATCAGCATACGGAAACCAGACTCCACCACACTGACAGAGATATCTCTGAAATGGAAGGCAGGAAAACAACACCATTTAATATAGCCCCACAAAAGATGAAATACTTAAGAAAAAAATCTAACTAGAGATACATAAGAACTAAACAAAGAAAACTACAAAACACTACTAAAAGAAGCCAAAAAAGACCTACATAAATGGAAGAGTATACCATGCTCAAGGACAGAAAGATTTAATATTGTGTAAATGTCAACCTAATCAAAGTGATCTACAAGCATAATGCAATCCTAATCCAGATTCCATCATCATTTAAAGAAATGGAAAGACAAATCATCAACTTAATATAGAATGAAAAAATTCTCTGGATAGCACTACTAAGAAGAAGACCAAAGTAAGAGATCTTACACTTCCTGATCTCAAAATCTACTATAAAACAGTCTATTGTTGGTACAGAGCAAAGATATCTCCTTGAAGACTTAAGGTGTTCCAGACACAAACCATGGTATTTTCAGTCACCTCATATGCATGTGAGAGCTGGACAATGAATAAGGAAGACAGAAGAAGAGTTATTGCTTTTGAGCTATGGTGCTGACAAAGAATGCTGAGAGTACCATGGACTGCTAAAAGATCTAACAAATCTGCCCTGGAGGAAGTGCAGCCAGATTGGTCCTTGGAGGTGAGAATGGCCAGACTTTGTCTCACCTACTTTGGTCATGTTGTCAGAAGGGACCATTTTCTGAAGAAGGAGGTCATGCTTGGTAAAGTGGATGGTATAGGAAGAAGAGGAAGGCCCTCAATGAAATAGATTGACACAGTGGCTGGGGTGATGGGCTCAAGCATAGCAAGGACATGGAGCTGGTGTGGGACAGGGCAGTGTTTCATTCTGCTGTGCATAAGGTTGCTGTGAGTTGGAAACAACTTGATGGCACCTAACATAACAACACAATATTATTGGTACAATGATTGGGACTTCTTGAAAATTAAACATTTACAACATCAAAAGATTTCACACACACACACACACACACAAAAGTAAAAAGAAAGCCTACAGACACGGAAATTGTTTTTTTTTTTTCGTAATGGCACATGGGAGAAGGTACTAATAGCTAAAATTTATAGCAAACGTTAACACCTCAACAGCAAAAAGACAAAGATCCAGTTAAAAAATGAGCTGTTGTTCTTGTTGTTGTTGTTGTTATGTGCCTTTGAGTCAGACCCGACTCATATCGACCCCTCCTTGGGTTTCCTACGTGGTATCACTATGGAAGTAGATTGCCCCATCTTCCTTGCAAAGAGTGGCTGGTTGGTTTGAACCACCAGCCTTTTGGTTAGCAGTCAAATGCTGTGGGCACTATGCCAGCAGTGAGATATCATCTCACCCAGTATTAATATCAAAGTTCACAAAAACAAAAACAGCAACAACAAAAATGAAAATATCAAGTGTTGGCAATGATGTGGAGAGAGTGGAACACTCATACTCTGCTAATGGGATGGTAAAATAGTACAATCACTGGGGAAAATGGCATGGTACTTCCTTAAGAAGTTGGAAATAGGAATACCATATGATTCAGCCATCTAACTATTAGGTATATATGCTAAAGAAATATGAGCCATGACCAGATACATGCACACCTATGTCCACTGCAAAATTATTTAAAAGAGTAAATAGGTGGAAGCAACCTAAATGTCCACCAACAAATGAATAAACAAACTATGCAACATACACAAAATAGAATACTATGTAGCATTAAAGAATAATGATGAATCTGTGAAACACCTCATAATATGGATGAACTAACATTATCCTAAGTGAAATTATTCAATCACAAAAGCACAGGTAGTGTATGAAACCAGTACTTTATAAGTCAAGAATAAGTTTACACACAGAAATAACCATTCTTTGAAGTTTACTTGTGTTGGGGGGTGCAAAAGGGGCAAGGAGACCACATCTTCCGACCTCCTTTAACCCTACAAGAGGAAGACAGGATCACCATCAGTAACCCCAGGCCTATTCCTACAAGGCCAGACATGCTGCCTCCCTCCTTATTCATAGTCTAGTTCTCACATGCATATGAGACTATTGAAAATACCATGGCTTGGGTTAGACACATCCTAGTTTTCAAGGAGATATGTTTGCTCTTCAGCACTTGAAAGGGGTCTTTTGCAGCAGATTTGCCCAATGCAATGTCTTTTGATGTCTTCACTGTTACTTCCATGGGATTGATTGTAGATCCAAATAATATGAAGTCTTTTACAACTTCAATATTTTCTCCATCTATCATTATGCTGCTTAGCATTGGTCCAGTTGTAATGATTTTTTTTCTTTATGTTGAGGTGGAATCCATACTGTAGACTGTAGTCTTTCATTTTCATCAGTAAGTGCTCTGAGTCACCCTCAGTTTCAGCAAACAAAGTTGTGTCATCTGCATGTCCAGGTTGTTAATAACTTTCCTCCAATCCTGATGCCATGTTCTTTTTCATGTAGCCCAGCATCTCAGATTATTTGCTCAGCATTCAAGTTGAATAAGTATGGTGAAAGGATACCCTGCCACACTCCCTTCCTGATTTTAAACCATACAATATCCCCTTGTTGTGTTCAAATGACAGGTTCCTGGTCTGTGAACAGGTTCCTCATGAGTACAATTAAGTGTTCTGGAATTCCCAATCTTCTCAATGTTATCCATAATTTGTTATGATCCACACAATCGAATGATTTTGCATAGTCAATAAAACACAAGTAAACATCTTT
>NW_006921999.1:2693284-2694313 GCF_000298275.1 Orycteropus afer afer
GTAGCTGGGCATCATCTAGTTCTTCTGGTCTCATAGTCATATAGGCTGAGGATCACATGGTGTACCAGTCACTTAGACTACTTGTTTCTATGTGTCTTTGGTTTTCTTCATTATTCTTTGCTCTAGATGATGAAAGACCCATCATTGCATCTAGATGGCCACTTGCAAGCTTTTAAGATCACAGTCGCTGCTCACCAAAGTAGGATGTGGAACAATGTTTTGGGTGGTATGTTACACCAATTGAGCTTGATGTCCCCTACAACTATGGTTCTGAGCCCACAGGCCCAACTACTCACTGTCTCTGGGTAGCTGGTAGTGCCCAAGAAGTGACTACAACCTTGCCCCTTGTCAGCTCTACCATATACCTGGAAATTCTTACAGAGCATACAAATGCAGTTGAAGAAACATTGTCTGCCAGTCCTATACATGGTCTTGGGTGCATTCCTTCCTATATAGACATACCTGTGCATATCATAGTTCAGCCTGTGCACCCATCTATCTACCCATAGAGCAATGTTTGTCTTCACTGACAATGCAGTACTGTATGTGCAAAAGGGTTCATCTTTGTTGTCTGTACTTCCTATGCACCTCTCTACGTCTCCCTCTTTCTCAACACTACCATGTTGATCACTCACATTTGGTACATTGTCCTTCTCTTTACCCAAATCAACTTGTCTCTACTTATCTAACAGTATTCCTGCCTCTCTGCTCCCACCCCTCATAACCAACAGAGAAAATTTCCTTCCATATAGAAATATTTCCTTGACTTTTTACAATAACAGACTAATTTAATTTGTCCCTCCATGATTGTCTTATTTCACTCAGCATAGTATCCTTCAAGTTCATCCATGTTACATGGTGTTTTGTCATTGCTACGTTGTTCTTCAGGAGCTCTGGTTGCATAGTGCCTAAGGCACTTGACTGCTAACCAGAAAGCTGGAGGTTCAAACCCACCAGCCACTCCTCGGAAGGAAGGTTGGGCAATCCTACTTCCGTAGTGATACTGCCTCAGAAACCCAAGGAGGGGTC
>NW_006921999.1:2714874-2715725 GCF_000298275.1 Orycteropus afer afer
TATTTGTGCTTGTCTCTTTTCTATTGTGATGTGAAGGTTTATCATTTTTCTTTGAGGTTACTCTGTGATTTATAATTTTCTCCCCAAGATTAGAACAGTACATTCTTTCTTGAAAGTCTCTTGACTTCCTTACCATTTAGAAGTTCTGTATCTACACATTATTTTAATTCTTTTTGGTTTGTAGTTGTCCTCACTTGCCAATTGATGTCTCTGGTTCTCTGTTTATAATCTTGTGAGCTTATTTTACTTTGGATATGTCCATACCTGTGGTTTCTGAGTTATGTCATCTTGTGTATTAATGGTCAGTTGTTATTTGCTCTTTTTGGTTCTCTATTCAAAGAACTCCCATTAGAATCTCTTGTAATGGTGGTCTGGTTTTAACAAATTCCCTTAATTTCTGCTTATCTGGAAATATCCTAATTTTACCACCAAATTTGAGGAACATTTTCTGGGTATATAATTCTTGGTTGAACACTTTTCTCTTTCAGGGTTTTATGTATACCATCCCATTGCCTTCTCATTTGCATAGTTTCTGCTGAGAAATCAGAGTTTATTCTTACTGGTTGTCGTTTGTAAGTAACTTTTTGTTTTTTTCCCATGCTGCTTTCGGGATTCTTTCTTTGTCTTTGGTTTTGATGAGTTTGATAATGATATATCTTGGTGATTTTCTTATGGGGTATATCTTGTTTGAGGTTTGTTAGACTTCCTGAATGTATATAATCTCATCTTTCATCATATCAGGGAAGTTCTCCAACCAATCTTGGACAATTTTCTCAGTAGTTTTATTTTTCTCTTCCTGTTCTGGAATTCCAATGACATGTAGGTTATTCCTTTTGATGGTATCCCACATG
>NW_006921999.1:2717055-2718448 GCF_000298275.1 Orycteropus afer afer
AAATGGTCAAGCCACTTGTAAACATTAAAAATGGTTGCGCCCTCCAGAGAGACAAAAGTCCACAGCTCAGCCTACCTTCTTCTTCGCTGCTTCCCTTTTTATTCCCCTACCTCCCGAGCAGTCCTCCATGCAGTCCCGGCCTATCAGGGCCAATTTTTAGGTTAATTCCTAAGTCTTACCACCACTCGTCACTCTCCAAGCTGTCTGTGCCATCAGGATCACTGCCAGACCGCAGCTCCCTATGTCCTCTTTTTTTGTGTTTTCATGCAAATTCTTCTGCTAGTTGGAGTTTAGTCCACTTCTATATCCTTCCCTTTAGGGCTCAGTGGTCCATGATTATCTTCTGTGTCTGTGTTAATTGTTACCCCTTTTCATTGTTGAAGAGGGTCTGTGCAATCTTTCTGCCTATTCTGCCATCTTGTCTTTCTTCTTTTTTTGATGTATGCATTTATTGTTACAAATTGGTCTCTGTTCACTGCTTTTGCTGTATCCCAAAGATTTTGGTTTTGTCTTTTCATTCTCATTTGATTCAAGAAATGTTTCATTTCATTTTTTATTTCTTCTCTTCCCCAGTCGTTTTTGAGGATGGTGTTATTCAGTTTCCATGTGTTTTCTCCTTTTCCATTGATCTTACTGCTGATAACTAATTTGATAGCATTGTGATCTGAGAAGATGCTTTGCAGCATTTCAATGTTTTTAAAATTATTAAGGATTGCTTTATGACCTAACATATGGTCTATCATGGAAAATGTTCCATGTGCACTAGAAAAGAATGTATATTGTGCTGTTGGTGGGTAAAGTGTTCTGTAGACATCTATAAGGTCCAGTTGGTGGATTGTATTTTTAGTTCTTCTGAGTCTTTGTTGAGTTTCTTTCCAGTTGCTCTATCTTTCATTGAAAGTCATGTATTGAAGTCTTCTACTATGACTGTGGAGTCATCTATTTGCCTTTCCTATTCTGTTAAAATCTGATTTATGTATTTTGAGGCTCTTTCATTGGGTTCATAGATATTTCTTATGATTATATCCTCTTGTTCAATTGATCCTTTAATCATTATATAATGTCCTTCCTTGTCTCTTATGGTAGTTTTTGTCTTAAAGTCAATTTTATCAGAAATTAATATGTCCATTCCTCCTCTTTTTGGTTGCCATTTGCTTGATATATCTTTTTTCAACCTTTGATTTTTAGTGTATTTTTGTCTTTGTCTCTCAGGTGTGTCTCTTGTAGACAACATATTGATGGGGTTTGTTTTCTTATCCAGTCTGCCACTCTCCGTCTCTTGAGTGCTGAATTTAATCCATTGACATTCAGTGTAATTATTGACAAGTATGAATTGGTTGCTGTCATTTTGTTATGTGTTTTTTCATGGTGTTCCTGGTTTCTTTGTTCCATA
>NW_006921999.1:2719004-2720440 GCF_000298275.1 Orycteropus afer afer
TTTCTGTTGTGAATTCATAGCTTATTCCTATTGGCTGTCCTTTTTAAGTAACTTTTTGTTTTCCCATGCTGCTTTCAAGATTCTTTTTCTTTTGTTTTGGTGAGTTTGATGATGATTTCTTTTGGTGATTTTCTTTTGGGGTCTATCCTGTTTGGGGTTCATTAATCTTCCTGAGTGGATATATTCTCATCTTTCATCTTATCCAGGTAGTTCTCTTCCAAAAAATATTGAATAATTTCCTCAGTAGTTTTCTTTCTCTCTTCCTCTTCTAGAATTCCAATTACATGTAGGTTATTCCTTTTGATGGTATCCCACATGAACGTTAGGCTTTTTTTATTTTGTTTTGATCTTTTTTCTGATGGATCCCTTTCCAATGAAGCAATGAAGTATTAAGGTATTTATCTTCAATTTCATGAATTCTGTCTTCCATTGATTCGACTTGACACTTTTGTGCTTTCTATGTGTTATTTCTGAAAATTTAGCTTTAATCTTCTGGATTTCTATCTGTAGATTTCATATCATTTCTAATTTTTCATTTACTTTGTCATTTTGTTCTTGTATTTTCTTCCAAAATTGTTCTAGGGTTTTGTCTGTGTTTTCCTTAATTTTGTTTGTGTTTTCCTTGATCTGTCTCTCAATCCTTTGACTGTACCTAAATATAATTCTTTCAATTATTTATCAGGAAGTTCCAGTACTGCTTCTTTCTCATGGATGTATTTTGGTTATGTATCCTGCTCTCTTGTTTCTACCACTTTATCTTGCTTCTCTGTGTGGACAGTTATGTTCTTTTGTCTCTAAGACATTGTGACATTGTTGTATTTAGATCTCTGTTAACTGATCGTGAAAAGCAGTTAAGGGTGAGTCAGGCTTTTCTTGGTGGTTAGCATTGGCTAATTGGTGAAGAAGGAGGTGGTGGCTCTTAGTCAGTAAGTGGAGCTGCAGGAGATGTGGGTTTTGTGTTGTATGGGTATGGTTCCTGTCTCCCACTCTGTTAGACAAAAACAACAATTGAAAAAACATCAAAAAAGTAAAAGCAAGTGGACAAAAACACACAGGAATAATCATCAAACAAAGAAAAAAAAAAGGAAAACAAACAAAAAAACAACAACAACAGAAAAAAATATGCAGTATCTGGGCTGGGGCTGTAAGAGAAGAAAGGTAGAATAGGAGAATAATGAAGAAAAATATGGGAAATATCCACAAAGAAAATCAGGGAATGGGGAAAAATAATGGGAATCAGGAACAGGGAAGAAAGGAAAAGCTGAAAATTGGAGCCTTTCTAGTCATTTCACATGCAGAATGTCCTGGAGGTTCCCAGCAAACGGAGGCTATTCTTAGGTCCCTGGAATCTGAGAGAATGCTGTTGGTATAAATATCCAAAATTGTCAAACCTCTTGTGAACATTCAAAATGGCTCCACCTTCTGGACAGACAAAA
>NW_006921999.1:2722740-2732299 GCF_000298275.1 Orycteropus afer afer
TTTTAAAGTAAGAAGATATTGATTGAATTGAATAGTTTTTCCAAATTAAAAACAAAATAAGCCTATTCCTCTCAGACAAGCTATGAAATCTTTTAATTTTTTTTTCTTTTAATTTATAGGACTGTTTTTCCTAACATTTATTATTAATAAAGAATAAAAAAATGAAAACACAAAACAGTTTCTCCTTTAGTAAAGATTTTTTTTAAAACAAACAAAAACCAAGCTTTTAGGTCAGTTCTAACACATGGTGATCACATGGGTGTCAAGGTAGAATATATGCCATAGAGTTTTCACATGCTGTCATCTTGTGGAAATGAATTGCTAGTTCTTTATTCTTAGGAGCCTCTGGGTGAGTTCAAACATCTAAACTTTAGGCTAGCAGTCCAGTGCTTAGCTGTTTGTACCAGCAAGGATTCATAAAGAATAACTCCTCAATGTAAAAAAGGTAAACTTTAAAATCCTCTGATTAAAGGGCATAGAGCAACAAAGAAGATGCATTGTTTTTTCTAAATAAAGTGTCATTATTTTCATGTTATTTTATTACTATGTTCTTCATGTACTCATTTCAGTAATAATCATGAGTGGATAATAATGGAGGCAAATGGGATGTTGGTAACAAGAGTTTATTCTCACAGAACTTACAATTTGTCCAGATCTGCAATTTGCCCTGTTCCTGATGTTCTTGGTGATCAACTTCATCATCATTTTGGGGAACCTTAGCCTGATTTCTTTTATCTGAAAGAATCTCATCTTCATATCCCCATATATTTGTTCTTTGGTAATTCAGCTTTTGCAGATGTTTGCACCTTCTCCTCTGTGACAAGAAGATGCTTATGAATATTTCCTCAAGAATCAAATGATATCCCTTGTTGAGTTCATCACTAAATTTTATTTTTTCTGTTCTAGTGCAAACACAGAATATTTTCTTCTGGGATTAATAGTTTTTTATCACTAAGTAACCATATGTAACCACTTGCTTTACCCAGTGGTGATGTCCATCCAATGTCCTCTGCATTTCATTATTAGATGTTTCATATATCATTGAGTTTCTACATCTTATGTGCTTGTACTTGTTATTTAGATTAACTTTTTGCAGTTATGATATATTATTTCTACAGTGAAATTTTAAAACTGTTAAGATTTCTTGTACTAATGCTGTTGTTAATGTACTTCTGATTTTTATATTTTTAGTCTTTATATAATCTTTCAGTTTTGTGACTATCATCATTTGTTATTTCTATGTCCTCTTTACTGTCCTGTAAAGGGAATTAGCAAAACCTTTTCCAGGTGCAGTGCCCATCTCTTTTTCATATATATGCATCTTGGGTATGGACCAAAATGAGGAAAAAATTGTGTTCTTTAAGAAGGTTGGGCAATCTACTTTCATAATGATACTGTCATGGAAACCCAAGGAGGGGTTGCTATGAGTCAGATCCAACTCCACAGCAGTAGGTTTTTTTTTTTTTTTTTTTGGTGTTCTACAGAATATTAATTCCCCTACTACAATCTTTAATTTACTTCCTGAGAAATAAGGATTTTATTGGTGTCTTTAGAAGAAAAGTAAGCACATAAACAGCTCTTAAGGCAAATTTCAATTTTTTTAAAATTTTTACATTTTTGAAAATAAGGCAAAGTTATGCAAATTAGACTTAGCTGTATAATTTTAAAAGAAAGCTAATTTCTAGTGCTTTAGGCAATTAACTGAACATTTTTTGATGAAAATCAGCCTTAAATGATGCTGGTTTCAATAGACATGCTCATTATATCATACACAACTGAATTGTGAAACAGTACATTATGTCTGAACACACACATAATAAATGAAGAAATTAAACAAGTGATCAGAAATATCCTAGAAGAACATTATGTTTTAATTGAAAAATTTGTAATCTTACCTCCTTGTAAGTTACTCACAAATTATATGCCATCGTTTTAATTTTACATTGGCAGGCATTTACATACTGTTTGAGGCTAGTGATCATAAGACAAACTTAGCAAAGCCTGCATTTCAAAATTCTTGCTGTTTCTCTGCTACTTACAAAGAAACTCTTATGAAGTGTCTTCTTGTAGGAAAATGTCACAAAATAGAAAAGTTCTTTATAGTGAGGAAAAAGTTTTAAAAGTTTAGAACATAACTCATAAGAACTCCAAGACTATGAGATTTGGGCTGAGTTATCTGAAAGAACATAATGTGTTTCCAGGGCCTGAGGTGATGGGATGGTAAGGCGAGTTTCAGACTGCAGTGATTTGTAGACAATGTATTCTGGCCACACGGAGATGGATTAGATTAGCTTGTCAGGTCATCAAGCCTCCCTATCCAGGTCCAGACAAGCCTTTCCTGAAGACCATGCCATTGTTCTATCCCCTGGCTGGCTACCCTTCACCACCAGGTCTCTGCTTCTTCTGCTACAGTAGCCCATCAAGGCCTTCTTAGACAAAGTCACCTCCACTGTTGTGTGCTGCTCTCACAGTTTCATGGGTATCATAAGGGAATCTAAAAAGTCCAAAGGTCTTTTATATGGCCCTCTTTTATACAAATGGGAGATGTAGCATCCATAAGCTGGGTCTGGTCTCAATGTAGGCTGCAAATAGCTAGTGGTGTGGAAATGACAGTATGTCTTGTCCTCCTTGCCAGGATATCCTGCATACTGAAGGGAGAAAAAAAAAAAAAAAAAGTTTAGAATATAAGTGACATAAGTGATTTGTGAACTTTACCCAAAGTGATGGGAGCTCTCCCCTCCTTACCTGTTCTGGTTGTCAAAGTTAATGCAAGTTGGGATAAATTAAAAATAAGACAAGTTGAGATAAATTGCAAGAATAAAACTCACTGCCATTGAGATCTTTCTGGTTCATAGCGACCCCTCCTAGGTGATATCACTATGGAAGAGGGGCTGGTGGGTTCAAACCGGTAGCATTTTGGTTAGTAGTCAACCACCTTAGGCACTACACCACCAGAGCAAGAAGAGAATGAGGTTTTTATTAAGTGGAGTGGAAAAAGCATGATTCATCTACGTGAAAAAACTTACTACCTTTTATGAACACCGTATGAAAATTTGTATTCAAAAATAAGGAAATTTTGGAAGATTTTCAGATATATCCCAACAAACATTAGGGGTCTACTATAATATATTTATCTTTAGATATTTAATATTGTAGAAACCCAGAAATTTGAATAGATCTTCTTTTCTTACATTTTGTATCATTGTTCAAATAAAATAATTTCATTTAATTTTTCAGTTACATACAGTTGTAGTGAAGCACCTGTCTTACACTCTGTTAGATGTGAAAGCAAAGAGTTTTATTGAAAGATAAAGAGATTTATAAATTAGGAGATGCACTAGCACTCAGGCAAGGTGTTTCAAACTGCAAGAAGAGAGCAAAGTTTTTATTGGATGGATAAACAAAATGATTATGTGTTTACAGGCATGAGAGGAAAGATGACATAAAGTTACAAAGGGGTTGATAAACTACAATCCCTCTTAACATTATCATTTCTATTTCCTAATTTCTTGGGACATGTTTACCAAGACATTTTTCTTGTATCAAGCCATAAAAACACTCTTGATATACATCTTTTACCAAATAATTCCTCACACAAGCTAAAATCTTGATCTTTGCTCCTTTTGGGTTATAAGCAGTTAAACATTTAAAGAAGCTGAATTGTCTCTCTAGTGAACCAGAAGCAGAATTTTAGGTCAAGCTGAAGTTTGACTCAAAATAGAGTTTAATTTAGATCTGGGGCAGCCATTTTAGTCATGCCAAGTACATCAGTTTTAGGGTTCACTTATAAATTCTCCCTCTTTTGATCCACCAATAGAGGCCATGTATCATCCCAAAACTAAGTTCTCTTAATAATTTTGTATTATGGAGATGGTTACTTTTAAGAACACAGATAATAATTCTGTTACTATAAATGGCTGGGAGCCATCCAGTTTTACCTTGCTATTGCTTTGGGAATCTTCAGGGTGCGCTGATTCTCATTAAGGAAGGTTTGGTAAACAAACAACCTTAGAGGAATAAATTAGCATTCCAAAAAGTTTGATTCAAGAACTAAACTTCACTGCCTTTACCAAAATTAATTTCTTCTAATTACATGTTTTGTTGCTTAGCTAGATATTGACAAGGTTAGCTGTGGCAATGAGAAACACACAGCACAATACATTCAACAAGCCTATAATAACAATGACAAGGATTAAAAGGAGTGAGTTGTTGTTATGCTGCTGTTAGGTGTCCTCAAGTCTGCTCTAACTCATAGCAGCCCTATGTACAACAGAACAAAACACTGCCTGGTCCTGAACCATCAGTAAAATCCTTGTTATACCTGAGTGCATCCCTGCAGCCACTGTATCAATCCATCCGTTTGAAGGTCTTCCTCTTTTTTCTCTGGTCCTGCACTTTACCACGTATAATATCCTTCTCCAAGGAATGGTCCCTGCAGACAACCTGTCCAAAGTAGGTGAGACAAGGGTGACCATTCTCACTTGCAAAAAGCATTGCAGCTGCACTTATTCCAGGACAGTGTAAAAAAAATAAGTAGGCTGGAGGAAAAGTTCATATTCTAGATAGTATCCTTTGTGTTAACCAACCAAAAACATCAAATAAAGATGGTATAGTCATGAGGGAATGGTAGGTATATAACTAGGAGGCCTTTTGACATATTTTACTAATGTCTTGTTCTACTTCTCCAGAAGTGTTTATCCATGAACAGGAAGAATTATTAGCAATAGCACAAATGCCTACTTATTGAGCTAGGAAGAAATCAAGATGATACGATAGTATTATGTAAAACTATTTTAACAAGGGATTTAAGAACTTCTGTTGAGTTTCCATTCCATCAGCACCATTATCAGCAATTTGAGCCATAGTGGCAGATAGATTAAAAATGTATATTTTCAATTTGTAATATGACGTGTTGTGGTTGTTAGATGTCATTGAGTTGGTACCAACCCACAGTGATCCTTGTAATAGAACAAAACACTGCCGGGTCCTGTACCATCCTCACAATCACTGCTATGTTTGAGCCCATGGCTGCAGCCACTGTGTCAATCCATCTCACTGAGAGTCTTCCTCTTTTTCACTGACCCTCTACTTTATCAAGTATAATTCCTTCTACTGGGAATAGTCCCTCTTGATAAAATGTCCAAAATACATGAGATGCCATCTCACCATCCTCACTTCTAAAAAGCATTCTGGCTGTACTTTTTCCAAGAGACTTTTATGCATTCTTCTGATACTTTATGGTAATTCAATATTTTTCAATAACTTAATAATTTAAATCAATATTCCTTTTTCATTGTCCTTCTTCTGCATGCATATGAGGATAGAAAATTCCCAAACCTGGATCATGTACATTGTACCTCCTAAAGTGAAATCTTTGTTTTTTATTGGACTGCAAAAAGGTCTTTGGCAGCAGATTTTTCAAATGCAATACATATCTTGATTTCTTAACATTGTTTCCATGGATGTTGATTGTGGACCCAAGTAAAATAAATTATGAAAATTTTCAGTATTTTCTCCATTTATCATGATGTTGCTTACTGGTCCATTTCTGAACATTTTGTTTTTCTCTTCTTTTTTACTGTTGGGGTATAAATCCATACTGAAGGCATTAGTCTTTGATCTTCATCAGTCAGTTTTTCAAGTCTTCTTTACTTTCAGCAAGCAAGATCATGTCATTTCTATTTCACAGGTTGTTAATAAGTCTTCCCCCAATCCTGATGCCATGTTCCTCTTCATATAGCCCAGCTACTCACATTATTTGCTCAGCATGCAGATTAAATGAGCTATGATGAAAGGATACAACTCTGACACACACCTTTCTTGATCTTAAACCCTACAGTCTCCTTGTTCTGTTCAAAAGACTGCTTCTTTATCTATGTACAGGTTCTGCATGAATATAATTATTCTGAAACACCCATTCTTTGCAATATTATTCATTATTTGTTATATTCTACACATTCAAGTATCTCTGCACAGTCAATTAAACACAGTTAAACATCTTTGTGTTATTCTCTGCTTTAAGCTAAGATCTTTCTGATATCAGCAGTGATATACCTCGTTCCACTTCCTCTTCTGAATCCAGCTTGAATTTCTGGCAGTTTCCTGTTTACGTTTGCTGCAAATATGTTTGAATTATCTTCAGCAAAATGTTATTTACATGTGATATAAATAATATTGTCAGATAATTGTTGCATTTTGTTGGATCACTTTTTTTTTTTTTTTTAATTTGCACAAATTGATATCTCTTCAGCCTGTTGGCCAGATAGCTCTCTTCCAAATTTCTTGGCATAGATGAGTGAGTGCTTCCAAAATTTTATCTGTTTGTTGAAATACCTCAATTGATATTCTATCAATTCCTGGAGCTGTGCTTTTCACCAATGCCTTTAGTCAGCTTGTATTTCTTCTTCCAATGCTATTAGTACTTGATTACATGCTAGCTGCAGAAATGGCTGAAATTAATCAATTTTTTTGGTACAGTGACTATGTGTATTCTTTTCATCTTCTTTTGATTCTTCCTGCCTTGTTAAATAGTTTACCCACAAAATTCTTCAATATTGGAACTCTGGGTTTGAATTTTTCTTCTATTCCTTCAACTTGAGAAATGCTGAGTATTTTCTTTCCTTTTGTTTTCTAACACCAGGTCCTTGCTAATTTCATTATAAAACCTTACTTTGTTTTCTCAAGCTGCCCTTTGGAATCGTCTGTTCAGTTCTTTCACTTCAACATTTATTCAATTCACTTTAACAACTGTACATTCAAGAGCAAGGTTCAGAGTTTCTTGTAACCTCCACTTTTTTGTTTGTTTGTTTGTTTGTTTGTTTTGTTTTAAATTTCTTTCTTGTATTTCAAATGCCCTTTTGTTTTCTTAATGTGTGATGCTCTTGATGTCATCCTACAACCTGTGTCATTTTTGGTCATTATTGTTCAATGTGTTAAATATATTCTTGAGATGATCTAGAAATTCAGGAGGAATATAAACTTTGGCTCTCATGGATATGTTTTAATTTTCTTCAGCTTCAACTTAAACCTGCATACAGGCTATTGATGGTCTGTTTTCCAGTTATGCCCTGACCTTGTTCTGCCTGATGATATTGAACTTCCCTGTGTTAGGTCAATTTGGTCAGACTGTCGTTTGAAGTTTTGAGGAAGTTCTCTAACTTTGTGGCACATTTTGGATCCTTCACCTCCAGTTCCTGAATTTGAAACAAAGGCCTTCAGTGTTGTCTACTACTCTTGAGATTGTGCCATTTAACTTCTGACTTTAGGTTGCTCAGCCTCAGCAGCTAGCAGCTGTGTGAGTTAGGAGATGCCTCCAGCTCCTGTGGACCTCCAAGAGGCAGAGGTAAAGCCCAAGGTCATGAGGCCTTCGCCCAGCCCCTAGAGTCAGCACTCTCATTTCAGAGTTCTAGCCTTCTATACTGTAAAAGTTCTGTTTGTTAAAGCCATCCACTTGTGGTATTTCGATTTTAGCAGCACTAGAGAACTAAGACATTTCCTATCATTTCTTTCCATAGATGTAGTTGACATCCTGTGTATTCTATACAGCGAGGCCATGGTATAGTTGCCATTTATGTTGTTGATAAAAAGATATTTGCAATGACTAAATCATTGGTCCTGCTACATTTTATTGTACAGTTTCCTGCATAATTTCTATCACTAAGACCAATATTTTCCAAATACAAGTCAAGCTATTTCTTTCCAACTTTCACATTCCAGTCACCTGTATTTATCAGTGCATCATGATTGCATATTTGATAAACTTCAGTGTGCAGAGGTTGGAAGGCAGATTGGTAGCACTCAAAATGTATCTGGAGAAGAGCTGCCTTCTAAAAGTAGGGTCGACCCTAATGACATAGATGGAATAAAGTTTTCAGGACCTTCATTTGCTGATGTGACATGACTCAAAATGAAAAGAAACAGCTGAAAATATTCATTAATAATTGGAACTTGAAATATACAAAGAATGAGTCTAAGAAAATTGCAAGTCATCAAAATGAAATCAAACACATTAAGACTGATTTCCTAGGCACTAGTGAGCTGAAAAGGAATGTTGCTGACCATGTTGAATCAGACAAACATATGGTCTACATGGCAGGAATGACAAGTTGAAGTGGAAAAGAACATTTCTAGATCTATCCTAACGTACAACAATGTCAGTGATAGGACAATATGCAAACATACTAAAGGATCGTCAGCTGATACAACTATAAAATACCATATATGGAAACAAATTCTCTGTGAAATGATGAGACACACTCAGGTCTATCAGTAATGGGATTATCAGAGAGTATAAATTCTCTTTTCTGTAGGGATATTAATTTCAGTTCATTGTTCTATAGTAAGCTATCATTGTATGAATGGATAGTTACGGGAATTGCAAGAGTACCTAGGATATATTGTCCCCATATAGTCCAACTATACAAGCACGGAAAAGCTTAAGTATAGGGTGAGTCATCCATCTTCGCTTTTAAACAAAGTAATCCATCACACAAAAAGTCACATCCAGGTGGGGCAAATAATATGCCTGCTCTTGTTTGAGTACTAGGAAATGGAATGGACTGATTGGCTCTTTTGAGCCAGTCTGCAGTCAAAGGAGCTCTGTTAGCATAGTGCCTAAGGCACTTGACTGCTAACCAGAAGGCTGGCAGTTTAAACCCACCAGCCACTCCTCAGAAGGAAGGTTGGGCAATCCTACTTCTGTAGTGATACTGCCTCGGAAACCCAAGGAGGGGTCGCTATGAGTCGGGGTCGACTCGATAGTACATAACAACAACAACAACAAAGCAGTCAATAAATGATCAAAAATGTATAATTCTTGAAATGCTAGGCAATTCCAGAATAGGGCGCAAACTGAGTTATTTTATTGATTAACTATAAGACAGCTAAGCATTAATGAGGATTAATGTCAAACATTACTAATGAAAATATTGCATCATGTGGGAGGAATAGAATACCCATTAAGACCTACCTAGGCATGAATAAGATTTAAACAAGAGGCTGATGGATAGGTGGGTAATTCTGGAGGTAACTATTATTTGACATGAATGGCTCATTTAAATGATTATTTTCAAAATAAATAGTAAAGTTAGATGTTGCAAGGTGCCATTGAGCCAGCTCCAACTCATAGCAACTCATTGTACAACAGAACAAAACACTGCCTGGTCCTGCATCAGCCTCACAATGCTTGCTATACCTGAGCCCAACATTGTAGTCACTGTGTTGATCCATCTTGTTGAGGGCCTTCACCTTTTTCACTGAACCTCAGCTTTACTAAGAAAAATTAGGTATGAATTTATAATCTAAAGTGGTACCAAAAAAAAAAAACCAAAAAAACAAAACACGTGGTACAGCAAAGCAATAAATATGGTTGTGTGTGGAAGACTGATGATAAGGGTGACATACCCATTATCCAGTCAAATTACTAGAAATGGATATTAGTTGAGTTAATCTGATCAAATCATTTTCATTCTAAGCATCAGTGATGGTTATTGATATTGCTTTTTTAGGTGCCATTGAGATTTTCCAACTCATAGAGATACTATGTACAACATAACAAAAC
>NW_006921999.1:2732759-2740017 GCF_000298275.1 Orycteropus afer afer
TGTCTTGACTGCTGCTTCCATGGGCATGGATTGTGGATCCAAGTAAAATGAAATCTTTGAAAACTTCAATCTTTTCCCCGTTTCATATTATTTTGCTCATTTTTCCAGTTGTGAGAATTTTTGTTTTCTTTATGTTGAGACATAATGCATACTGAAGGGTATAGTCTTTGACCTTCATCAGTCACTGCTTCAAGTCCTCTTCACTTTCAGCAAACAAGATTGTGTCATGTACATACTGCAAGTTTTTAACGAGTCTTCCTCCAATTCCAAGTCCACATTCTTCTTCATATAGTCCAGTTCCTCAGATTATGTGCTTAACATATTGTTTGAATAAGTATGATGAAAGGATAAACCTCATGCATATGTTTCCTGATTTAAAACCAAACAATATCCCTTTGTTTTCTGCTTGAATGACTGCCTCCTCATGTATGGACAATTTCCTCATGAGCACAATTAAATTATTATTGAACAATTTCATTAATATCACACCCAAGGAAAATTTTGCTGAAAATAATTCAAAAATTTTTGCAGCAATGTATTGACAGAGAAGTTCCAGAAGTTCAAGCTGGGTTCAGTTAGTGGATGTGTATTTTAACTACAGCAATTTAAAAAGGAAACAACAAGGCTTCTAAAAGGTATACTATTATAGTCCCATTTTTAATAGTTTAACCAAAAAAAAAACAAAAAAACAAAAACAAAAAACAAACCCACTGTCATTGAATCGAAAACAACTCATAGTGACCCTTCCCACCAGCTTTCTGGTTAGCAGTCAAATGCCTTAGGCACTACACAACCAGAGCTCCTATAACATACCATAGTCATGAATAACTTCAGATTCATATTTTGAATCTATAACATTATTCATAGATCCCTTTAACAAGTTTGCAGGCTATAGTAAGAGCAGTACAAGCAGCTTGTCAGGTTGAAGCGTCTTTAAGAAATGGCTGGGTTTCAGGAATTTTAGTAAAACTTTCAAGAACTTCAGTAGAAATTGTGACAGCACAAGCAGCCTGATAACAAAATGCCAGGAGCTGGTTTTATATGAGAGCCATCTACAGGTAATATTATTAGGATTTTCAAAAGGAATTTCCTTTAAATCAGTATGAGGAGTCAAAAGCTACTCAGTGAGACCCAAACATTCATAGGATAGTTCCTGCATTGATGGAAAATTGAAAGAGTAATCCATTTAATAATCTTTGGAAGGACAATCACTTTGATCATTTATAGGGAGAAGAAAGAATAGTTTTAAAGTAGTTGATTAAAGTAGTCTAATATTTGAAGCTTCCAAAAGGACATCATAGGAAGTGAGTTTGTTGATAGATGAATGTTGGGTTAAAACAGACACAGTATATGGTACACATATATCTAAAAAGTACCATAAAACTATATCTGCAGTAGATTCCATGAATTTTGGAGTAGCAACTATGGTCTAGGGCAAGGGGTGTAAGCTCTAGCCATAAGGCCCATTTCAGGTCATAATAATCAACAAGTCTATCTGGGTCTCCATATTTCTGTATAAGAATATCTAAGGCATTATTACCAGAAACTTCATGCAAAATTAAAGAGTAGCCAAAATGACAGGGAAACCTACAGTGGGTATGTAATTAAAGTTTCTTTTAATTTAGTTATCACCCTTTAATCTTCTGCTGTAAGATAAATTGGATCAGGCTCAGAGAATTTTAATATTTGTAGAAAGTTTGAACCATGAGAGGAAAGTTGGGAATCCAAGCTTGACTATAGTCACAATGCCCTAAAAATCCCTTTAATTGTTTGTTTTAGGTAAAGACAAGGCTGCAAAAGGTTCTTTTCTCATGAGTCAATAGAAATGCATTCTGCAGAGATTAAATGATGTATGTATTTGATAGAAGGGCTCTAACATTTTATTCTAATTGTAACTATCCTCCATAATCTTATGCCCATCAGCAGCTAAATGTTTTAATAAAGTGATAATGTCTTCTAGGCAAGTTTGCCAAGATGTGGAGCAAAAATATATCATTATCATATTGAAACAAGGTGGAATCACTTGGAAATTTCAAAGATGGCAAACTTGAATACAAAATCTGAGAAAAGTAAGTGGAGAAATCAGTGAAGCACTATGCATGATAGTCTAGGTGAATTGTTGGCTGTTCCCAGTAAAGGTAAATTAATATTGGCTTCCACTGTCTACTGGAATACAAAAAAAGAAAAAAATATCATTACAAAAGTGTGTCACAGTATAGCATACTATGTTAGGGAGAATATTGGAAAGTAGCAAATATGGATTAGGGACAACTGGTAATCTATGAATGAATATGTGGTTAGTTACTTATAAGTCCTGAATAAATGTCCATCTTCTATTTTGTGGCTTCAACAAAACAGAATGGAATAGATGTTTCAAGAAAAGTATTCAGCACTGGAGGTGCATACTTATTTATACCAAGTAATCTGGAAGACAGCTACCTGATGAACTCAGTGAAGAAGTTTGACATTTGGGCCCATTCCAAAAAATCACCATTCAGAATCCAACAGATCCAACAGAATGCAGAAATTACTGAACAATATCATTATTATCACACACAAGTAAAATTTTGCTGAAAATAATTAAAAAGTTTTTGTGGCAGTATATTGACAGAGAACTTCCAGAAATTCAAGCTGGCTTCAGAAGAGAATGGAATGAGGGATATCATTACTGATGTTAGATGGATCTTGGCTGAAAGCAAAGAATACCAGAAAGATGCTTATCTGTGTTTTATTGCCCAGGCAAAGTCATTTGACTATGTGGATCATAACAAATTATGGATGTCATTTTGAATAATAGGAATTCCATAACACTTAATTGTACTCATAAGAAACCTGTACATAGACAAAGAGATTATAATTCAAACAGCACAAGTGGATACTTCATTGTTTAAAATCAGGAAGGGTGTACATCAAGGATGTATCCCTCCACCATACTTATTAAATCTGTATGATGAGAAAATAATACAGGAGGCTGAATTAAGTATGTGAAGAAGAACATAGCATCAGGATTGGAGAAAGATTTATTAACAATCTGAGATATACAGATGACACAACCTTGCTTGCTGAAAGTGAAGAAGACTTGAAACACTTACTGATGAGGATCAAGTACTACAGTGTTCAATATGGATCACATCTCAACATAGAGAAAACCAAAATCCTCACAACTGGACCAATAAGAAACATAATTATAAATGGAGAAAAGATTGAAGTTGTCAGCGATTTCATTTTACCTGGATTCACTACCAACACCCATGGAAGCAGCAGTCAAGAAATTAGATGTATCACTGCACTGAGCAAATTTGCTGTAAAAGGCTTCTTTAAAGAAGTGTTGAAGAACAAAGATGTTACTTTGAAGACTAAGATGTGCCTAACCCAAACCATGGTATTTTCAATTGCATCATAAGCATATGAAGGTAAACAATGGATAAGAAAGATTAAAGAAGAGGTGATGCCTTTCAATTCTGATATTGGTGAGGAATTGTGTAAATACCATGGACTGCCAGAATAATAAATGAATATATCCAGGAAGAATTATAGCTGGAATGCTCCTCAGAAGCAAAAAGCCAGACTTCTTCTCATTTACTTTCATCCTGTTGTCAGAAGAGATCATTCCCTGTAGAAGGATATCATGCTTGGTAAAGTAGAGGGTCAGAAAACAAAGGGAAGACCCTCAATCAGATGGATTGGCACAATGGCTCCAATGAAGGGCTCAGGTATAGCATGAATTGTGAGGATGGTGAAGGACAGGCTGCCTTTTTGTTCTGTGGTACATCAGGTTACTATGAGTTGCAGCCAACTTGATGGCACCTAACAACAACAAGATTTTGTGGTTTCTTAACTGGAAGAACAGATATGTTGCACAGGCTAGTGAAGGGGATGATTAACCCTTTAGAAAGAAAATCCTGAATTACAGGAGTTTCTCCTTCCTTTACTTCTCATTTAAGTGAGTATTGAGGGGTTGTTGGGCAATGTGTCCATTTGGTATAAATACGTTTAGTAGAGAGCACTCAACAAAAATCTGTGATTTTTGTGGCCAATAAAATTTTGGGTATCTAAGAATAATTTAGGAGCTCTGGTAGCATAGTGCCTGAGGCACTTGACTTCTAACCAGAAGGCTGGCGATTCAAACTCACATAACAACAACAAAAACAATAATTTAAGGGATGAGGGAGCTTGAACTAGCAGAGTTTTCATAGGATGCAGTAAGGGCTTGCATGTAGTAAAGATCCTCTTCCTTTTAAATGGTATATTTCCTTAAGTCCTGAGGTTCAAGCAAAATTAATAGTATGTTCTCATCTTTCTTTAAGTTATAAATGGCTATTCCACTTATATAGACTATCTCTTCCTATGAAATCAACAAGTGTATAACCCCTAAGCAAAAAAGGATGTAGATCTCCAATGTGCCCAAGAGATATCTGTGTAGGTTGAGAATTAACTAATGTTTATTCTTTATTAGTAACTCGCATTATTTTTACCCAAGGGTACAGGCATTTGTAAACCTGCGGAGTTAATTGCAAATAGGGTAGCTTCTATATTAATTGAAAACTGGCAGCATTCTTCCTTAATGCACATAGTTGGTTCTCTCTGAGGATTTAGAGATACCAAGGGAAAAGTGTCTGTGTTGTTCCTGGAGCCCCTTTCATTCTAAATTAGGGACTGGATTGGTGGTTGGAGCGGAAACCTGTTTTACAATTGAAAACATTATTTTTTCCAATGGTCAGTTTTCCTACAACTCTGCCGAGACCAGTTTTAGGTCAATTGGAAGGTTTCAGATTTCTTTTCTGGGTAGTCCTTTGTGTTGTTATGTTGTTGTTATGTGCCATCAAGTCAGACCCGATTCATAGCAACCCCTCCTTGGGTTTCCGAGGTGGTATCACTACAGAAGAGGATTGTCCAACCTTCCTTCTGAGGAGTGGCTGGTGGGTTTGAACCTCCAGCCTTCTGGCTACCAGTCAAATGCCTTAAGCACTATGCTACCAGAACTCCTTTGTAGCTAATGTAAACGTCCTTAAAAGTTTACTTCGTTTCTAAATTTTGGGCAAACTGAAATGCCAAGTTCTTCAATCAAATCTAAATAAGCTCTTTTAACTAAGGGTGAAATTTCAGGCTTGAAGTTAGATATAATACTGCATTAAATGTTCCTTAGTTCCTTTGTGTAAAGGACCCATGATAATCTTATATAGTTTATTTTTGTCTTATTTTGTATGTAACAATGGGTTTTTGTCTAAACCATTTTTTAGTATAGGCCTTAGAGATTGCTTCAAGTAATTTTTGGCCTCTATCTTGAACATCTGTGAGAAGGGTTTCAGATGTTTTGTCTGTATCCAACACTAAACTGTCTTGGGGATCTTTCCATTCAATGTATTCTAAGCATAATTTGGCTTCCCCAGGGCCAACTAATATATGGACTTATTGACAAAAAATCAGACAACCTGGGCTGAGAAACTTTAATGAGGATTTTAAAATCTTAAGCAAATGTGTAAGAATTCTCATGTAATTTTTGAAAATCTTTAACAATGCTATGTAATTTTGTGTGAGTCAAGGAGTAAAAGAAATAGGATCCTTTGGGCTTTCTCTGTTAACCACACAAGATTCCATGGGATGAATATTAAAAATCATTAGAGGACTTGGCTTTGCACATTCTGTTTTTGGACTCTCTAGCTTCAAAACTTTAACAGCTTCTTCAGAGAAGAAGGAAGTTCAAACATAGTGTTTCCAAAAGGGTAGGAATGTTACAGAGGAGTGGTTGCTGGCAGAGGAGCAGAAAGAACTGCAGCAGGGGGTGTAAGCATAGCAGACTTCTGCCTATGTAATTATTTATTTTGTTTTCTTACTTCAGAAACCATATTCTGCAATTTTTTATTTTGTTTAGCTAATTTAGAAACAGTATATTACAGAGAGGTTATGTTGCTATTCTGATGTCTTTGTGAAGCTTAGATGTATCATTTTTTTTTTTTTTTTAAAGGGGGTTGCTCATTGCATTTTTTTTTTTTTTTTAATGGAGGAGCCTTTATTTTCTAATTT
This sequence comes from Orycteropus afer afer, assembly GCF_000298275.1. Classification (NCBI taxonomy): domain Eukaryota; kingdom Metazoa; phylum Chordata; class Mammalia; order Tubulidentata; family Orycteropodidae; genus Orycteropus; species Orycteropus afer. Next base: position 2,738,784 of record NW_006921999.1, read on the forward strand.
ACTGCACAGAAATATTCATTTATGGAGGTCAAAGCTTCTCCAAGGTAAATGCTGATTTTCTGATCGGCCTTTAGTTAAGTCATGCCAATTAGACAGAAAAAAAATATGTCAAAGAATCAAAATGTACATCCATATAATGCATATGAGTTCCTGGAAGAAGCTCAGCATCATTTTTAGATATGGCATTTCTACATTCCCAAAGGCAGTGTAAAGTTAGCGTTAGACATTTAAACAAAAAGTCAGTTTTCCATGTTTCAAAACTGGATAATACCCTTAATGGAGGAGTGCTACAGAAGTTTGTGGCAGTGTGTTGGAACTGGCCTGTGTTCTCTGTTTCTAAGTGGCTTTAAGCTATAACCATATGAAACCTAAAACCAAAGGAAATTATTAACCATTTTATAAAAACAGAAAATAAAGAGAAAAGCAAATCCTACAACAAAATTCAGAGAGCTTCTATGTAAAGAGAGCAAAGCCCTGAGCCCAACAGTTAATTATCTTTCTGTAACTAACTAATCTGCTATGGAGATGAAAGTTCCCCAAAAGACCCAGCCTGGTATGATTGGTAGAATCTCAACTTGGAACTTGCAGAAGCAAACACATCCTCGGGTGCTTTTGTGGTTACCAAGAAATGTACAAAGAATCAGTTTTCCATTCTGTTAGAAGTGAGAGTAAGAGATAATGAAAGGTGGAGATATTTGTGAATATGGAGACAAACTAGCACCCAGATAATATTTCAGATTGCAAGAAGAGAATGAGATCGTTATCCAGTGGAGTAAAAAGAGGGCTATGTGTTTCCATCAAACTTATAAGCTGTGACCAAGCTCCAGGTGGGTAGGGTATGAATGATAATGCTGCTTGAATGGCTGGTGATGAGGATGACGAAGGGGGAATGTGAAAGAAGATTGGATCCATCTTCACACACTGGGGATTTGATCCATGTTGATTATTACCCAGGTGGAAACAAAAGTAAGATTGCATACTTAGCCTTTACTTAGTGCAAGAATCATATATAATATGTCAAGATATAAGTATATAATCAAAAATATAATATCAAAAGTACAATAATTAAAAGGCAAATATTGATAAATTATGGAGCTCTGGTAGTGTAGTGTCTAAGACACTTTACTGTTAACCAGAAGGCTGGTGGTTCAACCCACCAGCCACTCCTCAGAAGGAAGGTTGGGCAATCTACTTCCGTAGTGACCACCTTGGAAACCCAAGGAGGGGTCGCTAT
>NW_006921999.1:2740192-2741681 GCF_000298275.1 Orycteropus afer afer
AATTAGGCAAAAGGAAAGACACAAAAAGATGCTCAAATCAATAGCATTTATGGAACTGTGAAATAAAACCACAATGAGATATATCTATATAACTATTATAAGAACTAAAATTTAAAAAGAATACCCACCTGCTATTGGCAAGGATGTGGAAGAACTGTAACTCTCATACACTAATGGTAGAACTATGAAATTATATAACAACTTTGGAAAACATATTGGCATTATCTTAATTAGTTAAATGCATGCCTAACATAGGATCCAATCATTTCAACCTAGGTATTCACACAAGAAAAATAAAAATATATATCCATGCAAAATGTGTATACATGTGTTTATACAGCTTTGTTATTTTTCCCCAAAAACTGAAAAAAAAAAAAAAATCCATCTAAAGCTAAATGAATAAAAAACTCTACTATATGCGTGCAATGGAATACTGTTGTTGTTGTTTGCCATCGAGTCGGACCTGACTCATAGCGACCCCTCCTTGGGTTTCCGAGGCAGTATTATTACGGAAGTAGATTGCCCAGCCTTCCTTCCGAGAAGTGGCTGGTGGGTTTGAACCGCCAGCCTCCCGGTTAGCAGTGAAGTGCCTTAGGCACTATGCTACCAGATTAAGAAGGATTATTGATATATGCAACAACATAACACAGATGAAAATCAAAATAATTATGCTCAATGACAGAAATAAGGCCAAAAGCTACATAATGCATGATTTTAGTATATCTAGAAATGTATAAAATGTCAACTAATCTTTAGTGAGAAATGCAGATCAGTGTTTGCCTTGGATAGATAAATAAAGATGGGTTACAAAGGGACATAAGAAACTTCTAGAGTTAATGATTATGTTCAGTATCTTGCTTATAGTTATGGTTTTACAGGTATATACTTATGTAAAAACTTACCATATTGTATTTCTTAAATATGTGCAAATTTTTGTAGGTTAATTATGGTTCAATATAAAAAGTGAAAAAATAAAATCACTGCCATTGAGTAGAATTCCACTCATAGTGACGCCTATTGGTTTCCAAAGCTGCGAATATTTACAGAATCTGATTGCTCCATCTTTCTTCTGTGGAGCAGAGTGTGTTTTAACTACTGATCTTTTAGTTAGCAGCCAAATGCTTTAACCACTGCACCACCAGAGCTCCCATACCTCAATATAGATAGTAAGTTAATGGAAGTAAAAATGAAGGTCCTTTTTGGTTAAGGATAGGTCATAAGATAAAATAGGAGACAATGATGTCAATATAAAGGGCCAGTTAATTTTTGAGTCAAATTTTGCTTTGCTCTACATATCCTACTCTTTACACTTCTTCAAATTTTTTGCAATTATACGTCCTTCATCTATATTATTTCTTCTCAATTTCTTTTGTTTTCCCAGTAAAATACTAGAAATAAGATAAATGACTAATGAATCTGCCAAAAATATATGTCGTTTGTTTACCCCCTTCTTGCTATTTGTTATTGAATTGAATTGTGCCTCATACAA
>NW_006921999.1:2743101-2749008 GCF_000298275.1 Orycteropus afer afer
TTTTTTTTTTTAAATAATCATTTTTGTGAAAATAGTTAAACAACACATTTATAATATCCAATCTAAATAAGTCAAAAATAAGTTAAATTTTCTTTTTCTGAATGAATGTTCATTGATATCTCATTCTGCCAATGCTCAAAATGCAAATTTTAACATGTCAATATGTTAAAAATAACTCAAAAATTTTCTCTTAAGTTTTGGTAAATAAAAAAGGCTCTGACCTAGACCCTAAGGCTCCATGTGATTCCACCAGTGCTCCATTTCCTGGGCCCATCTGCCTACTCTCTGCTTTTCTGTTTGCATGCCAGGTACATGTGCCATTTTTTGCTTCTACAATGATCTAGGCTTTCCAATAATCTAGCCCTCCAAGGATCTAGGCTTTAATGATGGCAAACTTACTGAGTCAGAATCTGCATTTTAACATCTCCAGGAAATTCTTAGGAATGGAAGTTTGGGAAGCACTAATCTAGTCCATTTCCCACTGAGTTATTTGTTTTTCTTTTTATTCCTCCCACTGATCTTGCCTAGTTCACTCATATTTATCCTTCAGATCTCAGTTTAAAGTAGGGTGCTTTTGAGCTTCAGTTTTCAATGGTATGTACAGCTTCACTTGGGATTAGCTCCTGATGAGAATTTGTGCTTTGATCTCATGAAAATCATGATTTTATTAGCTCAGACAAGATCATGTTAATCAATGCATTCAGAGAAACAAATTTATATATACACTGAAGTTTGCATGAACATGTCAGAAATTTCATCTATGGTGGAAAAAGATATTGAATTGTTTTTCTTGATGCAATTAGATGTGTCTGTAATAACTTGAATTTTATGATTTCAATGTCTGTAATGTCCAGTGGAGCCACTTGGATTTTTCAAAAGTGTCCAAGTTCATAATGGCCTGCAGAACAGCTTAACTTTATCCTAAAGAGAATCTTGGGATAATCTTTGGGGAACTTCAGTTCTCCACTCCATTTTCTTCCAAAAGCATACAATCTACTTCTGTAGTGTTATTGCCTTGGAAACCCAAGGAATGGTCATTATGAGTTGGGTCTGACTCGATGGCACATAACAACAACATACAATTGATTGATTCTTGTGTTCAAGGAAAATTTATATAAATAACATTTTCCTGAACTTGGGAAAGGAAGCCTCCAAAACAAATCAGTGTGTAAAGAATTGGTACCTGTTTTTGTCATCCTTGTGATCCTGTATTTTTTTTCTACTCTAGAAAGCCAACACTTCTAAAAATTACCAGTTTTCCCCAAGATATAGCAAAGAGAAAAGTGATTTCTACAATATTCATAATTCTTTATACACAGTTCAAAATACTGTTTGATTTACAATAATTTTCAGTTGGATTTACATGATGTCAAAATAGTTGGGTGAAAAAGGAGAAGAAAAAAAAATAGTGACTTATCCATATATTTTATTTTCACAACAAAAATCTGAATAAGCAAAAACCTTAGGACTACTAAGCTGTTCCCTTTAACAACATTTTATTATCTTGCTAGCCTATGCATAGTGACTACTTAGATAAGTTTTGGTGAACTAGAATGTTAAACAAGTAAACATTTGGTTTCAGGACTCAGGTCACAATGGTTCTTATATTATAAATCTTTCTGATGATTTTGACCAAAAAAAGAGCCATTCTGTTTAATTAATCACATCTCTGATTTAAATTTTTAGGTAAGTCATTTAAATATTAACTTTTCTTTCCCTTCACCTAGTGTGAAAACAATTTCATTGCATTATATATACATATCTATATAGTTAATTACAAAAACCAAAACCACCCACTGCCATTGAGTTGATTCCTACTCATAGTTACCCCCACTGGGTTTCCAAGGCTGTAAATCGTTATGGAGATAGATTGCCCCATCTTCCTCTTACAGAGCTGGTAGGTTTGAACCACTGACCTTGGAGTTGACAGGAAAATACCTTACCCACTACATCATCAGAGTTCCCTAGATACAGATAAGTGTGCATAAAATATATCTCTCTATTGCCCTTTCTAGTGTTCACAACTTAATAAGTAACAATGTCACAAATGGAATTTTAGAAATATCAGTTATTGAGTCCCAATAAAAAATCCACTCAACTGGAATTAGTGTTTTGGTTATTTATAAAGCCTGTATTCAGAATCTAGCCTTTGGATCAACTTTATTCTATTAAGTAAACTGGTGTAGAAAGAGCGCTCTCAAGGAAAACCAGCAGAATTCCTAGAGAGACCATTTCAAATTGATCTAATAGCAAAGATCACTCAAAAAACTTTTAAATATGGAAAGATCTTTAGAACACTGATAGAATATTTATTATCAACACAACGTTTATAAAGTAAAACTTTAAATCAGAGTCTCTCCTTTGTACAAAATTCCATATGAAGATAAACTTTGAGTTGGGGGGGGGAAGAAAGATTTTCATGACTACAGAATTTTTAGTGAACAGCAGGGTTAAAACAAGCATGCACCTCAAGCTTCTTCCCTTTATTTTTTCTTCAGCCTTTCTCTAATACTTCCTCCCTAGCTCTCTTCACTGATTGTCCTTCCTACAGTTATCCATCTATGAGTTTATTATTCTCCACCTATTTTTCTCTTTACATTATATTCTCTTTTCATCCACTTAAATTATCCTTTACCCTTCTCATCTCCCCTCTTACCTCTTGATACCTTCCTCTTCTCTCATCTTATCATTGTTAGTTGCCAGCAAGTTGATTCTGACTCACAGTGATGCCATGTAAAACAGAACAAAATATTTCCTGATCCTATGCCATCCTCACAATTGCTGCTATGGTTGACCCCATCGTTGCAGCCTCTGTGTAAATCCATCTTGTTGAAGTTTTTCCCCTTTTATGCTGACTCCCTATATTACCAAGCATGGTAAACTTCTTCAGAGATCAGCCTCTTATTATAATATAGCCATTTTCTTTTCCTTTTTCCTGCCTATCATGTTTAGGAAACTTTTACTAAACTATTTTTGGCTTGTCTATCATCAGGATTGGTCTCTAAATTCAATGAGGAAAATCTATCCTTGAGATGGTCTCTAAATTCAAGTGGACTATCCTTACGATCATATATGCCTATCCTGGGCTTGCTTTATTTTCTTTCTTCAGCTCCAACTTGAACTTGGATATGAGCAATTGATGGTCTGTTCCATAGTCAGCCCCTGGCCTTCTTCTAACTGATGATATTGAGCTTCTCTGCTGCCTCTTTCCATAGATGTAGTCAATTTGATTCCTATCTGATGAGTTCTACTTGCAAAGTCACCATTTATACTGTTGAGAAACAGAGATTCTCTGGAGGACATGGAATAAGAAATATCATTGCTGATTTAAGATGGATCTTCTCAGAAAGGAGAGAATATCAGAAAGATGTTTACTTGTGATTTATTGACTAGGCAATTATATCCCACTGGGTGGATTATAGAAAATTACAGATAAAATTGCAGAAAATGGGAATTCAGAACACTTATCTTCATGCAGAACCTACACATAGACAAGAATCAGTCGTTTGAAGAGAACAAGGGATTAATGTATATTTTAAAATCAGGAAAATATGTGTCAGGGTTGTATTCTTTCACTATGATGTATACTGTATGCATTCAATCTGTATGCTGAGAAAATAATCCAAGAAACAGAACTTTAAGAAGAGGAAAATGGCATCAGGATTGGAGGAAGATTAATTAACAACCTGCTCTGTGACACAACTTTGCTTGTTGCAAGTGAAGAGGACTTGAAGCACTTACTGATGATGATTAAAGAGCAAAGCCTTCATTGTGGATTACACTTTGACTTAAAGAGAGCAAAATTCCGCACAACTGGACCATTAAGCAACATCATGATAAATGGTGAAAATATTAAAGTTGGTTTCTCCCAGTCTAGAGCAAAGAAGAGTGAAGAAAATCAAAGACACTGGAAGTAATTCATCTAAAGGACTAACAGAGCATGTGAACCCCAGACTCCATAACACTGAGACTGGAAGAACTAGATGGTTCACAATACGAGGTCCCAGATTGAGAGGAGGGAAATGTAGAACAAAACTCAAAATGATAAAAAAAAGATAAGGCTTATTGGTCTGATGAAGACTGGTGGTAGTGAAACTATGGCCCTTAGATACCCTTCAAACTAAGAATGGAATTAAACCCCATGACTAAATTGCCAGCCAAACGATAGACAGGCCTATAAGTCTAACTTGACTTACAGACCATAAAAACAGTAATATCATATTTCATGGTATACACCCATTAAAACAATCAAACATATGAATCAAGAGAACAGAATTTGCTTAAGAATATAGTTAGGAAGCCTGGAAGGGAAGGGAAGGAAGGATGAAGGGAAAGGGTGGGCACAGGGAGGAGGTGGGAAGAATGCTGTTATAGAGTTTTGATTGCAGTAAATGTCCTAAAACAGAATGTTTATGGATTGCTGAATGGACAACCAACTTGCTCTGTAAACTTTAACCCAAACCACTATTAAAAATATTTATTATCAGGAGGGGCCAGTACCTGGAGAAGGACAGCACTTTTGGTCAAGTAGAGAGTCAGAATAAAAGGGAAAGACTCTTAATGAAATGTATTGACATAGTGGCTGCTACAGTGCACTGAAACATAGCAAAATAATTATGAGGTCAGTGCAGGACTGGGCAGAGTTTCATTCTATTGTTCATAAGATCACTATGGGTCAGAATTGACTCGATGACAGCTAACCACAACAACAAACAGGAAAGAAATGCCAACTGTTCTCCAATTTCATTTTTTGCACCACTTCTTTTCCATCCGCTTTTCTTTATTCCCTGTCCTCTAATCAATCACAATATCAAAATTGCTTTCACTAATGTATTAATGTATTAATAATCTCTTAATTTCCACACTCTCTATTCCCTTCTTATCCTACCAAAGCACTTATTTTGGAATTTGACATGGTACTTCACTTAGTCCTTTTGGAGTAATTTTTTTTTTTTTTCTCTTTACTTTCACAGCAATGGGTATTCAGTTTCCTTCCTGCTTTTTAGACAATCTGCTCAGTATCCTTTTAAGGTTCCCCCCTTGTCTCAGGCAGGGCTCTTGGTTGCAAGAGACAGAAACTGGCTCTGGGGGTTTAAGTTGTAAATTAGTTTATTGATTAGAAATTGGTCCAAACATAGAATTTCAAGGGAGTTGGAGGAACCATGTGGATAACTTGGCAGATTGTGAGGAAGTTAGGCAGCCAGTCAACAGCCAAAATCATGTTCCAGTAGTAAGTTGATGAAAAGTCCTGTCACTATAGCTGAATTTTGATGTCACATGTCACACTGACAATGCTGCTGATTCAGGTGCAAGACACAGTTTCTAGAGTCTTGATATTGCTTGGTTGGCTGTCTTTGCAAGAAAATTTTCTTTGATCCCTGTATTTTTGTCTCCCTTTTTCATTCCAAATGCAGGGTGATGGGTTTGAGTGGCTAAACTTAAGTCAAGTCCCCTCACTCTAGGTTCAAGGAAGATCAAAAAGTTAGTTTCTAACATTTGGTTTTGAGAATACATAGTAAATTTGCCTACAACAAGACTCATGCAGACAGAAATGGGAACAGAGGATGGTCATTTAATAAATGACATATATTCACTAATCTCTTTACTATCTCTTCCTTGAGATTCTTCCCTTCCTCTACTTTTCTATTCTTCCTACATATTCTTCAATGTTTAAATCTTTCATAATCATGCTTTGGGCCAGAAAAACATTGGGATATTGACAAAGGGATACAGCATGGTTTAAAATCAGGAAAGGTGTGCATCAGGGATGTATGCTTTCACCATACTTTTTCAATATATATGCTGAGCATCCATTTCAGGAAGTGGCATATGATCTAGAACCAATGGTAATGAAGGAAGAAGTCAAAGCTGCAATGAAAGAACTGGCGAAGAACAAGGCTCCGGGAA
>NW_006921999.1:2750303-2751524 GCF_000298275.1 Orycteropus afer afer
GAAACGACTTGATGGCACTTAACAACAACAACAACATACTTTTTCAATATATATGCTGAGCAAATAATCTGAGAATCTTGACTATATGAAGAAGAAAATGGCATTATAATTGGAGGAAAACTCATTAACAACCTGCAATATGCAAAGTATACAACCTTCCTTGCTAAAAGTGAAGACTTGAAGTAATTATTTTTGAAGATCATCACTAAAGCCTTCAGTATGGATTACACCAGAATATAATGAGAACAAAATGCTCACAACTGGACCAATAAGAAATTTCTTGATAAATGTAAAAAAGATTGAAGTTGTTAAGGTTTTCATTTTTCTTGGATTCATAATCAATACCCATGTAAACAACAGTCAAGGGATCAAATGGCATATAAAGTGGGGAATTCTGCTGCAAAGAGCTCTTGAAGGTGTTGAAAAGCAAACATGTCACTTTCAGGACTAAGGTGCACCTTGTCCAAACTAAAGGATTTTCAATCACATTATATGCACATGAAAGCTGGACAATGAATAAGAAAGATTGAAGAGTAACTTATGCCTTTTAATTATGGTTTTGGTGAAGAATATTGATGGATACAAGGAGAATGAACAAATCTGTCTTGGATGTACAGCCACAACATTCCTTAGAAGCAAGGTTGGTGAGGCTTTGTCTTACATACTTCAGACAAGTTATCAGGTGGAACTAGTCCTTAGAAAATTACATTATTCTTGGTAAAGTAGAGGGTCAAAGAAAAAGAGAAAGGCCATTAATGAGGTCGACAGACACAGTGGCTGCAATGATGGTGTTTTGGTTACCTAGTGCAGCTGTACCAGAAAATACCACAAATCGGTGGCCTTAGCAAACAGGAGTTTATTCTCTTACAGTTTAGGAGGCTAGAAGTCCAAGTTAAAAGTGCCAGCTCTAGAGATTGGGTGAAAGCCTCTTGACCTTGGGCTTCAGCTCTGCCTCTTGCTCCTCGCCCACTGGAGCTGGACGTGTCTCTTCACTCAGGCAGCTGCTGGTTGCTGAGGCTGACAAACCCAAAGTTGACAACTAAAATGGTACAATCCCAAAATTACCAAAGAACAAGTCAGGCCACTAGTTTAAATCTAAAGACAGTCCCAAGATCTGCAAGGAACCATGACAGACTGCTAATTGGCTACATGTAGAGTCCAAATATGGTAAAAAGCTGTGGACACCTTTCTCAAACTGCTTGTTATATACTGGGAGCAGAT
>NW_006921999.1:2752389-2753720 GCF_000298275.1 Orycteropus afer afer
TTAGTAGTTGTAGAATGAGTGAAATTTCAGAAAGGGTATCCAAACATACTTTCCTAAGAAGGTAACTATTGAATAGAACCATGATGATAACTGTCAGAAAGTTTTTCCAGGCAGCAGGAATAGTTAATTTGAAGACCTTAAGGTTAGAATATGTCTAGCATGTTCAAAGAAAAGCAAGAATGCAAAAAAAAAAAAAAAAGTGAAAGCAAAAGAGAATAGCACAAAATGAAGTAACAGAGGTAATAGAGATACCAGTTGTGTGGGCCCTTGTATATCACTGTAAGAATTTTGGCTTTTACAGTAGTGAAACTCATATCCATTGCAGTGTTTCGAGCAGAGGAGTAACATGACATGACCTTCATACACCTTTGGCTGCTCTGTTGGGATACGACTATAGGGTCTATGAGTGGAAGCAGAAAATCTGTTAGATGAGTATGAGATAGGGGTTCAAATCAGGATGGTAGAAATTGTTGGTCTTTTAATATATTTTGATAAGAATATTGACATTTATTTGTTGACTGATCAGATTTTATTCCTGAATAACTGGATAAACAGAGTTGCCCTTTCTTAAATGGAAAATAATAAAAAAATCCATTTACTGTTGAGTGAGTTTTGACTCATGTTGGTGTCACATATATCGGAGTAGAACTGTTCTTCATACAGTTTTCAATGGTTGATTTTTCGGAAAATCACCAGATCTTTCTTCCAAGGCCCCATGGGTGGACTCAAACTACTAAAATCTTTGTTAACAGGCTAGCACATTAACTGTTTGTAAAATCCAGAGACTTCTGAAATAGAAAAGACAGAGGAGATATAACATATGGGTGGGTATGGTCAGTGTAGAAGAACTCAGGTTTGTCTGTAACAAATTTGAAAAGTCTATTGGACATTTAAAGAGCTCTGGTGGCCTACTTGACAAGATATTTGGCTGCTAACCAAAAGGTCAAAAGGTCAGTGATTCAAACCAACCAGCTGCTTCATGGGAGGACAACAAGGCAATCAACTTCCATAAAGATTTACAGCTTTGAAAACTCAATGGGGGTCACTACGTGTTGGAATTGACTTGATAGCAATGGGTTTGGTTTTTACTGAGTATCAGACCTTTAAAGAGAGATGTCAACTTTGTAGCTGGATATACTAATGACCATGGAGGATTTGACAAGCATTTCTCTGACAATTTATAATTAAAAGATGAGCTTCAGTTTTCCTTTCTATAGGACCTTTTTTTTTTTTTAAATGAGATCAGATCAAACACTTACTTAAATCAGTTAAACATCTCTTTGGAGATTATATGATCTGGTATAAGCCCCAGGGTTACAGGTGAGGAGAGA
>NW_006921999.1:2757590-2759636 GCF_000298275.1 Orycteropus afer afer
GAAAGAGGGGGAGGCCTTCAACGAGATGGATTGACATGGTGGCTGCAATGATGGGCTTAAGTATAGCAGGGTTTGTGGGGCTAGCGCGGGATCGGTCAGTGTTTCGTTCTGCTGTGCATGGGGTCGCTATGAGTCGGAAAGGACTTGACGGAACTTAACAACAACAACAACAAGCCACATACTAAGGAGCTCTGGCGACACAGTGTCTAAGGCATTTGACTGCTACCCCGAAGGTTGGCCATTCAATCAGCCACTCTGCAGAAGGAAGATGGGGCAATCTACTTCCATAAGATTTACCACTTTAGAAATACAATGCTGGGAACTATAAGTTGGAATCGACTTATTGGTGGTGGGTTTGGTTATTTTGGTTTAAGATTCATACTGGGCACTTAGTTCTCTGAGAAAAAAGAAAACCCAGGTAATCACAATATGAAGATTAAAAGGGTTGAGCAGGACAGGAGGATTGAACCTAGAACCTTCCTAATTCCATGCTCACACATAGAATTCAATTAGGAGAACAAGGGCAAATATAAGAGCTTTGAGAAAAGTAGCTAGAAAATAGATGAAGGATAGCGATAGAGGAGATGGGGGACAGCAGAGAAACACATTGAAATCTGTGAAAGCTGGATTAAACGGGACTACCTTGTCCTTCTGGGTCTCACAAGTTTTACACCTTTGATGGAGTGTTGTGTTACCACATTTTTATTGCTCTCTATTAGTGGAAAATATTTGAGCTTTCCTTCTCTGTTAGGTTTCGGACTTCCAAAGATCCCAGCTATGTCAAGTTTTACTGTATTCATGTAAGGAAAAATGATAGAGCTAGATCTAGAGATCAGGAGAAGAAAAGAAAGGTGTTTAAAAGAAAAGAGACACAGATGTCATTCAATAGCGCTTTTTACCCATTAAGAATGGAATAAAATTAAGGTTTTCCAAAAGACATAGGAACTATTTCAGTTTCTTCCTCTTTATTCATTATCTCTAATTTTGTTGCTAGACTAGTCCCTAAATTTAATATTGATATTTTGTGTATTATAAGTATAGATGAATGGCTTCAACAAATCTCTTGAGAGGATCCAAAGACTCTTCCCTCATTTTATTATCAAATGAGGGGTCAGGGCTTCTTCATTTATTTGTCAGGATAGAAACTACCAGGATATTTCACTTTTTGATATTTTAACTAGCCTTGGAAAAAGAATCAGTCTACTGAGAATTATAGAGAACAGTATCCTGGCTAATAATTTTGTTTCACTCGTTAACTGGAGGCATACAAAGAAAATTAACACTCTCTGTTGAAACTGTAATGGTGGATCTGAAGAGTCTCCACCAGAGACTTTATTAAAAGTTTGATGCTTTGAGATTGGGAATAGGGAAACTTCTGTAATTGTAAATGTGTATCTGTAATTTACATGCAATGCTCAATGGACATTATTAGAGAATCAGTAGGGATTTCTTGGAAAAAATAACATTGTGGTCATCAAATAACAACCATGTTTACATAATACTAATGAAGCCCTTGGGTCAGAGTCAACCTTGTCATAAAGAGCAGAGGATTTCTTTTCTGCTCTGGCCCTAATCAAGCTGACTTCACACTACTCACCCTTTACTTCTATCAAGCCAAAGCTAACTCAGAGCAAGCTGCTATAGTAAAAGCTGTTCTCAGAAATGTCTGACAGTTTTCTCCGTTTATTTATTTCTATTCATTAGTACTTTTTCTCTCCCCATTCCCCAAGTATCTATCTCCATACTCCATCCCATACCTTCCTGGGGATATCTTAGATTTAGTCACCTGTGTTCTCGTTACCTAGTGCCATTCTGAAAATAAATATGCCACAAATGGGATGGCCTTAACAAACAGGAGTTTATTCTTTCAGTTGGGAGGCTTTATGTCTGAGTTCAAAGTGCCAGGCTCTAGGGGCTGTGGAAAAGCCCCTTGACCTAGGGTTTCAGCTCTGTCTTTTGCTCCTGGCCCACTGAAGCAAGAGGCATCTCTTTACTCAGGCAGCTACTGGCTGCTGAGGCTAACAAGCCCAAGGTCAACAAATAAAA
>NW_006921999.1:2760335-2766579 GCF_000298275.1 Orycteropus afer afer
CCTATCATTTAAATATAATTAAGTAAATATTTCATAATAATTAAATGATATATTTAAAATTTAGATAATACATTTAGTAAAAATATTAAACCCAAGCCTGTTGCCATTTAGTCAATTCTGACTCATAATGACCCTAGTGGAACTGCCCATAGGTTTTCAAGCAGTAAACACTTATTGAAGCAGACAGTCACATGTTTCTCTCACAGAACTGCTTATTATTATAACTTGACAAAACTGAAATCTTCATGAAATTGTGTGCACACACCTACTGCAGGTCACAGAAGATATTGGCAGATGTAGTTGAAAACGTGGAATCTTTCATTACATTTCAGTATTGGATGGTCTGCTTCTTTCCATCTGTGGATAAATAGGTTCTTTCATGACTTTCTAAAATGTTCAAACATTATTTTTTACTTGGATAGCATTTTTCTTATTTATCAAACCCTCTCTCAAATAAGCCTAAGTTTCAAGCTATCATACATTGGCAATAGCAGTATCATCACTAGCCCAACTAAATAAATAGACGTTCATTTCTATTTTAATTATAAAAATGAAAAATTATAAAATATAGGACATATAAAAAGTGAATAAAAACATGTACAATTTGATAAATTACTAGGGAGTGAAATCTGTGTAATAATCATAAAGGTTAAGACATGGAACATCAGAAGCACTCCAGAAGCTTCCTGTGGATGTATGTATATATACATATATTTTTGCCAGAGACTTTCCATAACTTCCCTCCCCTCACTCAAATCAACATGTGACCCCCAACTATCCAAAATTTTCCCTCCTCTTCCCTCCCATCCCTTTTGTATATTTTTCAATTACTGTCTCTTTCCTGGCCCCTAAAAGTAGCCATAACATGAAATCAATGGCAATCACTCCCTTAATTTGTTTCTTATCATTGTAGTTTTATTAGCACATATTATTATTACTATATATGTTACTAAATGTGTATCTATAAACTGTTCATTATTAATTTATCTGCTTTGAATATTCCTTTGATTGATTCTATGCTTGTGAAATCCATCCCATTTTTTCATGTAGCTGTCCTTTAACCATTTTTATTATTCTATGCATTCTGTATTTGGGTTGTTTCCTTTTGGGGTTACTATGAATAATGCTTATATGAACATTCTCTCATGTCACTTGGTTCATATAAGCACATGATTCTCAGGAAATATACCAAGGAGTATAACTGCTGCATTCATTGTTTTCCAAAATGGATGTACAAGTTTGGGCCTCGACCAGCAGTGTCTCAGAGTTTCTGTTTTTGCAACCGACGAACACTTCAAAATTTCAAGCTTTTTATTTACACCTTTTTAATTTTAGATATTTGAATATGTGATAATATTTCCCTGTGTCTTTACTTTATATTTCCTTGCCTACCAACGAGGTGAAGTATCAATACCTTCTAGAAGTTTTTTTCCTTTAACACAAAAGTTTACCATACACTGGGGATTGTTTTGATCTGTATATTCTCATCATTCATTATTTTCTATATGGATATCCAATTGTTCTGGTATCATTTATTGAAAGGAGCTTCCCCTATCCACTCTGCAATGATGTCTCTGTTGTTGTTGTTGTTGTTGTTTGCTGTCGAGTCGGCCCCGACTCATAGCGACCCCTCCTTGGGTTTCCAAGGCAGTATCACTATGGAAGTAGGATTGCCCAACCTTCCTTCCGAGGAGTGGCTGGTGGGTTTGAACCACCAGCCTTCATTAAAGTAATGTAAATCTATATAGTATGCATTTGGTTTGGATTTTCTATTCTGTTCACTAATTAATTTTTATATTCTTGTACCAAACCATGATTACTGTAGATTTACTATATATCTTAAACTTGTTTCTGAATATTAACTAGGATTTTAATGAATCTACATATAAATTTGGAGTAATTTAGCTGTTAGAAATTCTAATAACTTACCTGTAGATTTTCTTGAATTATTGTCACATACAACTACATTATCTGTCAATAATGACAGTTTTCTTTTTTTTCATTTCTGATTGTAATCCTTTTTATTTCTTTTCCTTTAAAAAATATTTTAGTCTAATTTCATTGGCTAGAATCTTCATGATAACACTAAACAAGAGTGGTGAGGAAAGGAGTCTCTGTCCTCCTGTGTTTAAAAGGAAAAGCTCAAACTAATATTAAAGCAGATATTTTTTGTGTCAATGCTTAACCTTTCTTTTATATTCCATTTTTTAGGAATTTTATCATAAAACATTTCTAAATTTTAACAAACACTCCTGAAAAACTAAAATAATTTTTTTTTAATCCATTAGTAGTTTTTTTTCCAAACCTTGAGACTACTTTAAATCTATGGAACAAAACAGCTTTGATATTGGTTTCTTATATAGAATTCCAGATTTGTTTTGTAATTTTTAATTATTTTTGACATACATGTTTATGACTAAGTATATACTGAAAATTTCCTTTTTCCTATCTAAGTTGTGCTAACCTCTTTAAATATGTTGGGGAGTCTATATCTTTTTCTATTTTCTGTGGGAATTTGTGTATTTCTTAAATTTATGATATAAAGTTATGATATAGAAAGAAACAATAGAAGATCAAGGAAAAATATGACACACATGAACACTGAACAACACCCTGCTGAGAAGTTACAGAATATTAGGATACATAAAAAAATAAAAAATAAAAATACCTTGAATCAAATGAAAATGAGAACACAACATACCAAATAACATACACAACAAGATTAGAAGTTGGTTCTTTGAAAGGAATAATAAAATTGACAAGCCACTGGCAATTCAACAAAAGAAAAGAAGTAAAAGATGTTTATAACAGAATTAAGAAATGAAATAGGTGGTATAACATCACAGCATAATGAAATAAAAAGCCTAACAATACTATGAAGAACTGTATTCCAGCAAATTTGAAATCCTAGAATAAATGGACAAATTTCTAGAAAGATTCAACTTACCTAAACTAACCATCTGAGTAGAATATTTGAACAAACCCATGACAAAAGAAGAAACTGAATTAGTCATAAAAAAAAAAAAAAAAACCTGCCCCAGGCAGCTTCATTGGTGAATTTTATCAAACACTCAGAGAAGAGCTGACTCCAATTCTAATCATACTAAGCCAGAACATCTAATCCAGGATAGTCTTGAGCTCATTCAGTGAAGCAAGTATAACCCTGATTCCAAAATCAGACAAAGACACAATTACATATTTTAACCCACAGCCACTGAATCCATTCTAAGTCACTGTGGCCACCGTTGGGTTTCCAAGGCTGTAAATCTTTATAGAAGTAGATTACCTCATCTTCCTCCCATGGAGCAGCTAGTGGGTTTTAATGGCCAACCTTCTGGTTAGCAGTCAAATACCTTATGCACTACATGACCAGAGCTCCATATATATGTATAAGTTGTTGTCATTGTTAGGTGCCATGAAGTCAGCTCCAAGTCATGGTAACCCTAAGTACAACAGAAGGAAACACTTCCAAGACCTGCACCATCTTCACATTCCTTGCTATACTTGAGACATCATTGTGGCCACAGTGTCCATCCATCTCACTGAGGGTCTTTTCCTTTCTCTCTGACTCTCCACTTTACCAAGCATGATAAACTTCTCCAGGGACTGGGCCCCACTGACCAGAACACCAAAGTAGATGAAATGATGCCTGGCCATTTTCTCTTCTAAGTAGTATTCTGACTGCACTTCTTCCATCATAGATTTGTTCATTCTCCCACAGTCCATGATATTTTCAGTATCTTTGCCAACTCTAAAATTCAAGAAACATCAATTCTTTTTCAGTCACCTTATTCATTGTCTGGCTTGGAAGGAAGGTTGGGCAATCTACTTCCATAGTGATATTGCCTCGGAAACCTAAGGAGGGGTCTCTATGAGTTAGGTCCAACTTGATGGCACATAACAACAACAACAACATTCATTGTCTGGAGCCCTGGTGGTGTAGTGTCTAAGGTATTTATTTGATTGCTAATCAGAAGGTGGCACTTCAAACCCACCAGCCACTCCTTGGAAGAAAGGTTGGGCAATCTACTTCCAGAGTGGTACCGCCTCAGAAACCCAAGGAGGGGTGGTTGAGTCAGATCCAATTCCATGACAGTGCATTGTATTGTGTTTTTCATTCATTGTTCATCTTTCACATACACGTGAGGTGACTGATAATACTATGGCTTCAGTTAGGTTCACCTTAGTCTTCAAAGTGATATCTTTTCTCTTCAACCCTTTAAAGAGGTCTTTTGCAGCAGATTTGCCCAGTGCAATATCATGTCTGATTTCTTGACTGCTGTTTCCATAAGTGTTGATTATGGATCCAAGTGAAGTGAAATCTTTGACAATTTCAACAATTTATCCAATTATCATAGAGTTGCTTAGTGGACCATTTAATGACAATTTTTATTTTATTTATGGAAAGATTACTGTAAGCCTTGATCTTCATCTGTAAGTGCTTCAAGTCTTTACTTTCACCAAGCAAGGTTGTGTCATCTGCATATTGCTCATTGTTAATGAGTCTCCCTCCAATATTGATGCTGTGTTCTTTTTCATATAAGCTAGTTTCTCGAATTATTTGCTGAGCATACAGATTGAATATGTATGGTGAAAGAATACAGTCTTAATGCATGTTCTTCCTGATATTAAACCATGCAGTATCCCCTTGTCTTATTTGCATGACAGCCTCTTGGTCTATGTACAGGTTTCTCACAAGCACAATTAAGTGTACATGTATTGCCATTCCTGCTATGTAATCTATAATTTGTTATGAAGCACACAGTCAAATGCCTTTGCATAGTCAATAAAATGCAGGTAAATATTTTTCTGCTATTTTTAGCTTTCTCCTAAGATCTACCTGACATCAGCAATGACCTCTTTCCAGTATCTCTTATGAACAGAAATGAAAAAATTCTCAATAACATTCTATACAATAGAATCCAGCAACATATAAAAAAAATAATAATACATCATGACCAATTGGGACTCCTATTAAGTATGCAGGGATCATTCAACATTAGTAAAACAACCAATGTAATCCACCACATGAATAAAACAAAGGAAAATAACCACATGATCATATCCAATGATGCAGAAAAACATTTGTCCAAATCCAATACCCATTTTGATGAAAACATTCAGCAAAATAGAAGTGGAAGGAAAATTCCTCAGTGTAATTAAGGGATATACATAAAAGCAAGGGTCAACACTATTTCCCCATGGAGAAAGACTGAAAACTTTCCCTTTATCAATACTCACTGACATGGAGTCAAATCTGACTCACAGTGACACCACCTTGGCTTTTCAAGGTGGTATCACTACAGAAGTTTCTTCAGAGAAGTGGCTGGATAGTTTGAACCATCAGCCTTCTGGTTAGCAGTCAAATGCCTTAGACAGTGGGAACCAGAAAAAGATGCCCTTTATCATCATTCTTATCCAATATTATATTGGAAATCAAATCAGACAATAAGACAAGAAAGGGAAAGAAAAGACATCCAGATTGGCAACGAAAGTAAAACTATCTGTATTTGCAGATGATATGATCCTATACATAGAGAATCCCAGAGACTCTGTAAGAAGGCTACTGGAACTAATAGAAGGAATTAGAAAAATGACAAGGTACAAGTTCAACATACAAAGATCAGTCAGATTTCTCTACACTAATAAAGAGATCTCTGAAAAGGAAATAAGGAAAACAATACCATTTGCAATAACCACCCAAAAGATGAAGCATGTAGGAATAAATCTAACCAGAGACACAGAAGACCTATACTAAGAAAACTAAAAACACTTCTACAAGAAACCAAAAGACAACTATATAAATGGAAGGATATACCATCCTCATGGATAGAAAAACTTAACATTGTGAAAATGGCAATATTGCCCAAAGCTATCCACAGACATAATACAATTTCAATCCAGATTTCATCATCATTCTTTAAAGATATTGAAAAACTAATCACCAAGTTTATATAGAAATGAAGGAGATCCCAGATAAGCAAAACCTTGCAAAAGAAGAAAATAGACCTTACAACTCAAATCTCACAAATACCTCTCCCATCCCTAGCATACGCCCAGACTCTAGCCACCATAATTTACTCTGTACTCTCTGAACGTGCCTCCTGCTTTCAACCTTCCATGATTTTACCATTAATCATGCTATTCTTTCAGTTGATAATACCCTTCTAAGCTACTTCTTTTTTGTGTCCCCATATAGCTTGCTTATAGTTTTATTATTATTATTATTATTTGTAGCATAGTG
>NW_006921999.1:2767779-2768786 GCF_000298275.1 Orycteropus afer afer
AACATACATTAATAATCAGAATGGGGAACGTACAAAGTATGAATCTAAAAATAAAATGAATGTCAAGAAAAAGGAGAGGAATGATAAAGATCACTCTTCTAGGCTTTAGTGAACTGAAATGGGGTGGTATTAGCCATTTTGAATCAGGCAATCACATGCTCTACTATATCAGGAATAACAAATTGAAGAGAAGTAACTTCACATTCAACACCAAGAAGAAAAGTTTTGGGATCTATACTGAAGTATAATGTTATCAGTGATAAGATAATATTCATATACCTACAAGGAACAACAGTTAATCACTATGATTCCAATGTACATACCAATCATGAATGCCAAAAACAAAGATATTGAAGATTTTTACCAATTTCTGCAGTCTGAAATTGATCAAACATAAAATCAAGAAGCATTAATAACTATTGGTGATTGGAATGTGAATGTTGGAAATAGAAGAAGGATTGGTAGTTGGAAATAAGGCCTTGGTGATACAAATGATGACAGAGGTCACATGAAAGAATTTTGAAAGACAAATGACTTATTCATTACAAATATAATTTTCCAACATAATAAAGGGTGACTACGCATGTTAACCTCACAGATGGAATACACAATAATCAAATCTACTACATTTATGGAAAGAGACAATGGGGAAGCTCAATATCATCATAAACAACATGGTTAGGGGCCAGTTGCAGAAGAGACCCTCAATTACTCATATGCTAATTCAAGTTGAAGCTGAAGAAAATTAAAACAAGACTCTGATAGCACAGTATAGTTCACCTGAATTTAAAGACTCTTAAGAATAGATTTGAGGAGTTCCAGTAAGATGGTGGAATAGGCAGAAAGACTGCACAGACTCTCTTCAACAAAGAAAGGGGGAACCAATTGAAACAGATACAGAAAATAATCCTGGACCCCTGAGCTTTGAAGGGAAGGATATAGAAGTGGACTAAACTCCAACTAGCAGAAGAATTTGCATGAAAACACAAAAAAAGGAGACATATGGA
>NW_006921999.1:2769847-2770934 GCF_000298275.1 Orycteropus afer afer
TGTCAACTTTTGTATGGAAAGTGGATTTGCTCTGTAAACTTTCACCCAGGTCACAATTAAAAATAAAAGAATAGATATGACACATTGAACATTAATGACACAAGACCAGATAAGTTGTGGAATTAAAACAAGGGCAACATACAAGAAGAAAGCAAAAAGATGAATAAATAGAGAGACATTCCAAAACAGATGTCAGAAGAGACTCTGAACCTTGTACTTAACATAGAATAGCTAAAGCAAACAGAAAAAAATGATGACATAGAAGAGCTGAAGAGATTTCAAAGGTGGCTCATGAATACAGTATTAGTATTGTAACGAAATGTATAAACACCAAGATTTAGAAATCAAAAAGACAAGAATATTCTCAACATTTCTAAAGCTGAGATAACTGAAGAAAAATCTCAAGCCTTAAATTGCAATATGAAAGAATTCTATGGGGAAAATATTGAACAATGCTGGAAACATCAATAAATGTCACAAAACAAAATATATGTGAATTGTAATTGGGAAACTAATTTCCTTTGTAAACTTTTACCCAAATAGTAATGAAAAGGTAGCAGCCCCTTAACAAATAAATGGTCAATGTTCAACCATTTTAGGTGGTAGTATAAGATTAAGAACCAATGGTACAGAGAAAAATGTATCAAGGTGTACTGACAGCATGGACAAAAAACAAACCTCCAGGAACTGACAGAATACCAATCAAGATGCTTCAGCTAATAATGCAGCATTGAAAGTGCTAACTTATCTATGCCAAGAAATTTGCAAGTTAGCTACCTGGCCAACCAACTGGAAAAGAACCATATGTATGCCCATTCCAAAAAAGGTGATTCAAAAAAAGGCAGAAATTATTGAATTATAGCACATATAAGTAAAACTTTGCTGAGGCTAATTCAAAAATGGTTGCAGCAGTACATTAACAGGAAACTGCCATAAATTCAAGCTAGATTCTGAAGAGGATGCAGAATGAGAGATATTGCTGATATCAGAAGGACCTTGGCTGAGAGCAAAGAGTACTAGAAAGTTGTTTACCTGTTTTCTTTTATTGACTATATAAAAGCATTTGACTGATATCAAATGATTTAAA
>NW_006921999.1:2771274-2771780 GCF_000298275.1 Orycteropus afer afer
TCACAAATGGACTAATAAGCAACATCCTGATAAACAGAGAATGTCCACAAAAGCACCAGTTAAGAAATCAAATGAAGTACCCTATGGGCAAATATGCTGCAAGAGACCTCATTAAAGTGTTAAGAAGCAAATATCTCACTTTGAAGACTAAAAGATGCTTGACCCAAGCTATGGTATTTTCAATCACCTCATATGTATGCAAAATCTGAAAAATGAATTAGGGAGACCAGACAAAAATTGCTCCCTTTGAATTATGGAGTGGATAAAGAATATTAAATATACAATGGTGTGTCAGAATAAAGAACAAATTTTTCTTAGAAGTACAGGGAGAATGGCCTTCTGAAGCAAGGATGGTGAGATTTCATCTCATGTACTTTGGAAATACTATCAGGAGGGATCAGTCACTGGCAAGGACATCATGCCTGGTAAAGTAGTAGTAGTAGTTGTTGTTGTTAGGTGTCGTCAAGGCATCTTCGATTCATAGAGACCCTATGCACAGCAGAACG
>NW_006921999.1:2776197-2780056 GCF_000298275.1 Orycteropus afer afer
CTGCCTTGCCTCCTGCACCTTTTAACCTGGATATCCTGCCACTCCTGAGGTCCCCAAGGCTGCTCCTGCTCCCTCCCTTTCCTGGCTCTAGGGGGCTTGGAGCCTAGCCTTGCCCCAAGTAAAGTAAGGTAGTTGGTAAAGTAGAGGATTAGTGTAAAAGAGGAAGACCCTCAACAAGATGGATTGACACAGTGGCTACAAAAATTTGTTCAGATATATCACTGATTATGAGTTTGGTACAAGACTGGCCATTGTTTCTCTCTGTTACAAATAGGGTCACTATGAGTCTAACCAAGTTGACAGTACCTAAAAACAATAACAACAAAAGCATGAAGCCCTGAAATATCAAGATAAGGGCCATAGATGGGTTTGGAGAGTAACAGGAGCCACAAAAGCTCTTCAGGAAAGGCTTTCATAGGGCTAATCTACATTAGATAAAGGAAAGAAATTGAAGACCAAATGCAAAGTTACTTATGACTTGTGTGTGAGAGTAAAAAACACAATGTCAGAGTTTTTTTTCAAGGATGGCATTATAGGATATGTTCAGCTTCATCATAGGGAGTGAAAGATAGAAATTAGTCCATGGTTGATCACATCAAATTTTTGCCTTTTCTCACAGACCCAATTTATATTCAAATTTTAGTTTAATCCCCATTTCCTTAATTAATTGATGAATATGCGACTTTTTTCTCTCCACTAAAGTTTTATCATGAGTAAATTAAATACAAATCAGGTATTTAAATATCAACAAGATGATTCTTAATTTGACATTAGTTATGGTCATTTGATTTAAACTCAGACTCTCAAAGGGCATCTATCTCTAACTGATACTATTTGATTTACCAGTGTTTTGGGAACTATGTCTCAGGTTAGGAGTCTCTGTAGAAATACCCTAAATCAAAGGAATACATTTAGAATCCATGGAAAGTTTTAACTTTGCTCTGAGGTTAATTACATGATTATTGTCACTGTTCTATTAGTAGAGAGTATCCCAGAGATTCATAAATTATCCCCAAGTGTTTCATAGACCCAGGTTTTTGTTCTGAATTTCCCTGAAATAAATAACATCATGTGGCCAATCAGCTCCTATAAAATATTTGTTAGAGAACTCAAAATGTCAGAACTTATTCTAAATGGTTTAAAGTATTGTTGCTATTGTCAGGTGCCACCTAGTCATTTCCAACTCACAGTGACTCTGTTTACAATAGAATGACACACTGCCTGGTCCTATACCATCTTCACAACCATTACCATGCTTGACCCCTTCGTTGAGGAATTTCTCCTTTTTTCTGCTGAATGTCTAATTCAAACTATTGCTATACAGCAATATACAGCATTTTTCATTGCTTTTACATTTTATCTGCTTGATTTTCTCTAAATGAATGTATTATGGAAAGTCATAATTAGACACAATACTCTGGATAATTCTGACCTATTCGAGGTTCAAAAGTACCATTATTTCATCAGCAAATATACAGTAAGGCCATAAAGGACTATGTAAAACAATTCTGGAATGTATAATAAAATTTATTCCTAAGTTATTTAATAATTTATATTTCATATTAGGGAAGAGAGAGTGAAGTTTCATCCAGTGTTATTCTGACACAATTCTTCTAGTGAAAATGTTGATATCTGAAAACTAAATCAATTCATCCAAAAGCCACATAGCATTTACTTTTAGTTGATGTATGATTAGATATTGCTAAAATAATGATCTAAAACAGACTTTAGTTAATTTATGATTAGATGTTGTGAAAATAATGACCTAAAACAAGATCAAATGAATTTTGGCTCAAAGCAAAAAATACGTGAAAGATATTTACTTGAGTTTTATTGACTATGCAAAAGTATTCAATTGTGTGGATCTTAACGAATTATGGATAATATTGAGAAGAATGAGAATTCTGCAACACTTAATTGTATTCATGAGGAACCTGTATGTAGACCTGGAGGTGGTCATTCAAACAACAAGGGGATACTACATGATTCAAAATCAAGAAGAGAGTGCATCAGGGTTGTATATTTTCATCATACTTACTAAATCTATATAATGAGCAAATAATCCAAGAAGCTGGACTATATGAAGAAGAATGTGGCATCAAGTTTGCAAGAAGACTTATTAACAACCTGCAATATGCAGATGACACAACTTTTCTTGCTGAAAGTGAGGATGACTTGAAGCACTTATTATGAACATTGAAGACTAGGTCTACAGTTGACAAGGTCTGCAGTATGGATTACACCTCAATATAAAGAAAACAAAAATCCTCACAACTGGACCAATAAACAGCATTAGGATAAATGGAGAGGAGATTGAAGTTGTCAAAGACTTCATATTACTTGGTCCTACAATCAACAACAATGGAAGCAGCAGTCAAGACATCAAAAGATGTATTGCATTGGGCAAATCTGCTGCATAAGTCCTCTCTCAGGCACTGAACAGCAAAGATATCTCCTTGAAGACTAATGTGTGCCTGACACAAGCCATGGTATTTTCAATCACCTCATGTGCATGTCAGAGCTGGACAATGAATAAGGAACACTTAAGAAGAGTTGAAGCTTTTGAGTTGTGGTGTTGACAAGGAATGCTGAGAGTACCATGGAATGCTGGGAAAAAAAAAAATCTAACAAATCTGCCCTGGAAGAAATGCAGCTGGAATGTTCCTTGAAAGTGAGAATGGTCAGACTTTGTCTCACCTACTTTGGTCATGTTGTAAGAAGGGACTATTCCCTGAAGAAGGATATCATGCTTAGTAAACTGGAGGGTAGTTCTGGTTACCTACTGACACTCTGACAAGAATATACCACAAATGGGATGACCTTAACAGATAGGAGTTTATTCTCTTATAGTTTGGAGCCTTTAAAGTCCAAGTTCAAAACGCCAGGCTCTAGAGGCTGGGTGAAAGTCCCTCAACCTTGGAGTCCAGCTCTGCCTCCTGCTCCCAGCTCACTGGAGGTGGAGACATTTCTTCACTCAGACAGCTGCTAGCTGCTGAGGCTGAGAAGCCCAAGGTTGACAAGTAAAAAGGCACAGTCTTGATGTTACCAAACCACACTGCAGGCCATTCATTTAATTCCATTGTAGGTGCCAAGATCGGCAAAGCATGGCAGGATGCTGAACAATGTCATGGCTACATGCAGGGTCCAAGCATGTCATAGGCTAGAGACCATTCCTCAAGGCTTCTGCTTATATACAGGAAACAAACCACATTCCCTAAGGCAGCTACTTAGCTGCTTCCAGTAGATTCCACCACGGAGATGATTACCAGTCTCATCATGGGCAATACTACAACCAGCTGCTCAGCCACTCAACCAGGCCCAGCCTTGTTGACAAACAAACTAAACTGTCACAATTCCATCACTTGTCAACTTGATATCTATACAGATCCTCATTGGGTGGCATCTGTACAGATCACTCTCACTGGGTGGCTCCAGTCCCCTAGTTTCTCTAAGTGGTGACCTCACGCCCTTGGCCTGATGGCCCCGTTCTTCTCCCTCTTGGGCATTGTAGCACCACCCCCTCACTCTTGGGTAGTGGCTATGGCTCCATCCCAGTGGCTCACATGAACAGCCAGCCCCACACTCCAGAACCAAGTTGGTAAAGGCCTGGCTCTTTGACGCCTAGGGGCCTGTGATGGTTCCATCCTCAAAGGCCATGGTCTTACCCTTTCAGACTGAGGCAGCTCTACTTCATTTCCTTGGTCTCTGCTTCTGCCAGTTAATGCCAAAAGCAACCCACTCTGCTGGAAAGCTTCCTGTCCCAAAAACACTTGGCTATCTTGCTCCATGGGCTGGCCAATCTGCTACTCCATCTCATGCCAGTGTCTTCCACCAATTAATGCCTGAAGGCAACCCAATC
>NW_006921999.1:2781661-2783280 GCF_000298275.1 Orycteropus afer afer
AAAAAAAAAAAAAAGAAATCATTGCTTTTTTTGCACCTGGGATATTATAATATTGTGATTGCTGAACTATAATAAACATACCAGAAATTTGGATGATCATTGAACTCCAATTAATATATAGTGGATTAGAAGTCAGTGAGTATGTAAACTTTAGTAGTAAAACAAAGTGGGAACTTTCAAGAGATTCACCAAAAATGGAGACATTAGAGTCTATGAATGTTTGAGAGGTCACCAGAAAGTTATTTATCATGAAGAGTATGAACTCTACGAAAGGAGCCTTGATCACCAAACCATATAATATTAGACATACATGGAGAGATACTTAAACTTAGAGAGATGAAGTATTAGGAGAAATAGATCATTAAGAATAAAAATTTCCTGGGTAATATATCATACTAAGAAAGAAGTAGGATTCAAAATGTGTTAAGGTAAATATAAAAATTATATCCAAATTAATTTATTAGGAAAATCTAAGGTGTTCTAAGTTCTTCCCTTGTCTTGAAGGTGAGTAAGTCTTTCCTTCTCATTTCCCATGGTGATCTTATCTGCAAAGGGTACTAAAACAGGGAAATAATTGATTATACCACCTGTGATAAGTGGAGTTCTCAAATCATAACAAGTAAAATGTTTAGAGTATTATTTTCAATTTTCAAACATTGATCACACCAAGATAATATTTAAAACTTGTTTTTTTTTTCTTAAAAAATATATTGACCCATGTTTGTTTTGTGTATTTCACTGTGAATAGATTATATTTCAATAAAAATATTAAAAATTTTTTTTTCTGGATTAAAAAATACCATAAGCAAATTATCTTTTACTTTTGGAAGTGCCAAATTATTTAAATGACCATGAGTTTGTTTACTAACATTGAATTAATACAGGAAATGCTTTTCCACCCTGAGTATCCTCAATGATATCCCAGGTCATCCCTGCATACATGTTCTTTGATACTTTTCTTCTCATATGATGTGACCCGCCATGTATGCGCTAACTTTCAGGAGCTAGTTTAGGATGATTCAAGAAGTTCTTTTTTTGTTTGCTTGTTTCTGGGGAAATTAGAAGCTGGAAATAGACAGTCTGATTGAGAATTTCATTTCTCTACAGCTTTTGTCTCAGCAGAGAAGTCAAGAAAAGATAATGAGAATCACTCCTATTAAGATTCATGATCACCCAGACATGAAGACCCTACTGTTTGAGGTATTCTTTGCTATTTATCTTATCACAATGGTGGAGAATCTTGGTTTCCTGGCATTGATTTTCATGGAATGTTTTCTGGAGACACCAATGTACATCTTTCTGTGCAACGTGACTGTGATGGATTCCTGCTTTTCATCTGCCTTTACCCCAAGATGTTAGAGAACTTCTCTTCTCTGGAAAGAATGATTTTCCCTATGAATCATGGAATAATATTATTTTTTCTGCCTTGCTGAAAATGCAGACTGCTTTCTCCTGGCAGCTATGGCCTATGCCTTCTATGTGGTAATAAGCAGTAAAGTGCAGTATCACACTATGATGTTGGAGCAATGCTGTATTCAGATGACAACAGAAGCCTAGAGACCTGGGGATTTCATTCCATGATTCATATAGTACTTCTATTAAGGTTAACCTTCTGTTGT
>NW_006921999.1:2784610-2785644 GCF_000298275.1 Orycteropus afer afer
CAGTCAGTTGGCCAGGTAGCTGTCTTCCAAATTTCTTGACACAAATGAGTAAGCGCCTCTACCACTGCATCCATTTGTTGAAACATGCCAATGGGTATTCCATCAGTTTCTGAAGGCTGGATTTTTGCCAATACCTTCAGAATTCCTGGAATTTTATTTTCAATAAATCCCATTGGTTCTTATCATACACTACCTTCTGAAATGGTTGAACATCGACCGATTCTTTTTGGTATAGTAACTGTGTATTTCTCTCATCTTTAGATGATTGCTGCATCATACAATATTTTTTCCCATAGAATCCTTCAATACTGCAACTTGAGGCTTGAGTTTTTTCAGCTTGATTGGTTTTGGTTTTCTAACTCCAGGTCTTTTTATATTTCATTATAATACTTTACTTTGTCTTTTTGAGTCACCCTTTGAAATCTTCTGTTCAGCTTTTATTTTGCAATTCTTTTTCTCACATTCATTTTAGCTACTTTTCATTCAAGAGCAAATTTCAGAATCTCTTCTGACATCCATTTTGGTCATTTCTTCATTTCCCGTCTTTTTAATGACCTTCTGCTTTCTTCCTGTCTGTTATTTTTTTTTGTCATCCCACAACTTGTCTGCCCTTTGGTAATTGAGGTTCAATACATCTAGTGTATTCTTCAGATGTTTTCTATATTCAAGTGGATTTAATAAATATCATGTTTTGGCTCTTGTGGACTCATTTTAGTTTTCTTCAGCTTCAATTTACACTTGCTTATGAGCAATTCATGATCTATTGCACAGTTAGATCCTGGCCTTTCTCTGACTGATGATATTGTGCTCCTCCATCTTCTCTTTCCACAGATGTAATCAGTTTGATTCCTGTGTATTACATCTTGTGAGGTCAATACATACAGCTGTCATTTATGTTGTTGAAGAAAAGTTATTTGCAGTGAATAAGTCATCGGTCTTGCAAAATTCTATCATGAAGTCTCTGATGTCATTTCTTTCACCAAGGCCATATTTTCCAACTACTGATGCTTCTTGTTTCCAACTTTCACATTCTA
>NW_006921999.1:2786129-2790054 GCF_000298275.1 Orycteropus afer afer
CCTTTATTGAGGAAGTGGAGACAAGATAACATCCTGGTAACACACTCTGCCCAAGCCTTCTATGCCAGAGGCCTGGAAAATCTGAGTGAAATAAATACTAATAATGATACTGGAATTTTGAGGATGAAATGAAAAGATGAAGAATTAGATTGAGTACTAATTGTAAATGTAGAAACAGCAAAGGCAGTGACTGGGAGAGAGTAGAAGCCAGGGCCTGATGAAGCATGGATGTTTGAAGACAGAGAAGACATCAAGACATAGGTAAGAAGAAAACAACTTCATGGAATCCACACTGGGACAGAGATACAGTGTGGCCAGATCTGGAAAAAAAATCCAGGTGAGTAGAATATATGCTGAATCTGAGAGAGAAAATTTCAAGGAAATGGGTGAGATTTCCAGTGGCACAGGAGAAGGCAGAGCAAAAAGTTAGCCAGTGAAATGTGAATAAACAAATTATTGCTAATGAACACTAGTCATTTGAGTTGAGGACCCATGAAAAGGTTGAAGCCTGTGTTGAGCAGTTGGAGATGTATACCCCTGGTAGCCTCCACTTAATGGAGTCTGAGAAAGAGCTGGATAATCTGCTGTGTGCAACCAAAAAGGTACTGGCACCATGCCAGTGAATTTCAATGTGAAAAGTGCTTTCTCTATTCTATCAAACACACCTTCCCAGTGACTAACTGTGAGCTTGCATTCCACCCCTACCAACCTAGTGGCTAGGGATGCCCAGTTGGCTGCCCTACCTACCTGACTCCTTAGCACCTTCCTTTAAAGTGCAGCCACCAGTGGCAACATGTCTCAAAGAGATCAAGCCACTACCTGCAGCACTGCATCTCTGTATGTGTGCAATTGACAAGTTTTTCTTACTGAACTCAAGACACATAAAACCAAGGTCTCCTCTGTGCAAGGTGCTCACATGTACCAGGTTCCTGCCACCTCCACAGACATGTGATTCCACCAATTGTCCCACAGCTTCCTACTGCCACCACTGCCAGCTCACCTCTTATCTTAATCGCTTCATTCCTTTTTTTCTGGTTTTTCTACCTTTCTATTTATTTATCCCTCTTTCTCTTCTTTTGCTTTTACCAATCTTTACTCTCATCCAGCACCCCTTTGTTTCTTTTCCTGCCCCATCCAAAGGGAGAGAGACATTAATTTTGCACTAGTTACCCATATCTACCACACCTACCATCTACCACCTTACCCAAAGGGTGAGCCTCATTTCCCACTCCTGAACTACTGGATCAAAAACAGATGATGTACAACACCTGCTCATCCCACCTTACTGCTCCTCTTTAAGACTTACAGAGACTTGTACCCACATTCACCAGTTATTCTACCCACCCAGGGACAGGTGGAGAGTGTGCCAGTGCTGCCAAACTAGCAATCAAAGAAACACGCCAGCCACATCTGCATCTGTGTGTGTGTGTGTGTGAAAGAAAATAATTATGGACTAAGGTCTCCTAAATATCATGGTGAAATTTGGACTTTCCACATAAACAGAAATTAATGGGACTTGTAAAAACCAGAACAACCTTACAAGAAATGCTAAAGGGAGTCATTAGGATAGAAAACCAACAATCTCCCATTTCCCAGGACTGCACCAGCATGCACATCAGAGATCAGGTGACTAGAGAAGTTTGTCCTTCCCACTTACCTTGTATGATCTCCCTGTGACCAGAAACACAGCCTTCCCCACCTCCACTCAACATGCAGCCAGTCAGTCTCTCCCCACTGCCACTGATGGGCTATTCTTTTTTTTTTTTTTTTTTTCTGTCTTTCCCAAAGGGCAAGAATTCCTCTCCTACAGCCCATGTAGTTTAGAGCATCTCTTCCCACCACTCCTTAATTGGAAGTGAGCACTCTGGCAGAGTGAGGGCTGCATTTCTGCACAGCCATGTTTGTTGGCTGGCAGTTTCGACAGTACTATGCTTTTTTTTCTTTCCTTTTTGTTTTCTTAGTTTTTTACTCTTCTTCCTCTTGTTTGCCTCTTCTTTATTTTCTTTTGTTTCTTTGTGTTCCTGGTATCTTTTTTTTTTTTTCCTTCTTACCTCTTTCTTTTTGTTCCTGCCCTCCACATCTATGATCTATGCAAGCAGCACTTGCCCCCAGGGTTCCATGGACAGCAGTGAGAGCTCTTCCAGAGGAAACCCCACATTTCTGCTGCAGCTGTACTTGGCAGCTAGCACACACATCTGTCTTATATTTCCATCTCTCTTCTTACTTTTATTTTTCTTAATCCTTCCCTCATTCCCTTGTGTTTTTCCTCATTTTTCTTTTTCTACCACTTCCCTCCACCACATTTTTTCTTTTCCTTCTCCCTCTTTTTTTTTTTTTTTTTTAATCTAAGTAACTACTCACCAGCCACTCCTCAGAGAGAAGATGGGGCAATCTACTTCCATAGTGATACCGCCTCAGAAACCCAAGGTGCTATGCATTGGGTCTGACTCGATGGCA
Organism: Orycteropus afer afer; assembly: GCF_000298275.1. NCBI lineage: Eukaryota > Metazoa > Chordata > Mammalia > Tubulidentata > Orycteropodidae > Orycteropus > Orycteropus afer. The sequence continues at coordinate 2,788,587 of NW_006921999.1, forward strand.
TATAACAACAACAAGCATTGTTAAAAATCAGAGAAGTTGTGTGTCAGAACTGTATCTTTTCACTATACTTTTTCAATTCATATGCTGAGAAAATAATCTAAGAAACTGGGCTATATGAAGAAGAATATGGCATCAAGTTTGGAGGTAGACAAATTAACAACATATGAATTCAAATCACACACCCTCCCTTACTGAAAGTGAATAAAGCTTGAAGCTCTTACTTATAAAGATTACTTGATGACTACAACCTGCAGTATGGATTATACCTCAATATAAATAAAACAAAAATACTCACAACTGGAACAACAAGCAACATTATAATAAATGGTGAAATGATTCAAGTTGTCAAATAATTGATTTTATTTAGATTCACAATCAATGCCCATGGTATCACAGTCAAGACATCAAACAAAGTTTTACATTGGGCAAATCTGCTGAAAATACCTATTTAAAATGGCTAAGAACAAAGATATCACTTGTAGAGTAAGGTGAGCCTGACCCAAGCCATGGTATTTTCAATAGCCTCATATGCATTTGAAAACTGGACAATGAATAAGGAAGACCACAGAAGAAATGATGCAATTGAATTGTTGAATGGTGGAGAATATTGACTGTGCCATGGACTGCTAGAAGAAGTAACAAATCTGTCATCAAGGAAGTACAATTGGTATACTCCTTAGAAGCAACAATGACCAGACTTCATTCCTAATACTTTGGTCATGTTGTCAGAAGGAGAAATATATCATGCTTGGTAAAGTAGAGGGTCAGTGTGAAAGGGGAAGCCCCTCATAGCGATGGATGGACAGAGATGCTGCAACAATGGGTTCAAGCATGGCAGCAATTATGAAGATGGCACAGGACTGGGCAATACTTCACTGTGTTGTATATGGGGTCACGGTGAGTTGGAACCAACTCTATGACACCTAATAACATCAACATTGTAAAAATAAGGGAGAATAGCATAATAATGCAATTAGCCAATAAAGGCAAAAATGATTGTAAGCATAGAATGAAAGTATCCATGAAAATTCTTACTAATGCTATGTCATTAAACATGGTGATTTGGAAAGAAAAAAATAATAATTCTAGTTATAATAATAATATTGGTGTTGTTGTTGTTAGGTGCCGTCGAGTTGTTTCTGACTCACAGTGACCCCATGCACAGCAGAATGAAACACTGCCCGATCCCATGCCAGCTCCATGATCCCTGCTATACATCATCACAGTCACCATGTCAATCCATCTCGTTGAAGGCCTCCCTTTCTTTCATCAACCCTCCAACCTACCAAGCATGACATCCTTCTCCAGGGATTGGTCCCCTCTGACAACATGACCAAAATAGGTGAGACGAAGTCTGGCCATTCTTGCTTCCAAGAAGCATTTCGGGTGCACTTCCTCCAGGACAGATCTGTTAGTTCTTTTAGCAGTCCATGGTACTTTCAGCACTCTTCGCCAGCACCACAACTCA
>NW_006921999.1:2793481-2797770 GCF_000298275.1 Orycteropus afer afer
TTCTTCCAGATTGTCCTTGCATATCATTGCAAGCAGGCCACACCCCTAGGGAAACTCCCCTTGGGCAGACTGGCCACTCAGAACTCAGTCATCTGATCCCATCATGGGAACAACCACACAGAACTGGGGTCCAGCCAAGTTGACACACAGCTCCAACTATCACACCCACCTTGCTGCTTTGGGGCATGTCCTGGGTTCCTTCCCCTCACCTGGATCTCTGCAGCTGATTCCTCTCTCTGTCCTAGTCCTCCTGTCCTTTTTCTGTCCTTTCATCTGCTTTCCCACCTTGCCATTTTGGGGCATGGCCTGCGTGCCATCCTCTTTCCTGGATCCCTGTGGCTGACTCCTCCTCCACCTTATCTGTAATTGATAAATAATTCAGTTATGGGTTATTTCTTGTCTACAAGACCTCAGGCAGAACCACTCTCTGAGGGCTGACACAGTGTTCATAACATTGCACTGGAAAAAGAAACCTAATTTACAGCTAATGAGGTGTAGCAGTAGGCAGTTTGTGGCTGAGGAGGAGTCAGCCACTTCCTCAGTAGTAAATAAAACTTCACTTGTTTGTTTGTTTGTTTAAGATTTCCCTTTTCTCTCCTCCTTAACAGTATATCATGATTTTCAATAAATTGAAAATCTATTTTAAGAGTGACTTGCAAATACTACTCATTGTTAAGACAATTGTGTATCATACTTATATTTCCATTTCTGAAAGATTTTGTGAGGTATTTTTTAAAAATAATAAAATATGTATTTTTACATTTGCTCAGCTATAGCCATACATGTACCTATCAAATACATCTTTCAAAAACTTGATTATATTAAAGGATCTTTTGTGTTTTCATATTCTTGGAAATTTCTGGTGCTCTCATTCCTCTTGCTTCAAAGGCATTTTGCAAAACAAGGAACACTAAGTTAAGAAGACTGATAACGCATGCTCCAGTGATCAGAATTACAAAGCTTAGTAAGGTTAAAAACCACAAACTTACAGTGCATTTGGGGTATTTCTGATTTTCTTTTTTTTCTATATTGGTTCTTATTTTGGACTTTTTAATAAAAGTTATTTTCCCTTATCTGAAAATATTTGCCTAAAGATACTGAGTTTAGGTAAGACAAATGTTGTGTTAAAAGTTTTTCTCTGTCCGTTGTTGTTTTTCTCAAAATAATTTTAATCACCTGAAATGTTTCAAGTATCAGTTTCTGTTTTCTTCTTCCATTAGTTCAGTATGGATGTTGCCAATAAATATTCTTTAATTTTTCATTGCATCGTTTTCCTTAATCAGCAATAATAGATGATTTTATTCAGGTAGAGGTGAGGGGAGTCTGTAGATTACAAAATTATTTTTTTCAAAGCACCCTCCTCTGCTAGTACATGATTTGCTATTTTTTTAAACAGAGGGTTCATCTTTATGGGATGGGGTTAATTGTGTTTTCTAACCTTGGACTTTCTTTTTTCTGTAATCACTTGTATAAGTTGAGTTCCCTAGGAAATAGATTTTGAGATGGAAATTTTCATGTGGAAAGTTTGTGGTGAATGCTCTTGGGCTCAATACTTATTGAGGGAGTGAAGGAAGTAAGATTAGGCAGATGGCTTAGTTTAACTTAAATGTACACACAAGGAAAACCTTAGCCAATTCCATGAGGAAGTGAGGAACTATAATTTTCCTTCAGAATTGCCACACTTTAAGGCAATGGGACTGGTATTTGGACTTCCTTTGGAATTGCTATTGAATTCAGTTTTCCTCAAGGACAGAGTATGAAATGGGTGAAGCAACTCTCTTCAGCCAAGGCCACTTCCTGGAGAGCAACTGAGAGGAGAACTCTTAACTACCAGCACTCTCACAGCTGAAATGAAGGTAGAATATGCGATATGAACCACAGACATTCTCACAATCCACCGCTTAAACTGTTCAGAACCATTTTTTCTAATAGCAAGATCTGTGAACATGTCCTCTAGGAATCTGTTTCATATCTTCTCCTGGAGTCTCTCAGATGATGAAAGGTAGTGGGACAGCTTAAATATTATACTGTTTCAGCTATTTTCTTGGCCAAAATGAATATTTTCCCTTTCCTTTAGCATCCCCTCTCCTTTAGTTAATACCTCTGCTGGTTTAGATGGAAAATATGGTGGGGTGACACAGAGTTTATGTCCCCAGGTGCTGAGTCCTGGTCAGCTGCCCTTTTCAGGTCATATTTCTTACAATTGTTATTTTCTTGTTGAATTTAGACAAGGAAGTACCAAGTTATACCCATGGATCACCTGAATGCTAAACGTATTCTTCCCAGCCCCTTTTCATAACAATAGCTCTATATCTTCCTCATGATGAAGACCAATTACCACTGCAAGTCTTGTACCCACTTTTCTTTCATTCTGGTGTTTTGGTACAAGGAACCCACAGTGACTGAGTAGTAGTTATACCGTTAAGTATAATGGGATTCTTACTTTGTTTCCTTAGTAAAGCATTCCTGTTGGAGATCCAGGGCCATTAAATCCATAAAGCTCAGAGTTCTGGTGAAAAAAAGAGCAAATTCTCCAAGTGGCTATTTAGGAATTTCTAGATTTGGTTCATATGGTCCAAATAAATGTATTAAGGATATGGAACCACATGATGGTTATTGATTTATGATTTATAGGGCTTCCTGGAAAATGAAGTCCTCATATTACAAGATATCTACTCCAAGATGATACCTTAGTTATACTTTCAAAAGGCCATACCATCAATTTGTTAAGTCACCAGTTTATGGATGATGTGAAATATGATACAACCTGTAGACCACAAATTGCCTATTGCCACACCTCCTTTGCTGTAAATTAGGTTTCTTGTTCCAGTGCAATGTTACGTACCACTGTGTCAGCCTTCAGATAGTGGTTCTGCCTGAGGTCTTGTAGACAAGAAATAACCCATACTTGAATTATGTATCAAATACAGATAAGGTAAATTCTGTGGCTTTCAAGGTGGAAGGGATTTTCAGTAGCCAACTTGTCTCTAAGTGAATGATTTATCTCCTTGAAGGTGTGGCCATATTAGATGCTCCACATTGGTCTTTGTCACTGACAAATTGGACTTTTGGGAGTGATGAGAGTTGTATTAGTGTTGAAAAGTAGGAGCCCATGTCCATATGCATAGCCTCTATCCCAGCCACCATAGCTACTTTGTTCAAATGGCCATTTTTGTAGCAATGGGTGGCAGATGACCAAAGATGAATGATCTCAACTGGATTATTTACTCTACTTTGTCTTTTAGTGTTTTTGCCATGATAGATGTTCTCTTGTGGACAATGATGTGATATAATTTTTCCACACTTTATATCTATTGCAATCAATCCAACATATGCTTCTTCCACAGTTCTTATAGTTCTTAATCTTTTCATCTTTCTTGCTATAGATCATTGACCAATATACAAACGATCCTCTACTTTAAATCTATACATTTTTACCATGGGCCACTCCTCTTTTTATAAAATTGAAATAAATGATTAGTCTATACATGCACAAAGTGAGAATTTCCCCTTACTTATGGCTTTAAATACCACTCTGTATAGAAGTTATAGTTCAGCAACAAAATATTTAGGTTTGTACCAATATGCCAAACTTTCATCCAAGAACAAAGTTTGGCATTTCATATTCTCTGTCAATAGGTCATAAACAAACCTTCATGAAGTCAGAAGTGTCAGCTGAGGGAGAGATGTCAGTGCCACAGTAGTGGATGACATAGGGTCCGGGCCACCAGCTTGTGCAGTTTACTGTGTGTGTCCTCTGGCCATGTTCATGCCTGATCTTGGATCTACTTTTATCTTATAATAGATTGCTTCTGGGAGTGCTAAACTTATACTTAGTTACTCCACAAATTCAAGCTCATAAAGGAAAGTTTTACTCTCACAGTCTTTCAGTATTCTAGGGTCAGGAGCCCTTTCTCTATCAAGTTTCATGGAATAAAAGGGACTCATTTTTTGGGTAATTTATAATTATATTCTCTATATATAAAGTCCTTAATCCAAAACTATTGAGGGATATGCTGTGATTCTTATTTTGTGGCTTTGTGTAAACCTCACATTTCTTCCTACCTCAGATATATCTAATACCATAGGTGTGCTGCCTCATTTAAGACTGCTTGCTTCATACATTGAATGCACTGAGAGGCCTTTCCTCTTGTGGAATCAACTTGAAAATGGATTTTTCCCCCTTTGGACAGATTTATCTGTGTTCAGTACTTTTTAAACTATGTTAGACATTAAGAAAAGTTAGGAAAAATATTTAAGCAGTACTTGATTTACTGTATATAGGGGCT
>NW_006921999.1:2798053-2801669 GCF_000298275.1 Orycteropus afer afer
CAGAAGGCTGGTGGTTGAAACCCACCAGCCACTCCTCAGAAGATAGGTTGGGCAATCTACTTCTGTAGTGATACTGCCCTGGAAACCCAAGGATGGATCTCCATGAGTCTGATCTGACTTGACAACAGTGAGTTAGGTTTTTTAGTTTATTTCTTTTATTTAATATCATTAATTTTAGATTTTCATTTTTATGCTTTATAATATATATAATATTTTAATATAGTGGTACATATATATAATTTACAAGTAAAGTGATTATACCCTAAATGATTGGACTGACATGAGGAACAGCCAAAATATTTGGTATCCCCTCATGTAGTGAAGTCACTAAAAGATGGATGACATGAAAATTCAAAAGTAGATGAGATAATCTTAGAAAAATTCTAGAATACAAAAAGGATGACCAAATATAAAACTGAGGGAAAGACAAGCATCATGAAGGGCAAAGAAGGAAACATGACAAAGCATAAAAGGCAGAGATGGAACAGTTAGGAAGGTAGGAGAAATGAGTGTTATCAAAGAAGTTAGAGGTGAGAAATTTTCAATAGTACCAACCACTTCAGCTTAGTCAGGAATTTGATTAGGAAATGCCCTTTGTAGTGGATATTTAGAGTTTGGTTGTACTTTAGTGAAAGAGAAGTTTCAGTGAAATGGTGAGACCAAAAATTAATGAAGGGGAAGGAACAAAACAAAACCATTTCCAATTTTACACCCATACTCCACCTGATATGTCTTAGAAGGGTCCCATTATGTCATGGATTGCTTAAGCTTTAGCCACCTTTGTTTACTATCCATTCTCTGATTTCGCCTTGTTCTTTCAAGCTTCCAGGCCTTTACTCATGTGGTTCCCTCATACAACCGACTTTCCACATGTTCTCTGCCTATTAAAATCCTACTTATCCTTCATGATTCATCTGAAATGACACTTCCATTGAGAATTTTTTCTGTCTTTCTTCTGGCCACCATTCATTTCCTTTCTATATTCCCATATAATAAGTTTACACTTCTTTTCAGTGCCTATTACAGGTAGATTTGCAGTCTAGTTACTACTGTAAGTGTCTTTTTTCCCTACTAGAAATATGAGCTTATTGTCAGGAGCTACTTCCAATATCTCCAAATGTCTCCTTCCCTTCCCTTTAGGTTGACATGTTGGGCCCCCTTGTCCTATCCAAAACCTTTATGTTATAAATACTTAACAGAGGTTGAAGAAATCTAAAATTTTCTAGAAGTATATTTGTAGTCAGTCTTTAGGCCAGTATTCTGTTAGGAACTTAGAAGTTATATAACATGACCCCTTATCTTAAAGATATTTAATTAAGACATACAATTAGAAGGTTAGAAAGTTACACTTGGTTAAGTGTCAAATGTGTTATGAAGACTAGTAAGTAACACATAATTCAGAAGAGAAAATTTCAATTTGATTTAAAGAACTGAGAAAATCCTCATGAGACAGACAAGATTGAGCTTGGGAATGAGTAGCATTGAAGTGGAAAGAGGGAGAAGAAGATGTTTTAGTTGAGGAAACAGTGTGAACAAGGTCACTGAGTTAAGGCTGAACTGAATATACAGAGGAACAGTGAGGTGATGTGTGTGGCCAGTGCCCTGAGCTGAGAGAAATAAAGCAAGGAGACAAGTAAGGCACAGGCAGAGTGTGGAATATCTGAAAGACCAAAACTCAAAAAATGGATTTAGTTTGAAAAAGCATAGGACCATTGACAATTCTTGAGTGTGTGAATATTCTATTATTCATTTATTTAACAAATATTTGGTGTTCACTCCAAAGTGCCAGTCACTATTCAATGTGTTGGGAATGCAATAATGAGTAAAACAGAAAGTTGTTTCTCTCTTAAATCTATATGTTATTGATGGTGGTAGGGTGGAGGTGATGGATGATACATGTGCTAATAAATACATATATAATATGCTGAGGTGTGATTAGCGGTATAAAGAAAGAAAAGAAAACAGAAAACATAGGAGAACAAGTTCAGTAACTCATTAGGACTAAATAATTATATCAAAATTTTGCCAACGTGGGCTTCAAGGACACAGAGATAGATTCAATTCACAGAATGAGGATATCAGTGACTCTAGCTGGAGTTGCCATACCTTTTCATCTTTCTTCATAAAATCCTAACTATTTTTCATAAGCCACATAAAACCTACTTCTTCCAATAAGTAATCAAATTGGTATGAGATATTTTCAGCTCATTTTATATTCGATGCACAGAACTGTGAACAGGATTTTAGAATTAGATCAGTTAGTTACATTACAATCAGCAAGACGATTATCACAGACTTTAGTGAGGGTCATGTGCTTCAACTATAGAGTCTTAGAGAACATCTTTAATTAATGCGACATAGTTTCTGTTTTGGGCATTGGGTTTCCCCACAGAAATATACTGATATCAATTCAAGAAGATCCCTTTAGGATTGAATGGAAAACAAACTTTGCTCAGTAATTATGGTTGCTAATCTATTAGTAGTCTCCAAGATTTTCATTCTTTTATTCCCAAATGTTTTAAAGACCAAGATTTATATTCAGACATTCTATTTGTCCTAAAACCAGAAGGCAAGTAACAAGTTGTTATAGCCCTTTTCAGAGAAATCCAGGTAAGAGAAATATTTTATTTTCACCCTAAGTATTGACATCCATAAATTTATTCCTCAAAATTTATCATTTTCCTTGTTCTTAGATTTCAACTCATTAGTTATCTTCCCAGTTGTTTTGGTTCTCTGGTGCTGCTCTAACAGAAATACCACAAGTGGGTGGCTTTAGCAAACAGGGATATATTCTCTTACAGTTTAGAATGCTAGAAGTCCACGTTCACAGTGCTGGATCTAGGGGCTGGGTGAAGGCCATTGGACCTTGAGCTTCAGCTCTGCCTCTTGCTCCTCACCCACTGGAGCTAGAGAAGTTTCTTAACTGAGGTGAAGTATGTAACTCCATCTTGTAGCATCTCTGACTGACCCACTTACCCACTCACTCCCTCCCATCTTGGAAAGTCCCATTAGCAAGCCCTCAAATCTCAGAAAGTACCCAGAACTAAGATGATAAAACCTAATTTAGCAGCTTCTTGCTTCTGTAACACCTGCTTGCTTCATGCTGTGGTTTTAAGCTTTATAAGCTTGCTTGAGTCGGGCCAACTCAAGGCACATAACAACAACAACAACAACAACAACAACAACAAGCTTGCCTAAGCCAGGCTCGTGACTGCAGTTGAGGAGAACGCTTTAGTTCCCTGCAGCCCAGCTAGCTGAATCAAGACTTCCTGCAAATTCTGGACATTAGAGTGGTCATTATTTATTTGAACCCATAACACAGGCAGCTGCTGGCTGCTGAGGCTGACAAACCCAAGGTCAACAAATAAAATGGCAGGCCACTAGTTCAAGTCCAGAAATAGTCCCAAAATTGGTAGGCAATATGGCAAGCTACTGAATGAAGACTCAGTTAAATTCAGGGTCAAAGCATGCCAAAAAGTTCAGAGATTTATCTCAAAGGTTGTTTTTATATATTGAAAGCAAAGCACATCCTTAAGGCAGCTACTCAGCAGCTCACAGCAGATTCCACAGTGGAGTAGATTACCAGTCTCATTATGGGGAATAACTACATCCAGCT
>NW_006921999.1:2806114-2807407 GCF_000298275.1 Orycteropus afer afer
ATTTTATGACTCCTTTCACAGAACTTAAAGTCACAGTTAATCTCAAAATGTTTACAATGTAATAAAGAAGTTGTACACACACATATGAAAAAGCAGTATCAATTAAACACAAGAAATTCTAGATTAAGTTGGTAATATAACATGCTTAAGGACTCAGAAAATGGAGATAAATGTAGTCTGGGTCACTTAGTTAAAGCTTTGTTAAGTAGTATTATATGTAAACTCTGCCTTAAATGAACGATTGAAAGGACAGAGATGTTCGGTTAAAGTGCCGAATATTTATATTGAGAATAATAATTTGTATGAAATAATAACATTGGCAGAATCAGTGTTTATGGAAATGAATGAATGTGTCACTAGATGTGGGGGATGAGGTAGCTGAATGATGGGTGGACACAGTGTGTAAGCTACAAGAGCTATTGATGAAATGTGGCAAATAAGGATAGAGAGAGAACAAATATTAAACTTTTCCTGGAGGAGAGCATTGATTCTTTAATATCATGAAGTGATGACCACTGACCCCCAACAAATATAACTAGATTTGGAAATGATCCAGAGAATGTGACCTTAAATAAGTAAACAAACAATGGAAAGCTTCTACCTGATAAAATGGTAGAAGTCTCTATGAAACAAATTAGACAGGATGCATGATGGATATTTATCAAATCTCATAATATGGTCATAATTATTAGAGTATGATCAACAAAAATTATAATATTAGAAAAAAAGGAGACATATAAAGCTTGAAATAGTATTCATATAAAGGAGGAAAATTTAATATTTCATTTACAATTAGTTATAGAAACTTTACTGATAGCAGAATGGGTTAATAGAAATGTGAAGATGATATACATTGGTTAACTTATCAAGGAAATCAATAGATTTTTATTTCCCTGGCTTTCCAAGAAAATTTTCTTTAAATAGTCTCCTCTTTAATGCTTACTGACTTGTGTACATTTCTAAATTATGAATTTAACACACTTATCGTGTTATTTTCCAAAATTCATTCCACCAGTATAATATGTGTACGTTGTTGTTGTTGTTATATGCCATCGAGTCGGCCCCGACTCATAGCAACCCCTCCTTGGGTTTCCTAAGCAATATCACTACGGAAGTAGGATTGCCCAACCTTCCTTCTGAGGAATAGCTGGTGGGTTTGAACAGCCAGCCTTCTGGTTAGCAGTCAAGTGCCTTAGGCACTATGCTACCAGAGCTCCAATATGTGTATATACATACATATATATGTTGTTGTTGTTGTTGTTATGTGCCATTGAGTCAGCCCTGACTCATAGC
>NW_006921999.1:2807702-2814601 GCF_000298275.1 Orycteropus afer afer
GTTGGTGGTCCAAACCCACCACCCACCAGCCACTCTGTGGAAGGAAGGCTGAGCAATCTACTTCCATAAAGATTTACCACCTCGGAAATCCAAAAGGGGTTGCTATAAGTTGGATATGACTTGATGGCAGTGAGTTTCCTTTTGTTTATGTACAGTAAAATGGATTTCAGGTACATTTTAAGGATCATCAATACAAAAACTGACAATGAAATATTTGAGAATACTAAGACTAGGGTACCCTTTCTTTGTTTACTATCTTTACAAAAATTCATATACACAAATCTTTTCACTTCAAGTATTACCCTGGAATTATAAAAATAAAATAAAATAAAATAAAAATGTAAGTCTTAAGCTTCAGCATTTGATGTCATATTAGATGATTCTAGATGAACTTTTGTTCCCTAGAAGAACTTTGCTATTGCACTGGTTAACGCACGTGATTGCTAACCAAAATGTTGGCAGTTCAAACACACCAGCCACTGTGCAGAAGAAAGATGAAGTAGTCTGCTTCCATAAATACTTCCAGAGTTGGAAACAATTTGGAGCACTTCTACTCTGTCCGATAGGGTCACTGTGAGTCAGAATCAACTTGATTGTAATGGGTTTTTTCTTTTTCTATGTGTGTGCTTCTGTTTTTATTATTATATTTTTTAATGTTTTCTACATATGTGTGTCCCAATATTTCAGAGACATCAGAGGAAGCTTCAAGAAGTGGATCTATTACCTGTAGTCCAAGAGATATTTCAAGGGAAAATTAGACACACTCTAATTTAGAATTTTATCTCACCATAAATTCTATTACAACAAAGAAAGCAGAGATGACTGAGGACAATCACTCCTTGACAACTGAGTTCATCCTCACAGGATTTATGGATCACCCAGATATGAAGACCCTATTGTTTGTGGTGTTCTTTGCTATCTATCTGATCACTATGGTGGGTAATCTTGGTTTGGTGGCATTGATTTTCAAGGAGCGCCGTCTGCACACACCAATGTACATCTTTCTGGGCAACCTGGCTCTGATGGATTCCTGCTGCTCCTGTGCCATTACCCCCAAGATGTTACAGAACTTCTATTCTGAGGACAGAACAATTTCACTCCATGAATGCATGGCACAGTTTTATTTTCTCTGCCTTGCTGAAACTGCAGACTGCTTTCTCTTGGCAGCAATGGCTTATGATCGCTATGTGGCAATATGTAGTCCACTGAAGTACCACACCATGATGTCAAAGCAACTCTGCATTAAAATGGCCATAGGGGCCTTTATAGCTGGGAACTTACATTCCATGATTCATGTTGTACTTCTATTAAGGTTAACCTTCTGCAGATCTCATAAAATCAACCACTTTTTTTGTGATGTTCTTCCATTATACAGACTCTCTTGTGTTGACCCTTATATCAATGAACTGATGATACCTATCTTTTCAGGGTCAATTCAAGTCTTCACTATTACCATAGTAGTAATTTCTTATCTTTGCATCCTTTTCACTATTTTCAAAATGAAATCCAAAGAAGGAAGAGGAAAAGCTTTGTCTACTTGTGCATCTCACTTTCTCTCTATCTCAATGTTCTACGGCTCTCTTCTCGTCATGTACATTCGTCCAAGTTCAGTTGAAGAAGTGGATAAAGATATACCAGTTGCTATTTTTTATACTTTAGTAATTCCTTTATTAAACCCTTTTATTTATACTCTAAGAAATAAGGAAGTAATGAATGTTGTGAAAAGAATTATGAAGAAGAGAAAACCTGCTAACATTCTGAAACAGATATCATCTACTGTGACTACTTGATTTTAATTATATAATTTTTTTTTTCAAATTCAAGGATACAAAGAAAATAGGACATGAGCACTTTGTATACTAAAAATCAAATAATTAAATCATTGATCAGGCAAATTTTAAGTCTAGTCATATACAAATGGTTAAATAAGTTTAGAAAGGAGAGATTCTGCTAAAGTGTATTTCAAGATCTAAATGACTAGCATCCCTTAGGAGTAAATAAATGTTACCATAAGGTCACAAATTGAGTCACAGTGTAATTAGTGAGAATATTCAACATATTCAACAAAACCTAGGGGCTGGGACAGTCAATAAATAAAATTAGCCTCCATTTATCATTGTTGACAAATTTATGGAATCCCTAAGGAAACACACACACATTTCAAGTTGTCATGTATTATTTAAACTATAACATTTATCAGAATAAACTTTGCCTCAACTTTCTTTAATTGAATAAAATCCTCAACTTTCTTTGAATTTTTCAAGAGATTATGTTTGGATATGGATTTTCAATGAATATATTTTCTCAAATCAGGAATATCTTTAGTTTTAGACATTTTTCCTGTCAAACTCCAGGAATTAGAGTTTTTGTGTAATAGTAATTTATCAATCTTTATTTGAAAATATTACTATTTATTTTGAAAATACTATGGATTTGAACATTTTCACATAATTTGATAGATGTCTATGATGCATGACAGTGCAATTCCGGATAATATCAATTAATTCGAGGATTCAAGGGTTTTCCACCTAAATCTCATTACATGTCCTGTTTGTTAATAACCTGCACTCATTCAAATATAAATTATTGGTATATTATTAACATTGAGAGAAAGCTGGAGATGTTGCTCAGCATAATAGAGGCAGAAAATAGTGAACATCCTCAAAAGCTAAACAAAACCAAAAAATATATATTGATCTCTTACATGTGCAAATATGAAAGAAAAAACTGTTTAATTGGAACTTATTCTCTGCTAGACACAAAACTAGATCTTTCATATACATTACCTTCCAATGAGCTAGACATTATTTTTCATGTTTTTCTGGAGTAAAAAAAAAATACTCAGTTTGAAATATTAAGTAACTTGCTCACATTAATTCAGGCATGCAGAATGAAGTAAGATTGAACCAATGATGCCTTTCCCCTTTACCATTTTTTTAGCTCCTTTCACAGAAACTTAAGTCACAGTTTGCCTCAAAGTGCTTAAAATAAGGAAATTGGACATACAAGTATGGGGGTGGGAAGCAACGTAGACTATACACAAGGAATTTTAGGTTGTGTTGGGTATATAGCATTGAAATTCAGAAAATAAGGATTAGTGTAGCCTGGGGATTTTAGTCATTCAGTACCATCAGAAATAACAGATGTTTAAAGGTAGGAAAAAATGATTTTGGGGAAAAAACAGAAATAAAATCATACACCGAACCAATATATATGGAAATGAGTATGACAACAGAGGTAGGGAATGAGGAAAGTGAAAGATGGTTGCAGAAAGCTGGCAGAACTATCGGTGAAAGCTGTTGGTGAGTGTGGAAAATAAGGATGGAAGTGGATCTGTTTACTGAGAATTTAAAATGTCACATTAGAGAATCTGAATGTATGTTTAAGGCATAAAACAACGTCTTCCCCATAGTACAATTTCTTTTAGAAAACTAATTTGGCATTAGACTGAAAAGAGAGGCAAGAAGCAATAAGAATAATTGCAATGATTGATGTATGAGCTGGTGAAAGCCAACGCTGGAAAAGACTTTAAGAGTGGAAAAAGGTGCATAGGTATAGACAACATTAAAAAAAAAAGATATTAATATTAAAGCAACTCACGTTAGAGACCCTTTCAACAACAAAGCTTTGTAGTTGAGATATTACATATTTTATTATCTATAATATCTATACAAAAAAAGTCCTGGGTGTTATATCTATACAGAAGAAGTCCTTGGTGTTAATTTTAATACTTGCACAAGATCTGTTTTCCATATGTGGACATCTACCATTACACTAAGTGTTGATGTTAAGTTCTATGGGATTCTGGAATCTAAAAAGCTATGTGTTCTTTTTGTTTCTTTTCACTCTTATTTTCATGAAGCAAGAGACTTTGTATGGCTTTCAGTACAAAGACTTCAGAACAGTTCTTTGTTTTTTACACTTGGCTGCCTCTTGGCTATATAACTTCTGAGTGCAAATCATTGAACTCTTTAACAAAGTACTGTGGAGAATAAATCATAATGGGTGAAAGAAAAAAAAAAAAGAATGGTAAATCATAACTGTTATATAATAAAATCAAAGCCCATTATCATGCTCTTAATACTGACCATATTATATCTAATTTTATACTATCAGGACTCAACCTGCTTGAAATATTTCAGCTTTAATAAATAGTTTCTGACTATGTGATGCCATTCTTAAAATATTTTTGATTACTTAAAAGTCAAAACCAAACTCACTTGCCATTGAGTCAATTTCAATTCATAGCAGGCTCCATTGGGTTTCCAAGGCTATAAATCTTTACAGAAGCTATCTGCCTCATATTTCTTCCACAGAGCAGCTGGTGAGTTGAAACAATCAACATTTTGGTCAGTAGCCTATACCTTAACCAATACACCACCAGAGCTCCTATTTTTCATTACTAGAGAATGTAAATATTTTTTATATTACTATACCATTTACCTTTTTTCTGGAAATCACTAGTTCATATCCTTCCACTACTCATCTGCCCATTTTATGCGCAAAACCCTGGACTTAGAAAATCAAAAAGGAAAAACATGCTTGATATTTCTGGAACTGAAAGAACTGAAGAAAAAAAGTCAGGCCTTGAGTTGCAATATTGAAGTTCTATGGGCAAAAAAAAAAAGAATAACACAGGAAGTATCAAAAGAAGATGGAAGTAATACAAGGGTTGGTGTACCAAAAATAATTGGTTGACATTCAACCATTTCAGAAGGTAGCATATGATCAATAATTGATGACGTTAACAGAAGAAGTCCAAGGTGCAGTGATACCACTGACGAAAAACAAGGTTCCAGAAATTTATATACTACCAATTGAGATGTTTCAACAAATGGATGCAATACTGAAAGCTCTCAGTTGTCTGTGACAGGAAATTTGGAAAATACCTACCTCACCAATCAAATGCATTTGTCTACAATATGCCATCCATATAAATATGGAAGTTCCCATGCATAGTGTTAATCATTTAGGTTGTGGATCGGTTTATGAAGTAATCTGATTCTCCACATAAAATATGTGTCCTTCTGGGGCACAAATTACCTT
This sequence comes from Orycteropus afer afer, assembly GCF_000298275.1. Classification (NCBI taxonomy): domain Eukaryota; kingdom Metazoa; phylum Chordata; class Mammalia; order Tubulidentata; family Orycteropodidae; genus Orycteropus; species Orycteropus afer. The sequence continues at coordinate 2,812,749 of NW_006921999.1, forward strand.
ATGTGGCATGGATTTTTTTGTTGTTGTTGTTTGTCAGGGAGGGTTGTAGGTTTGTTCAGGCTAGCTTTCTGTTAGACAACTACTCTTACTTGACAGTTGCCCAATACTATTGAGTTCTTCTTTTTTTTACAAAATTGTCATGTTGATTAATTATTTTGTAGTCAAGTAATATTTTGTATGTTTTTAACACCATTGCATACTACTTAAGGGGCTTAATAATTAGGAAAGGATGACCATCTAGTCTTAGAAATCTAAGTCTAGAAATCAATTCTAAAATATTTTGGAAACTCTAAGAAGGGGGAGAGTTAAGGCTTGAACAATCCAGAGGTCTGTTAAATTAACTGTAGTTAAGTTGAAACAGTGCACTTTTAGCATACTCTCTAGTTCAGGGTGCTGTTGTTGTAAAGTGCCATTGAGTCCTCTCTGACTCACATAGCGACCCTAGCTATACCTGATTCCATTGTTTCAACCACTGAGTCAATCCATCCCCTTGAGGGCTTTCCCATTATTTTGCTGATCTTCCACTGTACTAAGCATGATATCCTTACCCAGGGAATGATTCCTTTTGACAACATGCCTAAAGTAGGTGAGACAAAGTCTGTCCATTCTTGCTTCTAAGGAGCATTCTGGCTGCACTTTTTCCAGTGCAGATTTGCTCGTTCTTTTGGCAGTCCATGGTATATTTTTGCCACCAGCACAACTCAGAAACATCAACTCTTCTTTGGTCTTTCTTATTTGTTGTTCAGCTTTCACATGCATAGAGGTGATTGCAAATACCATGGCTTGGGTTGGGTGCACCTTAATCTTCAAAGAGACATCTTTGTTCTTCATCATTTTCAAGAGGTCTTTTGCAGTAGATTTTTCCAGTGCAATATATTGTCTGATGTCTTTACTGATGCTTCATTGGCACTGACTGTGGAATGAAGTAATATGAAGTCCTTGACAACTTCAATCTTTTCTCCATTTATCATGATACTGGTTATTGGTCCAGATGTGAGGTTTTTTTTTTTTTTTTTTTTTTTTGAGATGTAATCCATACTGCAGACTGTAGTCTTTAATCATCAGTATGTGCTTCAAGTCATCTTCACTTTCAGCAAGTAAAGTTGTGTCATCTGCATATTACAGGTTGTTAATGAGTCTTCCTCCAATCTTGATGCCAAGCTTTTCTTCATATAGTCCAGCTTCTCAGATCATTCACTCAGAATTCAAATTGAATAAGTATCGTGAAAAAATTCAACATTGGCACACTACCTTCCTGATTTTAAACCATAAAATATCCTCTTGTTCTGTTCTAATGAGAGTGTCCTGGTCCATGTTCACGTTCCTCATGAGCACAATAAAGTGTTCTGGAATTCCTATTCTTCTCAATGTTATCTGTAATTTGTTATGACCCAGAGAGTCAAATGCCTTTGCATAGTCAGTGAAACACAAGTAAATATCTTTCTGGTATTTTTTGCTTTCAGCCAAGATCCATCTGACATAGCAATGTCATTTCATATCCCTTGTTTCATATCCTCTTCTGAATCCAGATTTCATTTCTGGAAGTTCCTTGTCAATATACTACTGCAGTCATCTTTGAATTGTCCTCAGCAAAATTGTTCTTGTGTGTAATATTAATGATATTGTTTGATAATTTCTACATTCTGTTGGATCAGCTTTTTTTGGAATGGGTACAAATATGGATCTCTTCCAGTAAATTGGCCACATAACTGTCTTCCAAATTTCTTGACATAAATGAGTAAGTACCACCAGAGCACCATCTGTTTGTTGAAACATTTCAGTGGGTATTCCATCAGTTCCTGGAGTCTTGTTTATTGCCAATTCCATCAGTGCAGCTTCAACTTCTTCCTTCA
>NW_006921999.1:2830586-2834328 GCF_000298275.1 Orycteropus afer afer
GGTTAGCAGTCAAGTGCCTTAGGCACGATTCTACCAGAGCTCCAACCTTTTTTCAATAAAACAAATGGTGGCTAAACATGTGGACTTTGCCAGATGGAGTACACAGGAATCAGATTAACTACATCTGTGGCAAGAGGTGATGGGAAAGCTCAATATCTTCAGCAAAAAAAGGCCAGGACCTGATTGTGAAACAGACCATCAACTGCTCTTCTGGAAGTACAAGGTTAAGGTGAAGACAATTAATGCAAGTCCATGGAGCTAAAACATGAACTTGATAATATCCCTTCTGAATTTATAGATCATCTAAAGAATAGATTTGATGCCTTGAACCCCAATGACTGAAAACCAGAGGAATTGTAGGGTGACATCAAAAACATCATCTGTGAAGAAAGCAAAAGGTCATTAAAAAGACAGGAAAGGAAGGAAAGACCAAAATGTATGTCAGAAGAGACTCTGAAACTGGCCTTGAACAGAGACTAACTAAAGCAAATGGAAGAAATGACAAGAAAAAAGAGCTGAACAGATTTCAAAGAGTAGCTCAAGAAGATAAAGTCAATTATTATAATGAGATGGGCAAAGATCTAAGTTAGAAAAACAAAAGGGTAGAACACAATCAGAATTTCTCAAGCTGAAAGAATTGAAGAAAAAATCCAGGCCTGGAGTTGCAATATTGAAAGATTCTATGGGTAAACTATGGGATGATGCAGAAAACATAAAAAAAAAAAAAAGATGGAAGGAGGAGATTCTAGTAAGACAGAGGAATGAGCAGACTAACTACACACACCCTCGTCAACAAACAAAAGGGGAACAAATTAACACAGATACAAAAGATAATCCTGGAGCCCTGAGCTTTGAAAGGAAGGATACAGAAGTGGACTAACTCCAACTACTAGAAGAACCTGCAGGAAAACACTGAAAAAGGAGACATACAGAACTGCAATCTGTCAGCGATCCTGACAGCATGGACAATTTCAATACAGCCAAGTGGTGTAAGGACATAAGAATAAACCTAAAAATCAGTCCTGCTAACCAGGGCCTGCACAGAGGACTGCACTGGTGGCTGGTGAATAAGAGGGGAAGGAGCAAAGAGGGAGATACGTTGAGCTGTGGACTTTTGGCTGTCCAGAGGATGCAGCCATTCTCAGATTTCTGGGGCCTAAGAGTAGGTTCCACTTGCTTGGAACCACAAGGACATTCCAGATGTGAATGACTAGAAAGGTAAAATATTCTCTTTGTTACTCTTATACCCCACACCCTCTTGGTGAACAGAGGTGCAGCCATCCCTCACTCCCACCCACATTTTGGGCTGGCAGGAATTCCATCACAATCTGTGTGCTCTGATGGAGCCTGGGTGCTCTGGCCTGCCCTGCCCAGATTTTTTTTTTCCTTTTTCTTTTTCAGTTAGATTGTGTTTGTCTGTTTAAAAATTATTATTATTATTATTATTATTATTATTATTTTGTTCATTCTTTTTACTACGATCTCTATTCTTCCCTTCCCAGGTTCTAGGTTTCAGCTTTTTCTCTCTTCCCTTTCCTGTTTCCATTTTTTTCCTTTCTTATGGTTAACTGCATTCTTTGTATTACTGTTTGCAAATTTTCCCATTTTTTCCCTCATTATTCTCCTACTTTACCTCTTTTCTCTTATTGCTACCTCCCCAGATATAGTTTTTGTATTATTTCTTTTCTTTCCTTTTTTCTTTTTTTTGGTATTTGTTCCTGTTTGTTTATGTGGTGTGTCTTTTCTTGGATTGCTTTTACTTTTTTGATGGTTTTTTGACCATTTTTTTGTCTAACTGAGTGGGAGACAGCAGTCATGCTCATATGATACAGTCACACCTGCACATCCTGGGGGTCGACTTACTGAGTGAGAGCCACCACTTCCTTCTCCAACAACTGGTCAATGATAAGCGACCACCAAGAAGAGCCTTACTCACCCTTTAATGCTCTTCACAAACAGTTAACAGAGATCTAAATACAATAATATCACAATGTGTCAGAGACAACAGAGCATCACAGTCCACACAAAGAAGCAAGACAAAGTGGTAGAAACAAGGGAGCAAGATACAGAGCCAGAACACATTGGTGAGGAAGAAGCAGCATTGGAACTCCCTGATAAGGAATTTAAAAAATTATATTTAGGTACTTTCAGAGCATTGAGAGACAGACAAAGGAAAATACTGACAAAATCCAGGAAAACACAGAAACCCTAGAAAAATTTCAGAAGAAAATACAAGAACAAAATGATAAAATGCATGAAAAATTAGAAATGATACAAAATCTACAGATAGAAGTCCAGAAGATTAATACTAAATTTTCAGAAATAGATAAGAACATTAAAAGGGCATAGGAATAGATTGAATCAATGGAAGACAGAAATAATGAGATTGAAGACAAATACCTGAATATTTCTTTGGAAAGGGATCAAACAGGAAAAAGATCAAAACAAAATGAAGAAAGCCTAAGGTTTATGTGGGATACCATCAAAAGGAATAACCTTTGTGTAATCAAAATTCCAGAACAGGAAGAGAAAAATAAAACCATTGAGAACATTGCCCAAGATTTGTTGAAAGACAACTTCCCTGATATTATAAAAGATAAGAATATATCTATTCAGGAAGTCCAATGAAGAACCCAAAAGAAAATCACCGAGACATATCATCATGAAACTCATCAAACCTAAAGACAAAGTAAAAATCCTGAAAGCAGCAGGGGAAAAACGAAAAGTTACTTACAAAGGACAACCAATAAGAATAAGCTCTGATTTCTCAACAGGAATGATGCAAGTAATAAGACAATGGGATGGTGTATATAAAACTCTGAAAGAGAAAAATTTTCAACCAGGAATTATATACCTGGAAAATTGTCCCTCAAATATGATGGTGAAATTCAGAGATTTGCAGATAAGCAGAAATTAAGGAAATTTGTTAAAACCAGACCAGCCTTACAAGAGATATTATAGGCAGTCATTTGAACAGAGAACCAATAATGGCAAATAACAATCGACCATTAATATCCAAGATGACACAACCCAGCCAACACAGCTATGGATCTATCCAAAGTAAAATAACCTTACAAGATTGTAAAAAGGGAACCAGAAAAATCAATTGGCAAATGAGGACAACTACAAACCAAAGAGAAGGAAATAATAGTGTAGGTAGAGAACTTCTAAATGGTGAGGAAGTCAAGAGAGTTACAAGATAGAATAGACTGTTTTAAATTCAGGAAGAAAATTATAAATCACAGGATTACCTCAAAGAAAAATGATAAACCTTCACATCTCAATAAAAAAGAGGACAAGCACAAATATTTAGCAAATAATAAAAAAATAGCAACAAAGAAAATGACAGCATGATTCATAAACATAATGAGCTCAGCACAGAAAATTATATGGTACAAAGAAACCAGGAACACCATGAAAAAACTAATAACAAAATGAAAGCAACTAATTCATACTTGTTGCCAATTACACTGAATGTCAATGGATTAAATGCACCACTCAAGAAATGGAGAGTTGCAGACTGGATAAGAAAACAACCCATCAATATGCTGTGTACAAGAGACACACATTAGAGACAAAGACAAAAATAGACTAAAAATCAAAGGTTGGAAAAAGATTATCAAGCAATTGGAAACCAAAAAAGAGCAGTAGTGCATAATGCCAATATTAATTTCTGATCAAATTGACTTTAAGACAAAAAGCACCAAAAGAGACAAAGAAAACCAAAAAAAAAAAAAAAAAA
>NW_006921999.1:2834735-2836971 GCF_000298275.1 Orycteropus afer afer
AGACTTTAATAAACTACTTTCAAAGAAAGTTAGAATTACTGGAAAGAAACTCAACAAAGATGCAGAAGAACTAAAAAATAGAACCCACCAACTTGACCTTATAGATATCTACAGAGCACTTCACCCAACAACTGTTGTTATGTGCCATTGAGTCAGACCTGACTCATAGCAGCCCCTCCTTGTTTCCAAGGTGGTGTTACTATGGAAGCAGTAGCCCAACCTACCCAACAACAACAAAATATATATTATTTTCCAGTGCACATGGAACATTCTCCATGATGGACCATATGTTAGGCCAAAAAGCAAGCCTTAATCAATTTAAAACCATTAAAACACTGGAAAGCATCTTCTCAGATCACAATGCTATCAAATTAGAAATAAACAATAGGAAGATCAACAGAAAAAGCGTAAACACAGAGAAACTGAACAGCACCCTCCTTAGATTGGCTGCATAAGAGAAGAAATAAAAATTGAAATTCAAAAATTCCTTGAATCAAACGAAAATGAAAACACAACATACCAAAACCTTTGGGACACAGCAAAAGCAATGATCAGAGGTCAATTTATAGCAATAAATACACACATCCATAAAAAAGAAGAAAGATCTAAAATCCTCATTTTAAACCAAAATCTCCAATAATTAGAAAAATAACAGTAAGAAAAGGCAATTGTCATGAGAAGAAAGGAAATAAAAGATTTGAGCAGAAATCAATGGAACAGAAAATAGAAAGAAAATAGAAAAAAAATCACCTAACTAGAAGTTGACTTTTTGAAAAGATTAATGAAATTGACAACCCACTGGCAAATTTAACCAAGGAAAAGAGGGAGAGAATACAAATAACATGAATAAGAACCAAAATGGGCAACATCATAACAGAATCAACTGAAATAAAAAGGATAATATTAGGATATTATGAAGAACTCTGACAAATATGAAATCTGGAAGAAATGGATAGATTTCTAGAAACACACTACTTACCTAAACTAACACAGACTGAGGTAGAAAGGTTGAACAGACCCAAAACAAAAGAAGAAATTGAACAGATCATAAAAAATTTACCAACCAAAAAAATCCTGGCCCAGATGGTTTCACCAGAGAATTCTACCAAATTTTCCAAGAAGAACTGACACCAATCCTACTCAAGCTATTCCAAAACATAGAAAAAGATGGAATCTTCCAAAATTCATTGTATGAAGCAACTATAACCTTTATATCAAAACCAGATAAAGACATCACTCAAAAGGAAAACTATAGACCAATAACCATCATGCATATACATACAAAAAAACTTCAATAAAATCCTAGCTAATAAACCACAATACCATAGCAAAAACATAATTCATTATGACCAAGTGGGATTCATATCAGGTATGCAAGGATGGTTCAAACTCAGAAAAACAATCAACATCATCTACCACATACATGAAACAAAGGAAAAGAACCACATGATCATATCAATTAATGCAAAAAGGCATTTGATAAAATCCAACACCTATTCCTGATCAAAACTCTCAGGAAAATCAGAATAGAATGGGCAGTCCTCAGCATAATAAAGTGCATATATGCAAAACCAACAACCAACATTATTCTCAGTGGAGAGAGACTGAAACCATTCCCCTTGGGAAAAGCAATCAGACAAGGATGCCTTCTATCACAACTCCTATTCAACATTGAATTGGAAGTCCTAGTCAGGGCAATAGGCAAGAAGGAGAAATTAAAGGCACCCAAATTGGTAAGGAAGAAGTCAAACTATCCCTATTTGCTGATGATATGATCCTATACCTAGAAAACCAAAGAAACTCAGTCAAAAATCTACTGGAGCTAATTGATAGATTTTGCGTTGTGGCAAGATACAAGATCAGCATCCAAAAATCAGTTGGATTCCTCTACACAAGCAAAAAGATTGCTGAAAAAGAAATAAGGAATTCAATACCATTTACAATGTTGTGTTGTTGTTGTTATGTGCCGTCAAGTTGGACCCAACTCATAGCGACCCCTCCTTGGGTTTCCGTGGCAGTATCTCTATGGAAGTAGATTGCCCCATCTTCCTTCTTAGGAGTGGCTGATGGGTTTGAATCGCCAGCCTTCTGGTTAGCAGTCAAGTGCCTTAGCCACTATGCTACCAGAGCTCCCATTTACAATAGCTACTAAAAAAAATAAAATACCTGGGGATAAATCTTACTGGGGACACAAAAGACCTATACAAAGAAAACTATAAAAGATTACTTCAAGAAA
>NW_006921999.1:2837756-2840073 GCF_000298275.1 Orycteropus afer afer
TCCCTCAGCCAACGGTCTCTCACAGTCTCTTTCCTAGCAGTGCTGGTCCCTCGGTGTCTCACTCAGAAATGCATGTCTCTTGCATCTCTTTCCCAGCAACATGTGTCTCAGGAGCACATGTCTCTTTCAGCAGCACATCTTCCTCAACCAGCAGTCAGAGAGAGTTCTGCCTCTAGGAGGCCTCCTTTTGACAGACACATAGATGAATGGAATAGAATTGAGAACCCAGAAATAGATCCATTGACCTATGGTCAGCTAATCTTTGACAAAGCTCCAAAATCCATTAATTGGGGAAGAGATTGTCTGTTTAACAAATGGTGCTGGCAAAACTGAATATATGTTTGCAGAAAAATGAAACAAAATCTGTACTTCACACCATACACATAAACGAACTCCAGATGGATCAAAGACTTAAATGTGAAACCTAAAACTATAAAATTCCTCAAGGAAAAACTAAGGGGCATATTTAGAGGCCATAATACATGGCATAAGTAGACTATCAAGCATAATCCAAAATGCACAAATGCCTAGAAGAGAAACTAGATGAATGGAACTTTCTAAAAATTAAATTTTTATGTGCTTCCAAAGACTTCTCCAAAAGAGTCAAAAGAGAACCTCCAGATTGGGAAAAAAAATATTTGGTAATGACATATCTGACAAGGGATTTATCTCTAGAATTTATAGAAAACTTCAACACCTCAACCACAAAAAGACAAATAATCCAATTAAAAAATGGGCAGAAGATGTGAATAGACACATCACCAAAGATGTTATTCAGGTAGCCAATAAACATATGAAAAAATGATCATGATCATTAGCCGTTAAGGAGATGCAAATCAAAACAACAGTGAGATACCATCTTGCCCCAGCACTAGTAGCAAAGCTCAACAAGACAGAAAATAACAAATGCTGGTGAGGATGTGGAGAGATTGGGACCCTCAGACACTGCTAGTGGGACTGTTAAATGATACAACCACTATGGAAAGCAATATGGTAATTCCATAAAAAGTTGGAATTAGAAATACTGTTTGACCGAGCGATTCTATTACTAGGTATATATCCTAAAGAAGTGAGAGCCAGGACAAGAACAGATATATGCACACCCATGTTTATCGCAGCACTATTTACAGTAGCCAAAAGGATGGAAATAACCTAGGTTCTCATCAACAGAAGAATGGATAGCCAAATCATATTACATACACACAATGGAATACTCTCCAACCCTAAAGAATAAATAGAATCAACAAAATACTGCATAATGTGGATGAACTTGGAGGACATAATGCTGAGTGAAATAAGTCAATGACAGAAGAACAAATACTGTATTATTAGTCTGTTATTGTAAAAAGTCAAGGAGAGTTTTCTATATGGAAAGAAATTTTCTTTGTTGGTTACAGGGGTGGAAGGAGAGGGCATGGGAGTGAACACTCTTAGATAGTTAGGGACAAGTATTGATTTGGGTGAAGAGCAGAGCAATATATCAAATGTGGTTGATCAACACGGTGGCATCAAGGAAGCAGAAGGCATAGAGGGGTGCATGGGAGGTACAGACAACAAAGATGAACCCTTTTGCATATCCAGTACTGCATTGTCAGTGAAGGCAAACATTGATATAGGGGCAGATAGATGGGTAGACAGGCTAAACTATTAGGTATGTCTTTTCAGGGAAGAGTGTGTCCAACACCATGTGTGGGGTTGAGAGACAATGTTTCTACAAGTATATTTATATGTTCTGTAAGAATTTCCAGGTAGTAGTAGAGTTGACAAGGGACAAGTTTGTAGTCACTTATTGGCCACAGCCAGCTACTGAGGGAGCAAGTATTTGGACCTTTGGGATCAGGACCATAGTCACAAGGGGCATCAAGCTCAATTGGCATAATATACTACACAAAAGCATTTTCCAAATCCTACTTCAGTGAGTAGTGACTGGGATCTTAAAAGCTTGCAAGCGGCCATCTAGAGGCAACAATGGTTCTTTCCTCATCCAGAACAAAGAAGAATAAAGAAAACCAAAGACACATGGAAAAAATTAGTCCAAGTGACTGGTACACCATGTGATCATCAGCCTATAAGAAAATGATACCAGAAGAGTTACATGGTGCCCAGCTACCACTGTCAACCACTTGGAGGGGGATTTCTGTAGGAGATCCTGGAGAGTGGGAGAACAATGTGGAACAAAACTCAAAATCATTAAAAAAAAAAAGGACCAGGTTTGCTGGTCTGATAGAGTCAGATGGAACCTTTGAGACTATGGCCCCTGCTTGCTCTTTAAGTCTGGAATTGAACCCAGTGGCTTCCCGCCAAAGAAAACACAGGC
>NW_006921999.1:2841163-2851809 GCF_000298275.1 Orycteropus afer afer
AGAAGCTGGACTATATGTGGAAGAGCACAGCATCAGGACTGCAGGAAGACTCATTAACAACCTGTGATACACAGATGATGAAACTTTGCTTGCTGAAAGTGAGGATGATTGAAGCACTTATTGGTGAAGATTAATCTGAGATATAGATTACATCTCAACATAAACAAAATCTTAACAACTGGGCCAATAAGCACCATCCTGATCAATGGAGAAAAGATTGAAGCTGTCAAAGATTTCATATCACTTGGTTCCACAATCAACAGCAGTGGAAACATTAGTCAAGAAATCAATGTATTACACTGGGAAAATGTGCTGCAAAAGACTTGTTTAAAGTGCTAAAGAGCAAAGATACCTCTTTGAAGACTGAGGTGCACTTAACCCAAGTCATGGTATTTTTAATCACTTCATATGCACATGAAAGCTGGAAAATGAATAAGGAAGACCAAGGAAGAGTTGATGCTTTTGGGTTGTGGTGTTGGCAAAGAATACTTAAAGTACCGTGTACTGCAAGAAGAACTAGCAAATCTATTCTGGAAGAATTGCAATCAGACTGCTCCTTGGAAGTGAGAATGGACTTCGTCTCACCTACTTTCATCGTGTTGTCAGAATGGACCAGTTCCTGGAGGAAGATATTATGCTTGGTAAAGTAGAGGGTCAAATAAAAAGGGGACGGCCCTCAATGAGATGAGTTGACACAGTGGTTACAGCAATGGGTTCAAGTAAAGCAAGGATTGTGAGGCCGGCACAGAATGGAAGTGTTTTGTTCTGTTTTACATAGGGTCCCAAAGAGTCAGAGCCCAATCAAAGGCACCTAACAATATGTATAACTTATAGGAGCTCTGGTGTCATAGTGTCTAAGGCATTTGACTGCTAACCAGAAGGCTGGCAGTTCAAACTCACCATCCACTCCTCGGAAAGAAGATTGGGCAATCTACTTCTCTAGTGATGTTGTTGTTGTTATGTACTGTCAAGTTGGGTGATATTGCCTCAGAAACCCAAGGAAGGATCACGATGAGCTGGATCCGACTCCATGGCAGTGAATAGAGTTTTGATAGGTAAAATGAATATACTTTAAATGATTGTACTGATAATAAAGAACACCCAAGAAAACTGGGATTCCCACTAACAGATGGTTGAAATGAAAAGCCAAAAGTAGGTGAGATTATCTTAGGAAAATTCTAGAATTCTAAAAGGGAATCAAATATAGAATTGAAGGAAATATAAACACCATTAAATACAAAGATAGAAACATGACACAGAATATGGAATAATTAGGAAGATAGAAGAAATGATTGTTATTACAGAACCTAGGGGCTGAGACCTTCAATAGGACCAAAAACTAAACCTTGGTCAGGAATATTATTAGGAAATTATGTCTATAGTTGGTATTTCGTGTTTGTTTGCGACTTTAATGAAAGAAGTTTCTGTGAAATTATGGAATCTAAAAAACAATAAATAGAAAGGAAAAATTTCCAGTGTACCATTACAAAGTGCTCCTGATATTTCTTAGGAGTGTCCCATGGACGCTTAAGCTTCAGTCACCTTTGTTTACCATCCATTCTCTGATTAAGCCTTGCTCTTTCAATCCTCCAGGCCTTTATTCATGTGATTGTCTCAAACTACTGACTTTGTACATGCCTATTAAGATCATACTTACCCTACAAGGTTCTTCTAAAATGACACTTCCATTGACAAATCTTTTTCATTCCATCTGGCCACTATTCACTTCCTTTGTTAGATTCCCACATAATAAGTTTACATTTATTTTATAATACTTATCACAGCTAGACTTGCACTCTAGTTACCACTGTATGTTCTTTCTCTTCTAGATTATGAGCATTTTCAGGTGCTTCTTCTAATATCTAAAAATGTCTCCTCACCTCTAGGCTTACATGTTGGGACCCTCCTGCCTATCATCTTATCCAAAGCCTGTATGTTATAAATACTTAATAAAGATAGAAGAAAACTGAACTTTTAACCAGTTCATTTGTAGTGAGTCTCTAGGTCACTTTTCTGTGAGGAACTTCCAAGCTGTATAGAACAATCCCTCACTTAAGGACACTTAATCAAGACATACAACTAGAAAAACTGATGAGTTGAACTGAATTAAGTCTCTAATGTGCTATGAAGGTATTTCCATCTTCTGAAATACATGGTAATGACCATGTATTTCAGAAGATGGAAATTCAGTTTGATGTAAAAAATCTGAGAAAGTCCTTGTTCAAATTATTTATTTGAAAAGGATCAGTACAAGGCAGGTCCCCATGAGTCAGAGGTTAAAGATGTCCCAAATGTCTACATTTTCCAAGCTGCTTTGCCACTCCATCATCTCTAACATCAATTCCTCCTCCTTCTCCCTTAAGTACTCTCCCTTCTGTCTTAGGGTTCTATTTTCCACTATAAATTCTCACAAAACTCACCTGTCAAGGAAATGGTTCGTATGGTGGTAGATGCTGGGAGGGGGGCAAGCCCCAAGTCTGTGAGTAGGTCTGAAAGATTTTTCTCATTCATGTTGTTGCAGGGGCTGGTGAATCCATATTGGCAGGTCAGATAACCAGCTGTAGTCTCAAAGTCCAGGTGTGAGATGATGACAAACCAAATGCAGGATGAGAGCAAGAGAGAGAATTTTCCCAAAAGATTTTTATATATAACCTCAAGGAAATATGCTGTTGCTGTTATGTGCTGTTGAGTCTGACCCAACTCATAGTAACCCCTCCTTGGGTTTCCAAGGCAGTGTCACTACAGAAGTAGATTGCCCAACCTTCCTTCCAAGGAGTGGCTGGTGGGTTTGAACCGCCAGCCTTCTGATTAGCAGTCAAGTGCCTTAGGCACTATACTACCAGAACTCCTCAAGGAAATATGCATATATGTATACCCTAAAGGGTAGTGATTTGGGTCACACTCTCCAGCAAGTTAGGATTCAATATGCATCCCACTCTAAACAAGCGTAGAGATTGGAATTTACAATCCATCACAAAATGGAGGATGATAGCTAGAAAGGCCATATTAAGCAATTCACTGCACTGTAGGTCAGCAACTGGTTCTTCTAGCCGTTGGCCCTTTCACACCTGAAGGATTAATTTGCCCATCCCAATCATTTTACCAGTCCAAAGTCATTAATAATTAGTTCTTCAGTAGAACAGAGTCCTAAGGGGGAGGTTACTCAGGTACCAGACATTCACTTCTGCTTCAGGTGTCCATCTGATCTGATCAAGTTTGTCTCATCATCACCCTTTCTGGCTTCTGGTAAAATTTAACTGACTGAAGATTATTCCCTTGCTCAGAGTCCCTCTTTAGGGATCAGCATAATATTAGGAGTTCTGGTGGCATAGTGCCTGAGGCATTTGACTGCTAACCAGAAGACTCATAGTTCATACCCACCAGCCACACCTCAGAAGGAAGATTGGAGAATCTACTTCCACAGAGATACCACCTCAGACCCAAGTAAGGGTTGCTATGAGTCAGGATTGACTCGAGAGCAGTGAGTTTATGTTTTTTTTTTTTTTTTTTAAACCCATTTATTCATTCCTTTACTTTAAGTTATTATTACTCCCTCCTTCCATTTGTCATTTATTTTTACCTACACTTCCCCAACTTGGGAGGGGACATCAACTTCAGCTGCTGTGCCAGTCCAGATTGCCATTAGCAAGTCTAATAAGTGCTTCCCCCTCAATCCACTTCCATTCATGTTGCGTAGCATTGTGGTATAATATTGGTATAATAGTGGGCTCTCTCAAGCACTGGACAATGCAGTAGTATTCACTGTCAACCTCAATTTTGCCAAATGGCGGGAAGGTACAATCCATCCCATAAGACACTTGAGAATTCTGGCATACAGTTTTAGGGTATATTTATAGTCTCTTGCTTAGAAATTATCCCTTCCTCTGGCACCTGCTGCTGCATCCTGGGTGCTGGGACCATAGCTTCTGGCAGGAAGAAAGCAATGTCAAGTGATGTGGGGAAGAAATGTACAGTGGCACCAACATCCTCCTTGCGGTAGTTAAAGTTATATGTTAACTTGGCTGGACCTGGTTTTGAGTGGCTGGACAGCTGGTGGTAGTTATTCCCCATGATGAGACTAGCAATCAGCTCTATGGTGGAATCTGCCATGAGCAGCTTAGTAGCTGCTTTGGGAATGTGGTTTGCTTTCAGTATATAAGGAGAAACTTTGGAAATGGTCTGTAGTTTTGGGCATGCTTGGACCCTGCATATAGCCAAGTCTTCATTTAGCAGCCTACCATGTTTTCCGCTGATCTTGGGACTGTCTCTGGACTTGAACCAGTGGCATGCCATGTTGTTTGGTAATATTGGGACTGTGACATTTTATTTGTCAACCTTGGGTTTGTCAGCCTCAGTAGCCAACAGCTACCTGAGTGAAGATACTTCTCTAGCTCCAGTGGGCTGGGAGCAAGAGGCAGAGCTGAAGCCCAAGGTCAAGGGGCTTTCATTCAGCCCCTAGAGCGTGGCACTTTGAACTTTGACTTCTAGTGTCCTAAACTGTAAGAGAATGAACTCCTGTTTGTTCAAGTCATTCACCAGTGACATTTCTGTCAGAGCAGCACTAGAGAGAAACAAAACACTTCCCTATTCCCTTTTCCCCATATCCCTCAGAAAAAAATGTAGGAATCTGTCCAGTGGTGATATTGCCTTCACCCCTTTCATGTACAATGTAAGTACACACTCATGAAGGTATGTAAGCTAGCTCTTTATGCGTTTATCTCCCCCCATTTTAGATAACAAATGTTTCAATTTTATATTCCAATTCTCTATCAAACCATTCCCTTGATGATAGTACACAACATGGTATATCCACTATGTTTATTGATCCAACGATTCACTCTATGGGCTGTAAGGTATGTTCCTTGGTCTGAGGAAATATAATTTGGTGGCCCAAATTGGCACACTGTCTTTTTGTTCCAATCCTTTAATGGTGTTTTTGGCATTTGCATCTGTCACAGGATAAGCAAAACCCAGACTGGAGTAAGTATCTATTTCTGTGAGGACCCATTTGTGGCCACCTGGAGCCACTGGTTTAATTATTCCTATATAATTGACTTCACATCTATGTGCAGTGCCTTCCCTCTGGGGAATCTACCCCATAGCCATTTGTAACTTGTCTTTTCTGCTCACAGACCGTATAGTCCTTAGTGCCAGTTTTCACTACAGAAGGTGCAAAAGTGATGTGTTAGATTCAGCCTATTTCTGTATCACTCCCATGTCTATTAATTTCATGGACCCAATTGGCCCCTTCAAGGGAGTGTACCCAACATGTCCACTTACTGTTTCCAATCACCTTCTGATCCAGGAAGGAGATTCTTCTGATGGGCTTTGTGGTAGTTAACTTGGCTGAGTCTGGTTGAGCGGCTGGCAGCTAGATATAGTATTCCCCATGATGAGACAGGTAATCAGCTTCATGGTGGAATCTACTGTGAGCAGCTGAGTAGCTGCCTTAGGGATGTGGTCTGCTTCCTACATATAAGAAACAGCTTTGGGAATGGTCTCTAGCTTGTGGCGTGCTTGAACTCTGCATGTAGCCATGCTTTTGTTCAGCAGCCTGCTATGCTCTCTTGTCCTTAGGACTTTCAGTGGACTTGAATTAATGGCCTGCTGTGTGGTTTGGTAATATCAGGACTGTGACTGAGCACATGTCAACCTTGGGCTTGTCAGCCTCAGCAGCCAGCAGCTGAGTGAAGAAAAGCCTCCAGCTTCAGTGGTCTGGGAGCAGGAGGCAGAACTGAAACCCATGGTTGAGGGAATTTCACCCAACCCCTAGAGCCTGGTACTTTGAACTCGAACTTAAAGCCTCCAAATTGTCAGAGAATAAACACCTGTTTCTTCAAGACTTCCTATTTGTGGTATATTCTTATCAGAGCATTACTAGGTAACCAAAACAGACATCAACATAGCTTATTCTAATGCTGCCTCTGAATTCCCAAAGGTCCATGGCCCAAATAGGTGTCCTTTTTTTTTCCAATTTTCCATAGCCCATTTGCCTGACTATATAGCCAGACAATTGGCCACTGCCCATGAATCAGTAAGAATTAAAACATATGCACTCTTACCATTGCTCAATTCTTCCATGACAGCTAGGAAGACAGCATGTAGTTCAGCCCATTGGACTGTCACTCTCTTACCTTCTTCAGTCAGGATCTTTCCATCTGCTGGGCTTAATGCAGCAAGTTTCCACATCAAATGCTGTCCATGTACCTTGGAACTTCTATCTGTGAACCAAACAGCCTTCTGCTGGTCAGAAGAGAGTTGTTCATAGCACACTGTCCACATGGAAATAGGTTCCAGCAGCTTCTCAAAGGGGTTCCAGGGTAGGACCTATGAGAAAAGAGGCCACTAGTTCATGGATAGGGTGGATGATAATGTTTCTCTGACATCACCAAAGACATTATGTTAGGTTTCATGATTATTTTATGTCCTGCCATTGAGGTAGTCTCAATCAATGCCTAATAGCAGGTGAATAGTTAGTTGCCTTGCAGACTGGACTGTAAGGGATGGAAAAAAAAAAAAAAAATAGGAATATTTGGAAAGTCAATCACTGAATACCAGTATCCTTTAGACTGTTGGATTTTCTGTACCTCTGATACCAAGTCTGGAACAGCTGGAACGACTAGTGACATTACCTTATTTAGGCCTTGATAGTCTAAGGTCAGCATCCAAGAGCCATCTGCCTTTTGCGTGGGCCATATAGGGCTGTTATACAGGCTGTTATACTGTTGGCACCAGTATTCCAGTCTTTCAACCAACCAACCAGCTCACTGCCATCAAGTTTATTCTGACGCACAATGACTCTCATTGGGTTTCCAAGGCTTAAATCTTTATAGAAGTAGATTGCCCCACTTACCTTCTGCAGAACACTGGCAGATTTGAACTGCTGACATTCTGGTTAACAGTCAAATGCCTTATCCACTACACCACAAGAGCTCCTTACTCTGGCTTTTAGTATGTCTTTCATCAAAGTAGTAATCTCCTTTTATCCACCAGATATCCTATACTGTTTCAAGTTAACCTGAGTGGGATCAGGCAATTCTAGTGGTTCCCATTTAGCATGTTCAATCAATACTGGTCTACGAGCACACTTACACATCTTCAATTTTACAATATCAAGTAGAGAGAATGTTCCCTAATTAGATGTAATATCCATACAAATAATACCTTCAAGTAAGGGAGATACAACTACTTCAAACAACATTTGTTTAAATCTTCCAGTTCTCATCCAAACTTTTGCCTTAGTCCCATCAACTATTGCAACCACATATCCCCCCATTCTAAACTTAGAACCTTCAACATTTCATTATCAGGTTTTGGGATGACAGTACATTGGGTTCCTGTGTCCAGGAGCCCCATAAAGATCTCTTCCCCAACTCCATGCCATTTCCCCCCACAAATGCGCATGGCCTTGGGTTCTCAGCTGAGGGTTAGACTAGAAGACCCTGCCTTCCTTGTCCCTCCCTATCTTCATCAGCTAGCTGAGCCTCTGCTTCAACTGGTCCCTGGTGGGACTTCCCATCATTATATTCCTCCTGCTTGAAATGAATAGAATGGACTTGATTAGGCTTCCTTTACATTGAGAGACCAGCAGGAGTTTACATTGGTACACCCATCCTCCTGTTGTGTTGCATTAACACCTTTGTCTCAACTCCATTACCATCCACTATATTCATCCCATTCCTTAGTAACCATAGAAAATTACTTTCTGCATTGCCTCTTCCCATTCTCCTATTAATCATTCTTCTGTTCCTTAATTCTGCAAGAACCATGTGGGAAAGCTGTGCCAACAGACCCAACACAGCTTCTTGGATTGTTGCTTTGCTTTGCAGTAGCAAGGTTGCATAAGGTACCCAGATAGAAATGGCTCCCTTGATTATCATATCTGCTATAACCTGTGTAAGTGGAATACTTCTTGGGTCAATATCCTAATCACTATAAAGCCATTCCACCATGGCTTGCAAAAGCAACACATTAGCTGCTTTCTCTGGAGTTTTCCAGGGGTTATTTAGAGGGGGAGAGGGGTAGTTTTACTTCTCAGGATAAACAAACTTGACTACAAATTTTATCCAATCCACCAAGCCGGCTGTTTCCACCAGGTTATCCGGCCATGTAACTGGATTTTGGATCATCATTTGTGCCTGTTCTGTAGTGAGTTGTGAGTCTTGCCTCAACCCAAACATACTCATCCATTCTGTAGCATTAAAAACTAAAGACATTGCCCCTAAATTAATCACTCTCACAATCTATTTTAGTAAAGGTTCCTCAGAAAGCTGACAATAACTGATCTACCAACTGGAACAACTCTTTTACACTATACCCACTGGTTTCAATAGCTTCTTGCTTTTGCCCCTTCCCTTTCCAGAGTACCTTCAGAGTGAGTAGTGGTTGTAGGAGTACAGCCTGTTGTTCCAACACAATTTTTCCTTTCTTGGTAGGCCCTGAGACTAGTGTTCATAGCTCTGATCAGACTGGATCTGAGCTTTGTTCAGTGCTACATCACACCCTATATTTTTCCCCCTGATATTGAAGCTATTACCTAAAATGGCAACCAAGGAATTTTAAGCCTCATCCATTTCTTATCACTCTTTATTTTCATACACATGCAAGTAGCCAATTCCTCAGGAGTTAGATCCACAATTCCTAAATCTCATGAATAGGTTTTCCTTGGGCAACTGATCTCCACAAAACAGATGCTTCAATCCATGGGAATTTTTTGTCCCATCCAGAAACCAAAGGTCCTTCTCTATTTTATCTTTTTTCCTAAAACCACTTATATTCTACTGAGTCAGGTACATTGCAGCAAATCCTAGTTCTGACACCTGGTGCTCAAATAATTTTTTTTAGAAGGATCAGTACAAGGTTTGTCCCTATAAGACAGAGGTTAAAGAAGCCCTAAATGTCCACGTTTTTCAAACTGCCGTGCCACTCTATCATCTCTAACATAAACTCCTCCTCCTTCTCTCAGTACTCTATCTCCTCTCCTACCTTAAGGTTCTGTATTTAGCAGTAACTTCTCACAGAACTCACAAACTGCCAAAGAAATGGCTCATGTAGTAGTGGAGGCTGGGAGGTGGGCAAATCCTGTGTCCATGGGTAGGTCTGGATGATTCTCCTCACTTTTGTGGTTGCAGGGGCTGATGAACTCAAATGAGCAGATCCAATGACCAGCTGCTCTCTCAAGTTCAGGGGTTAGATGGTGATGAATCAAATGCAGGACCAGAGTTAGAGAGAGAACTTTCCCAGAATATTCACCTATATACCCTCAAGGAAACTTATGGTGATGTCTTGAGTCACACCCTCCAGCAAGGTGGGACTCAAGATATATCCCAGCATAAACAGACATAAAGACTAAGATTTACAATACACTACAAAATGGAGGACTATGGCTAGAAGAACAATATTAAGTAATTCATTGCACTGCAATCCCAATGGAGGAGATCAGATTGAGATCAAGAATGAGTATGAATGGATTGGAAAGAGGGAGAAGATGCTGTTTTAGCTGAGGAAACATTGTGAATAAGTTATTTGGGGCAAGGTCGAATTGAGTGCACAGAGGAAGAAGGAGGTGAGGGGCATAGCTAAATGGCCTGAGCTGAGAGGAAGAAGGGAAGGGGATAGCTAAGACAAAGTCAGAGTGTAGACTATCTGAAATACCAAAACACAGAAAATGAATTTGATTTGATAAATGATAAAAGATTATTAAAACTTCTTGAGAATAAGAGTATAATATATTCTTATTTATTCAATAAAAATGTATTGAGCACTCCAAAGTACCAGTAAGTAATCAAAGTGTTAGAAATATGGTAACAAACAAGCCATGAAAGGTTCTCCACTCTTAAATCTATATGCTAATGTAGTGGTAGAGTGGGGGTGATGGACTGTACATGTACCAAAAAATACATCCATAGTATGTTGAATTTTTAAGGCTGAGACTCAAGGTAGGCAAGCATGGGGCTTGGGGGCTGCTTTTTGCCTTGGGGCAGCTCTATTCTAAGGCCAGAGCCCAGGTGGGTGGGCCTGGATCTCAGGGGCTGCTTTTCGCTTGAGGGTGGCTCTATTTTAAAGCCAGGGACCAAGGTAGGCAGGTGTGGTGCTAGAGGGCTTGGGGGCTACTTTTCACTTGGAAGCAGCTCTATTTTAAGTCCAGGGCCTGAGGTAGGCCAGTGCAGAAGGGTTAGGAACAACTAAGGGAGATGAACTCATCTGTCAGCTTGTAATTCTATGGTGGCTTATGTGTTGCTATGAGGCTGGAGGCTATGTCACCAGTGTTGCAATAGACTAACATGGTTATCCATGGTGGACAGGTTTTAGTGGAGCTCCCAGGCTAAGACAGACTTGGAAGAAGAAAGAGTAATCCACTTCTCAAACAATTAGCCAGTGAAAACCTTATGAATAGCAATGAAACACTGTCTAATATGTTGTTGTTGTTGTTAAGTGCCGTCGAGTCGTTTCTGACTCATAGCGACCCCATGCACAGCAGAACGAAACCCTGCCCGATCCTGCGCCAGCCCCACAATCCCTGCTATACTTGAGCCCATCATTGCAGCCACCGTATCAATCCATCTCGTTGAAAGCCTCCCCCTCTTTCGTCGACCCTCCACCCTACCAAGCATGACATCCTTCTCCAGGGAATGGTCCCTCCTTAC
>NW_006921999.1:2871167-2875210 GCF_000298275.1 Orycteropus afer afer
CTGCCTTGCTGAAACTGCAGACTGTTTTCTCCTGGCAGCAATGGCCTATGATCGCTATGTGGCAATATGCAGTCCACTGCAGTACCACACCATGATGTCAAAGCAACTCTGCATTAAGATGATCATAGGGGCCTACGTAGCTGGAAACTTGCACTCCATGATTCATGTAGTACTTTTATTAAGGTGAACCTTCTGTGGATCTCATCAAATCAATCACTTTTTTTGTGATGTTCTTCCATTATTTAGACTCTCCCGTGTTGACCCTTATATCAATCAATTGATGATACTTATCTTTTCAGGATTTGTTCAAGTTTTCACTATTACTATAGTCCTAATATCTTACCTTTGCATTATTTTCACTATTTTCAAAATGAAATCCAAAGAGGGAAGAGGCAAAGCCTTGTCTACGTGTGCATCTCACTTTCTCTCTATCTCAATATTCTATGGCTCTCTGCTCTTCATGTACATTCGGCCACATTCAGTTAAAGAAGGGGATAAAGATATTCCAGTTGCTATTTTTTTATACTCTAATAATTCCCTTATTAAATCCTTTTATCTACACTCTAAGAAATAAGGAAGTAATAAATGTTATAAAAAGAATTATGAAGAAGAGAAAACCTAATAACATTCTGAAATAAATAACATCCATTGTGAAAAATGATTTTAAGTACATTAACTTTTTTCAAGTATACTGATGGAAAATATCTCCTCTGTACATTAAATTATATTGCCAAACTGTGATGATTTTTAAGTCAAATAATATATAAATGATTAAGCGAGTTCAGAAATGTGATTCTATTAAAATGTATTAAAATCTAAACTATTAATGTCTCTTGGGAGTGATTTAATGACTACCTAAGGTCACAATTTGTATCAACGTGGAATTACATATTCAACAAAACCTAGGGGAAAAAAGACAATGAAGTGTCCATTTAATGTTGTTGGCAAATTAATGACATCCCTAAGTAAACTTATGTATTTCAAGTTCTTATGTATTACTTCAGCTATACCATCTATCAGAATAAGGTGTGAATTTGAATTCAATTCCCAACTTTCTTTGAGCTGTTTAAGAGTTTATGTTTGAAAGTAGTTTTAAACAGAATATGCATTATCAAAAGAAGAATATCTTTATCTTCAGTGTTAGTCATTTTTTCCTGTCAAGCTCTCTGAAGTAGAGATTTGTATGATGCTAATTTACTCATCTTTAGTTGAAAATAAGGAGCTCTGGTGGAGTAATGGTAAGGAATTTGACTGCTAACTGGAAGGTCAGCAGTTCAAACCCACCAGCTACTTTGCAGGAGGAAGATGAGGCAATCTATTTTCATAAAGATTTACTGTCTTGGATAGATAATAGGGGTCACTATGAGTCAGAATCAATTCAAAGGCAGTGGGGTTATTTTATTTTATTTTTATCTTTTTGATTGTTGAAAATATTGTTTGAAAATCCTACAGATTTGAATATTTATACATAGATTTATAGCTGTCCTTATGCTTAACTAGGGAATTCTTGAATATAATAATTAACTCAAGGATTTTCTACCAGGTAGCATTACTTGTCCTGTTTGTCATTAAGAATATCTCTCACCTTTACTCATTCAAATATAAATTATTAGTATATTATTAGCTTATAAAGATAGCTAGAGATGCTGCTTAGCATAACTAAGGTAGAAAATAGTGATAATCCTAAAAAAAATAAAAAATAAAATCCTAAAAGAGGAAACAAAAACAAAAATACTTATTGGTCATTTAAATGTGAAACTGTGAAAGAAAAAAAATGATTTAATGAGAACTCACTCTATGCTGGACACAAACTAGGTCTTTCATATGTGTTACCTTTCAATTAGTTAGGCATTGTTTTTCACACTTTTCTGGGGTTAAAAAAAACAAAAAACAAAAACCTGATAATTTCAAACATTAAGTAACTTACTCACATTGATGCAGACATCCAGAAGAGTTAGGGTTTGTATCAATGATACCTTTTCCCTTTACCCTTTTAGAACTCCTTCCACAGAAACTTATGGCACACTTGTCTCAAAGTGCTTAGATAAGGACACTGGATATACAAATATGGGGGAATGGGAGGAAAATATACAGATTATACACAAGGTATTTTAGGTTGTGTTGGGTATGCAACATATGCTTGAAAATTCAGAAAAAGGAGATCAGTGTAGCCCAGAGTATTTAGTCATTAAGTGGCATCAGAAATAACTAATATTTAAAGAATGGGAAAAATTTATTTAGGGTGAAACAAGAAAAAAAAAAGAGTAAAGCCAATGTTTCTGCAAATGAGTATCACAATTTGGAGTAGAGAATGAGGAAAGTGAATGACGGATGTAGAAAATTCGTACAGCTATTGTGGAAAGCTGTTGGTGCATATGGAATATAAGGATGGAAGTATCACATTCACTGAGAATTTTATATGCCACATTGGAGAATGTGAATTTATCTTAAAAGTGTAAAAATTACATCTTCCTGGTGGCAGGATTCTTTTAGAAGACTGACTTGGCATTTGACAGGAAAGAGAGCTAAAAGCAATGACAGTGACAGCTGTAATCCAAGTATTAGGAGGTATGAGCTGAAAACAGAGAAGAGTCTAACAAAGGAAAGAAGTGCACAGTTACAAACATTTTAAAAAGCAAGTAGTAAACCATAACTGTAGCACAATAAAAGCAAAGCCTGTTATCATCTTGTGAGTATCAATCATATAATATTTACATTATCAAGACTTAATACCATGCCAGAAATATTTGGGCTTTCAATAAACATTTTTTGACAACATGATGCCATTTTAAAAATATTTTTGATTAGTAGAGGGTGTAAATAGTTTTCATATATTAATATATCATTTACCTTCTTTTTTCTGAAAATTACTTGTCCATGTCCTCTGCCTTCTCTTTCAAAGAGCCTTGTTATTTTTCTTGTTATTTATATATAGTAGCACCATTCATCTGTTAGTGAAATGTGCAAAGACCTGGAGTTAGAAAATCAAGAGAAGAATTCTCTTGAGTTGCAATATTGAGGGATTTTATGAGAAAAATATTGAATGACACAAGAAGAATCAAAAGAAGATAGAACACAAAGAGTTACTGTACTGAAAAGAACTGGTTGAATTTCAACCATTTCAGGAAGTAGCAAATGATCAAGAGCCAAAGGTATTTATGTCTAAAGTCAAAAATGTAGAGATAGTATTGAAGAAAACATGGCTCCAAAAACTGAGGTAATACAAATTGAGATGTTTCAACAAATGGATGCAATGCTAGAAGTGCTCATTTGTATACACCAAGAAATTTGGAATACAGATACTTGGCCAACTAAATTCAAGAGATCCATAATTGTGCCCATTCCAAAGAAGATGATTCAACCGAATATGGAAATTATACAACATAAAATAAATATCATATGCAAGGAAAATGATGCTGAAGATAATTCAAAAACAGTTGCATCAGTACAGGGACAGAGAACTTTCAGCCATTCAAGCTGGATTCAGAAGAGTGCATGGAATGAGGGGCATGATTGCTGATGTCAAATGGATCTTGGCTAATAGCAGAGAATACTAGAAAAATTATTGCCTATGTTTTATTGGCTCGGCAAAGGCATTTGACTGTGTGTATATCATAACAAATTATGGATACCATTACAATCAATGGGAATTCCAGAATACTTAATTGTGCTCATGTGTAACCTGTAAATAGACCAAGAGTCAATTATTCAAACAGAACAAAAGGGTACTGTGTAGTTTAAAATCAGGAAAGGTATGTTTCAGGCTTGTATCTTTTCATCATATTTATTCAATCGATATGCTGAGGAGATAATCTGAGAAACTGGACTACATGACGAAAAATATGGTGTCAGAGATGGAGGATGACTCATAAACAACCTATAATATGCATGTGACATTACTTTGCTTTCTGTGAAGTGGACTTGAAACACTTAGTGAAGAAGGCCAGAGGATAGATTACATCTTGTCTTAGGCTGTGTTTCTAGAGAAGCAAAACCAGAGAAGCTCATGTATATATATATATATATATATATATATATATATA
>NW_006921999.1:2876339-2886564 GCF_000298275.1 Orycteropus afer afer
TTGAACCACCAGCCTTCTGGTTAGCAGTCAAGTGCCTTAGGCACTATGCTACCAGAGCTCCTCTATCTATCTATCTATCTATATCTATCTATCTATCTATCTATCTATCTATCTATATGTTGAAGGCTTCTTCTCATTCACGCAGCTATAAATCACTGCCATTTAGTAGGATACAACTCAGAACGACCCCTCCTTGGGTTTCCAAGGTGGTATCACTATGGAAGTAGATTGCCCCATCCTCCTTCTGAGGAGTGGCTGATGGGTTTGAACTGCCTGCCTTCTGGATAGCAGTCAAATACCTTAGGCACTATGTCATACAGCTATAAGAACTAACAAATACAAGATCAACAGGCAATATAGCAGACTACTGTTTTTGGAAGCTGACAATTAAAGATAAGCAGGTAAATGGCAGGTTTTTTTTTTTTTTTTTTTTTTCCACAGGCTGCAAAGGCAAAAATCCCAATATCAGCAGGAAACATGGCAGGCCACTGTTTCAAGTCTAGATGAATGTGAATCAGATGTAAGATCTCAAGAAAAAAGCCAGAGTCCTTCCCAGATCTTTTTCATATATTTTGGAAACAAACCTTCAGTCTCCTGAAGGAAATTCACTTTCAAATGATTGATTGATCATTGCAGTTCTAATCATGGAGGTGATTGCATTATATCAAGTCTTATCAGGGGGTGTAACTCCATCAAAATTGCTACACCACTTAGAATTATGGCCCAGCCACGCTAAAACACAACTCTATCATACATGTCAACAAATGAAAACAAATATAAAGAAAATATAAAATGAAAAATATCCTCACTATTAGATCAATAAGCAAAATCGTGATAAACAGAGAAAACATTGGGGCTGTCAAGGATTTCATTTTACATGGATCTGCAATCAATGTCCATGCAAGTAAAACTAAAAAAAAAAAAAAAAAAATGGCATATTACATTGGACAAATCTACTATAAAAACCGTCTTTCAAGTGTTCAAAAGCAAAGTTGTCACTTTGAATACTAAAGTGTGTGTTATCCAAACAATGGTATTTCCAATTGTATCATATGCACTTGAGTTATGGTGTTGGCAAAAAAAAAAAAAAATTGAACATACCATGAACTGCCAGTAGAATGAACAAATCTGTTCTGGAAGATGTAGAGCCAGAAAGCTCCTTGGAGGAGAGGATGGTAAGATTTCATTTCATGCACTTTAACATATTGTCAGGATGGTCCAGTCCTTGGAGAAAGACATCAAGCTTAGTAAAGTAGTGAGTCAGTAAAAAAGAAGAAAACCATAAGTTAGATGGGTTCACACAGTGTTTGCAACATTGAGCTCAAACATAGCAACAGGCAGGGTTTCATTCTGTTGTACATAGGGTCACTATGAATTAGAGCTGACTCTATAGAACCTTACAACAATAACATATGCATGTGAGAGCATGGCAATGAATAAAGAAGACCTAAAAAAATTGATTCATCTGAATTGTGGTGTTGGTGAGGAATATTGAATGTATCATGAACTGCTAAAAGAAACAGCACATCTGTTTTGGAAGAATTAGAACAGGAATGCTCCTTAGAAGCTACAATGGCCTGACTTTGTCTCTAATACTTTGGTCACATTCTCACAAGGAGGCAATCTTGGAGGCTATCTCACTTGGTAAAGTAGATGGTCAGCCAACAAGGGGAATCCCTTCAACATGGTGGATTGACAGACGTGCTTCAACAATTGGCTTAAGTATGACAATGATTCTTGAGGATGACATAGGAAAAGGGAGTGTTTCATTCTGTTGTACATACTGTCATTATGGTTGGAACCAATTCAACAGTGCCTAATAATGACAACATGATAAAAAAATAAGGGAAAAGAGTATAATAAAGCAATAAGCTAATAAAGGCAAACATTGTTATAAACATAAAGTAAAAATATCAATGGTGATTCTTACTAATACTAATGGATCAAACATAGTGATTTGAAAAGAAAAAAAAAAACCTTCATTAATTCTAGTTATAAGAATAATCTTGTAAAAGGAGATAAATCATTTGTCTTCTAATTCCCATACAGCATAAATGATGTGATATAGAATATTTGCAACCCACACAATGACAAAAGTTAGAAAATAAGAGTTCAAAAAGGTCAAAGAATTCCATAATGGAAGTGTATAGTCTTGATCTGGAAATCTTGCAAATGTAAGCTGTCTGCTCAGATGTTGGTTTCTTCTTGTCCTTGGGTCCAGTTGTTTTCTTCCATGGTTGCTTGTCCTTGGTAAGTGCAGCACTTGAATTTTAGTTTCAGTTCTTCAGTGGGTTTCCAAGTCCAAATAGGTTTGTCCTTTTTTTTTCATTGAGACAAAATAATCTAAATTTTAATGCCTTTACATTTAGTATCACAAGTATTAGTAAGAAGAACTAAATAAAACCCTTTCCATTTGTACTCGAAATCATTTTTTGATGACTTTTCCAATATACATAGTCTCCAGGGTCAGTGTTAAGATAATTATATACGAGAAGTTCTAGGTTATTAAAGCCTTCTCTATATAGAGGACTAGGAGCTCTGGTAGCATAGTGCCTAAGGCATTTGACTGCTAACCAGAAGGCTGGTGGTTCAAACCCACCAGCCACTCCTCAGAAGGAAGGTTGGGCAATCCTACTTCCGCAGTGATACTGCCTTGGAAACCCAAGGAGGGGTCGCTATGAGTCGGGGCAGACTCGACGGCAAATAACAACAACAACAACAACATACGGAGGACTTGTGTGCGCCTGTCCCAAGCCAGTACCATGGACCACTAAGAGAACTAACAAATCTGTCCTGGAGGAAGTGCAGTCAGAAAGCTCCTTGGAAGGGAAAGTGGCTAGACTTCATCTCACCTAGTTTGGGCATGTTGTCAGAAGGGACCATTCCCTGAGGAAGGATGTCATGCTTGATAAGGTGGAGGGTTGACTAACGAAGGGAAGGCCCACAGCAAGATGGGTTGACACAGTGGCTGCACTTATGAGCTCAAGTATATCAGGGATCATTGAGCTGGCATGGGACTGGGTGGTGTTTGGTTTAGTTGTGCATAAGGTTGCTATGAGTTGGAGATGACTCGATGGCACCTAACAACAATGACAACAAAGGCTTCTTTAAATTGACTATGATATTTCCAATAATCTTCAATTAGAGATTTGCAATATTATAACAAATCAAATTAGGAAATATGTGGTTCATCCTGAGTAATATGAGAGATAGACGTTGGCCTCCCTGTAGGAATTTCATAAGGAGAAAACTAAGGAGAACAAAATGGTGTAGATCTTAAGTTTTATGTACACTTTTGTGCCAATTAAGCTTGATATCCCCCACAACCATGGTCACCAGACTGCAGAATCAGTGACTCACTCTCTCAAGGTGCTTCTTGTTGTTGTTGTTATGTGCCGTCGAGTCGGACCTGACTCATAATGACCCCTTCTTGGGTTTCTGAGGCGGTGTCACTATGGAAGTAGATTGTGCAACCTTCTTTCCAAGGAGTGGCTGGTGGGTTTGAACCACCAGCCTTCTGGTTAGCCGTCAAGCACTAAGCCTTAGACAAGGTGCTTAGTTGTGGCTAAAAGTTATCCTAATTTTGCACCCTGTTCACTTTATACTGCATATGGTAATTTTTATAGCACATACAAATATGTCTGCCAAACCTATGTATGGTCTGGTTTGGCTATCCATTCCTGATCTTCTTGCTTGTCATCCATAGAATAGTATTGCTATAACTGATAATGCAGTATTATATATGCAATAGTACTTACCTTTATTGCCTGTACCTCTTGTAAACCTCTCCGTGTCTTCTTTTTCCTTAGTGATATCGTACCATTCACACACTTTTGTTATATTCCTTTTGCCTTCACCCATATCAACATTTGTCTCTTAACTATCCATTGATTTTCCCTTCTTTTTCCTTCCCTCCTATCCCTGGTAACCTACAAAGAACATATCCCTCCTTATGTAAACCTTACCCTGATTTCTTATAATAAGAGACTCATACAATATTTGTCCTTCTGTAATTGACTTATTTCACTCAGCATAATGTGCTCCAAGTTCATTCACTTAGGCTATTCACTGATTCTTCATCATAATGTATGTACCATAGTTTGGCCATCCATTCATCAGTTGATGGGTACTTATGTTGTTCCTATCTCTTTGCTATTGTAAATGGTGCTGAGATGAACATGGATATGCATATATGTATTTGTGTCCCAGATCTCATCTCTTTAGGATATATTCCTAGTGGTAGTGTTGCTGGATCAAATTGTATTTCTATTTCCAACTTTTTAAGGAAGTGTCATACAGTTCTCTGTAGTGGTTATGACATTTTACCTTCCCAACAGCAATGTATGAGAGTTCCACTTTCTCCACACCTTCACCAGCATTTGTTGTTTTCTCTCTTGACCTTTGCTATTTTGGCCAGGGTGAGATGATAGCTCACTGTTGTTTTGATTTGCATCTCTCTAATGACTAAAGGGGAGCTCTGGTAGCGTAGTGGCTAAGGCACTTGACTGCTAACCAGAAGGCTGGCGGTTCAAACCCACCAGCCACTCCTTGGAAGGATTGTTGGGCAATCCTACTTCCGTAGTGATACTGCCTCGGAAACCCAAGGAGGGGTTGCTATGAGTCAGGGCTGACTCGACGGCACATAACAACAACAACAATGACTAAAGAGGAGCTTTGGTAGTTTAGTGCCTAAGGCACTTGACTGCTAACCAGAAAGCTGGTGGCAAACCCAGTAGCCACTTCTCAGAAGGAAGGTTGGACAATCTACTTCCACTGTGATATTGCCTCAGAAACCCAAGCAGGGGTTGCTATGAGTCAGGTCTGACACCAGCACACATAATACCACCACCAACAATGATTAAGAGGGATCTCTGGTGGCATAGTGCCTAAGGCATTTGACTGCTAACCAAAAGACTGGTGGTTCAAACCCACCAGCTACTCCTTGGAAGGAAGGTTGGGCAATCTACTTCTATAGTGATACCACCTTAGAGACCCAAGGAGGGGTCACTGTGAATCAGATCTGATTCGACAGCAGTGAGGTTATTATTATTATTTTTTTTAATAACTAAAGATCATGAATATTTCTTCAGGGGTTTGATGGCTGCCTGAATATCTTCTTTGGTAAAGTATCTTGCTTGCTGAATGTGAAGAGGACTTGAAGCACTTACTGATAAAGATTAAAGACTATAGTCTTTAGTACAGATTACACTTTAACATAAAAAAAAAAAAAAAAAATCCTCACATCTGGACCAGTAAACAACATCATGATAAATGGTAAAAAGACTTAAGTTGGCAAAGATTTCATTTTACTTGTATTTGCAACATCATGGAAGCTGCAGTCAAGAAATCAGATGTTATATTACACTAGGCAAATTTGCTGCAAAAGTCTTTAAAGTGTTAAAGAGCAAAGATCTCACTTTGAAGACAATAATCACCTAATCCAAGCCATAGTATTTTCAATTGCTTCATATGCATATGAAAGCTGGACAAAGTATAAGGAAGATGGAAGAATCGATGTCTTTAAATTGTGGTGTTGACAAAGAATACTGAAAATACCAGGCCCAAGAGAAGCTTTCTGGTGGTATAGTGGATAAGGCATTTGGCTGTTAACCAGAAAGTTACTGGTTCAAACCCACCAGTGGTTCTACTTTCATAAAGATTTATAGCCTTGGAAAAAATTGACTCGATGCCAGTGAATTTGGTTTTAGCCCAAAGAATGAACAAATCTATTCTGGAAGAAGTGAAGCCAAAATGCTTATTAGAAACAAAAATGGCCAGACTTCATCTCTTTTAGTTTGGTCATGTGGTCGGAAGGGATCAGTCCATGGAAAAGGGTATCATGCTTGGTAAAGTGGAGGGTTAGAGAAAACAGAGAAGACCCTTAACAAGAAAGATCGACTCAGTTGCTTCTATGATAGGCTCAAGTATAGCAAGTACTATGAGGATGGCTCAGGACGAGGCAGTGTTTTGTTCTTTTATAAACAGGGTCATTCTCAGTCAGAATCAGCTCAAAACACCAAAGAACAACAAGATATTGCCTGGAAATAAGGGGAGTTGAGATAGAGAAGCATTATATGAGGCAAAAGGAAGGCATAGAGCTTGGGTGGTTAACAGAGAGAATGACAACTCTAGAGGTGGCAGGAAGAGCAGAGGAGACAAAAGGTGGTGCTGAAGTATTAGAAATGAAAACAAAAAGCAAAAACACTTTGGTCAGTCACTCTTGAAACAATATTTTTCAAACTTATAACTTCACTTTTCTGAATGCTAGTAGATGATTTAAAATAAAAATTAAAATAGTAATTCCATTGTGTTTGCTTACTTTAGAACATTTTGCTCTAATTTACTGTATAACTCAAACTCACAGCCACAAAGTTGGATTCAACTCATAGCAACTCCTCCTTGGGTTTCCAAGGCAATACCACTATGGAAGTCAGTTGCCCCATCTTCCTTCCAAGGAATGGCTGGTGGGTTTGAACCACCAGTCTTCTGGTTAGCAGTCAAATGCCCTAGGCACTACTCCACCAGAGCTCTTAATAGAAAAGATAACTTGGAAAAGTCATAGAACCATGAAGTGGCCACATAGCTTGTTTTTGTTGTTGTTATGTGCCGTCGAGTCAGACCCGACTCATAGTGACCACTCCTTGGGTTTCTGAGGCAGTATCACTATGGAAGTAGATTGCCCCATCTTCCTTCCAAGGAGTGGGTGGTGGGTTTGAACCACCAGTCTTCTGGTTAGCAGTCAAGTGCCTTAGGCACTACACTACCAGAGCTCCTATATAGCTTGTAGGCTATCATTAGTTCAATTTAGCAACCTGTTTAAATAGAAGCAAAGGGCAGGCCCATAATGCTTGCTCATATAATTTGCATTAATTCCTGAAGGACATTCTCTGCTTTTGGATTTGTTGTTTCTCATTTCTGTTAGACTGAACACATGCACAAACCAGATAAGAGAATTTCTTTTGCTTATAGTCTTGGAACAATATCATTATAATATTATCAAACAGTAATATAATATTATCAAACAGTATAATTAATATCGCATACAAGTAAAATCTTACTAAAGATAAATCAAACACAGTTGCAGCAATATAATGACAGAGAATTTCCAGAAATGCAAGTGGGATTCAGAAGAGGAGGTGGAACAAGGGCTATCAGTGCTGATGCCAGATGGATCTTCCCTCAAAGAAAAGAATACCAGAAAGATGTTTACTTGTGGTTTATTTCCTCTGCAAAAGCATTTAATTGTGTGGATCAAAACAAATTATGGATAACATTGAGAAGGATGGGAATTCCAGAACACTTAATTGGATCATAACACATAATTGGATTAATTAATCATAAGGAAACTGTACATAGACAAGTCAGCTGTCGTACAAACAGAACAAGGGGACACTGCATGGTTTACAATCAAGAAGGGAGTTTGTCAGGACTGTATGTTTCTACCATACTTATTCAGTTTCTATGTTAAGCAAATAATCCAAGAAGGTGGACTATATGAAGAAGAACATGGCATCAGGATTGGAGGAAGAATTATTAACAACCTACAATACACTGATGAAACAATTTTGCTTGCTGAGTGTGAGGATGACTTGAAGCACTTACTGATAAGCATTGAAGTATACAGTCTGCAGTATGGATTACACCTCAATATAAAGAAAACCAAAATCCTCACAACTGGACCAATAAGCAGCATCATGATAAATGGAGAAAAGATTGAAGTTATCAAAGACTTCATATTACTTGTTTCTACAATTAACACCAATGGAAGCAGCAGTCAAGATATCAGATGATGTATATAACACTGGACAAATCAGTTGAAAAAGTGTTGAAGAGCAAAGATGTATCCTTGAGGACTAAGGTATGCCTGACACAAGTCATGGCATTTTCAATCTCATATACATGTGAGAGCTGGACAATGAATAAGGAAGACTGAAGAAGAATCGATGCTTTTGAATGTGGTGCTGGAGAAGAATGCTGGAAGTGCTATGGACTGCTAAAAGAACTAACACATCTGTCCTGCAAGAAGTACAGGTAGAATACTCCTTGGAAGCTAGAATGGCCAGACTTCATCTGACCTACTTTGGTCATGTTTTAAGAAGAGACCATTCTCCAGAGAAGGATATCATGCTTGGTAAAGTGGAAGGTCAATGAAAGAGGGGAAGGCCTTCAACAAGATGGATTGACACAGTGGCTGCAACAATGGTCTCAGGTATAGCTGGGATCATGGAGCTGGCACAGGACTGGGGAGTGTTTCGTTCTGCTGTACATAGGGTCTCTATGAGTCGGAGATGACTCAATGGCACCTAACAACAACAACAACAAGAACAGCAACAACATAGTCTTAGAACTAAAAGAATATGATAATCTGTTGTCTACAAAATGTCACACTTTAAACCCAAGCTTTCAAGCAGAAAACATCAACCCAAACTTGCAAGTGGAATACCTTAAAGACAATGTCTTCTAATGCTGTTTTGGTAGAAGTAATTTGAAGTTCACAATTAGCAAACTGACTCTCATTTCAATTTTCTCAGGGTCACAGCAATCCTTACAGGGAAACAATACGTGATTTCCAAGTATTTTGCTATTTCAGTAGTATGCCTAATAAAGCAGGAGCATTTGCATGTATTCAGTGGACAATTTATTGTACTAGCCCACTCACTGACTGAATTATCTTCACACAGGCATCTGTAATACTTGGTCCACTGATGGGATCCCCAAGAGCTTTTAAGTACGCAGTCTGTGACCAAAAGTTTTGTGACTTAATGTGACCCTAAATTCCTTGAAAGCAGAATTATCTTCTGTGACTAATCCAAGACCAAGAAGTGGAATTACTCCTGATAGAAAACAAAACAGAGGAAAAAGGAAAATAAATCCATACATGATAAAAATGAAATCCTGTCAAATAACAATGAAAGTTAGGCAATAATAATACTGAAAAGTTTCATACACAACAAGTAGAGGCTCCACCACCAAGAGGTACACACCTCGGTGGCTCTCAAAGGTTGTGGGAAAAGGAGAATCCAAACAATTCATCTGGATCTAAAATCCAATTTACCAGGGCTCTGTGAGGTGCCAGAGAGAGTTTTCAACTGGATCCAACTTCTGACACTAAAATTTCCATAGTAAATAAACTACAAGTCCATTTAAGGTAAAAACAAAGACTTTTATTAATGGCAACAAGGCATTTTGCAAAACAGTGAAGAGAGAGTTAAAAATTCCACACATTGTAAAGACAATGTGTTCCTGAGTACTCAGAATTACAAAAGTTGGTAAGGTTAAAAACCATAAACAGAGGTTTCATTTGGGATATTTTCTGATTGGATAACATTAGCAAAGCTGAAGGTCACAGGATCATCGTTGACCATCTTTCACAGGAGTTAGCCTTATTTGCAGTAAGTGGGTGTCAGGTAACAAGATATGGCTGACTTACAAATTTCTTAGAATGAATTTAAAATTACATATTTTCTAAGTAGAAAGCATATGTATACATTAAAAAAAAGATATAAAAAAAACTTACGGAGTATCTAACAATATAACTTAACCACTAAAATGATACACTTAAAACTATGTTGAAATACCTATTAATACTAACTATATCACTTCACATCGGCCATTTCTAAACAAAAAATTGAATTTAAATAACTAGAGTGAGGCATGCAAAACTACATTCTCCTGTTAAGAAAGTCTTGCATCTAAGATATAAAGGAAACTTGTTTTTGCAAAAATGGCAAGCTGTACTTTATAACAAAAAGGAGACACATAGAGCAAGAAAAGATCTCAATTAGACCTTTGTCAAGAATCTTTAGTCATTAAGGACTTAGTTTTAAAATGTTCTTCCTCGATAGTAAATTTAAATAAATAAATAAATA
Organism: Orycteropus afer afer; assembly: GCF_000298275.1. Lineage (NCBI taxonomy): Eukaryota > Metazoa > Chordata > Mammalia > Tubulidentata > Orycteropodidae > Orycteropus > Orycteropus afer. The sequence goes on from NW_006921999.1 coordinate 2,886,209, forward strand.
ATTTACAAAGAAAACTACAACAGACTACTTCAAGAAACCATGAGATCTACATAAATGGAAGAAATAACATACCATGCTCATGGATAGGAAGATTAATCATTGTGAAAATGTCAATTCTACCCAAAGCAATCTATTCATTCAATGCAATTCCAATCCAGATCCCATCAACATTTTTTAAGGATATGGAAAAACCAATTGGCATCATGCCTAAGGCATTTGACTGCTGACCAGAAGGCTGGTGGTTTAAACCCACCAGCCACTCTTTGGAAGGGAGATTGGGCAATCTACTGTAGTGATACCACCTCAGAAACCTATGGAGAGGTAACTATCAGTAGGATCTGATTCCATGACAATGA
>NW_006921999.1:2887134-2888318 GCF_000298275.1 Orycteropus afer afer
AGGGGTCGCTATGAGTCGGGGCTGACTCAATGGCAAACAACAACAACAAATATATGGCATAAATGAACTATCAAGCATAACCCAGAATACACAAACAGCAGAAGATAAACTAGACAAATGGGACCTTCTAAAAATTAAATTTTTATGTGCTTCTAAAGAATTCTCCAAAAGAGTCAAAAGAGAACCTACATATTAGGAAAAAAAATATTTGGCAATGACATATCTTTTAAGGGACTTATCTTGAGAATTTATAGAAAACTCCAACACCTCAACAACAAAAAAGAAATAATCTAATTAAAAAATGGGCAGAAGGCATGAATAGACACTTCACCAAAGAGTATATTCGGGCAGCCAACAAACACATGAAGAAATGTTCAGGATCATTAGTCCTTAGAGAGATGCAAATCAGAACAACAATGAAATGCCATCTTGCCCCAGTACTAGTAGCAAAGTTTAACAAGACAGAAAATAACAGATGCTGGCAAGGATGTGGAGAGATCGGGACTCTAATACACTGCTGGTAGGACTGTAAAATGATACAACCACTGTAGAAAGCAGTATGGCGATTCCTTAAAAAGTTGGAATTACAAATACCATTAGACTCAGCAATTCCATTCCTAGGTATATATCCTAAAGAAGTGAGAGCCAGGACAAGAACAGATACATGCACACCCATGTTCATCACAGCACTATTTACAATAGCAAAAGGATAGAAACAACCCAGGTGTCCACCAACAGAAGAAGAATGGATAACCAAACTATGGTACATACACACAATTCTACCCTAAAGAATAACACAGAATCTGTAAAACACTGCATAATGTGGATGAACTTGGCGGACATTATGTTGAGTAAAATAAGTCAATCACACAAGGATGGCTATTGTATTAGTCAGTTATTGTAAAAAGTCAAGGAAAGGTTTATATATGGAAGGAAACTTTTTTTGTTGTTGCTTATCAGGGGTGGGGGGAAATGGTAGATAGGTAGAGACAAGTACTGATTTCGGTGAAGGGAAGGGCAATGTACCAAATATGGTGATTAACATGGTGGCATTGAGGAAGAGGAAGGCACAGAGAGGTATATAGGAAGTTATTGTTGTTGTTGTTGTTAAGTGCCGTCGAGTCGTTTCCAACTCATAGTGACCCCATGCACAGCAGAACGAAACACTGCCAATCCCGTGCCAG
>NW_006921999.1:2890226-2896645 GCF_000298275.1 Orycteropus afer afer
GGTCTTGTAGACAAGGAAGGATTATCCATACCTGGAGTAATGTCCATTACAGATAAGGTGAATTTCTATTGTTTTTAAGGTGGAAAAGATTTACAGTAGCTTGTCACCAAGTGATCGATTCCTCTCCTTGAGGGTGTGGTCATATTAGGTGCTCCACATTGGTTTCTGTCACTGGAAAATTGGACTGTTTGGATTGACTGTAGTTATATTAACCTTGAAAAGTAGGAGCACTTGTTCACAGACATAGCATTCATCCCAGCCACCATAGCTACTTTATTCATATGACCATTTTTTCAGTAATGGGGTGGCATATAAGCAAAGCTGGATGGTCTTTACTGGATGAGTCATCCTGTCTACTTGGTTGTTCAGTATCTCTTCCATGATAAATGCTATACTGTGGAAAATAACATGTGATAAATTTCTCCACACTTCATATCTACTGCAATAGATCCATCCTTATGTTTCTTCCACAGATATTTTAATCCTTAATATATTAATCTTTCTCCCTATGGTCCAGTGACCAACATCCAAGCCAAACCCTACCCTAAATCCCTGTATTTTTACCTTGAACCATTCCTCTTTTTATAAAATGGAAATAGATGATTAGTCTGTGTGTGTACAATGTGAGAAATTCCCTATTCCCTATTAATGCCTTTAAGGACCACTCCTTGGGGAAATTATATTTCAGTAAAAACACATTTTGGGTTGTATCACTATATCAAACTTATTCAAGAATCAAGCTTGGCATTTTATATATTCTCTGTCAAGAGGTTTTAAGGAAACCTCCAGGAAGCTGGAAGTGTGAGCTTCGAAGAGATATCAGCGCAGCAATGGTGGATGACATACAGCCTGGGCAACTGGCTTATGCAGCTTACTTTGTCCTCTGGCCCTGCTCATGCCTGATCCTGGATCTACCACTCTCATTTTATAATGAATTGTTTCTGTGATGGCTGTACTTATACTTGTTTAGTCTGACAAATTCCAGCTCATAAATGTGAGTTCTGGCCTCATGATCGTTCAATATCCCAGGGTCAGGAGCTCCTTCTCTATGAAGTTTCATAGCATATAAGGGGGTTATTTTTTGAGTAATTTATAATTATCTACTGTATATATTAAGTCCTTTATCCAAAACCATTTAGGTCTATGGTGTGATTCTTTTGTGGCTTTCCATAAACTTCACATTTCTTTCTACCTCCCACATCTCTAATACCATAGGTGTGTAAATTTCACTTAATTAGTTGTCAAATGTGTTATGAAGACTAATAATTACCATGTAGCTCAGAAGAGGAAACTTTGCTTTGATTTAAAGAACCTGGGAAAGTTCTCATGAGAAAAATCACATATAGCCCAAGAATGAGTAGGGTTGGAGTGAAAGAGGGAAAAGAATGTGTTTTAAGTGAAGAAATATGAACAAACTCACTGAGTCAATGCTGAACAAAGTGCAAAGAGGTACAGTGAGGTGATATGCATGTCCAGTACCTCGAGCTGAAAGGAAGAAAGCAAGGGGACAGGGGAGACACAGGCACAATGTGGAGTATCTGAAATACCAAAACTCAGAAAAAGGATTTGATATGAAAAATCACGAGAGACCATTAAAAATTCAGGAGCTTGGGAGTATCATATTTTTCATTTATTCAACAAATATTTAGCACTCACTCCAAAGTTCCAGTCACTATTCAAGCTCTTGGCAATGCAATAATGAATAAAACAGAGAAAGTTCTTTCCCTCCTACATCTATATCCTAAGTATCGTGGTAGAGTGGGGTTAATGATGATCCATGAACCAACAAATATGTATATGGTATGTTGAGGAGTGATTATTGGTATAAAGAAAAGAAAAGAAAAGAAAAAAAAAGAACAAGTTCAGTAATTGACTGGGACTAAATAGTAATATCAAAAATTATCCAAAGGGTGCTTTAAGGAAATGGAGATAGATTCAGTTCACTGCGTGAGGAATTCAGTGACCCAGCTGAACTCACCACACTTTTCCATCTTTCTTTACCAAATCCTAATTATTTTTCATAAACCAAATTAGACTTACTTTGTCCAATAAGTGGTCAAACCAGTCTGAGACATTTTTCTGCCCATTTTACATTTGATGTACTGAATTGGAAATGATATTTTAAAATTAGATTAGTTAGTTACATAACAATCTGCAACATGGTTATCCCAGGCTTTAGTGAGGGTCATTTGCTTGTACAATACTGTGTTACAGAGTGTCTTTAATTAAAGGTCCTTAGTTTTTATGTTTTGGGGATTGAATCTCCCCACAGAAACAAACTGATACCAATCCAATATAATCACTTTAGGATTGACTGGAAAACAAATTTTGCAGTGCAATTATAGTTGCTGATCTGATAGTAGTGCCCAAGATTTTCATTCTTTTAATTCCAAATGTTTTAGAGACCGAGATTCTTATTCAGACACTTTACTAGTCCTAAAACCAGAAGGCAAATGACAAGCTGTTACAAGCCCTTCTCAGAGAAATTCAGGTATGAGTAATATTTTAATTTATTTTAATCTTAGTAGTGACATCCATAAATATTTATTTCTCAAAATGGATTATTTTTAATGTTCTCAGATGTCAACTGATTAGTTATCTTTCTAGTTTTTCTCTAAATCGAAATTGTGGAGAGCTAGGATGAAATACAGTGTGGCAATTCATCCTGACTTTTTCTGTCACTGCCATCAAGTCTATTCCGACTCATAGTGACTCCTCCTTGGGTTTGTGAAGCAGTGTCTCTACAGAAGTGGATCACCCAGTCTTCCTGCCAAGGAGTGGCTGGTGGGTTTGAACCTCCAGCCTTCTGGTTAACCGTTAAATGCCTTAGGTGCTATGCCACCAGAGCTCTCAGGTTGATTATATAACATGATTAAGGGCTCAGAAAATGGAATTCAGTGTGGTCTGGGTCATTTAGTTAGAACTTTACTAATTAGCATTATATGTAAACTATGTATGAAATAAATGATTAGAGGGATAGAGATATTTGGTCAAAGTGCAAAATATCTATACTTAGAATAATAATTTATACAAAATAATGGCACAGGCAGAGTCAGTGTGTATGGAAATGAATGAGTGTGGCACTAGATAGGGTGAATGAGTAAGATGAACAGTGAGTGGACACAGTGAGTAAGGCAGAAGGGCTATTGGTGAATGTGAGAAATAAGGATGGAGATGAATCAGGTTACAAAGAATCTTAAAAGTCATCCTAAAGAATTTGAAATTATCTGAGAGCCAACAAATATTGAAATTTTTCTAGCAACAGAGCATTGCTTCTTTAATGTCATGTAGTTGATGACCACTGAACTACAACAAATATAAATAGATCTGGAAATAAACCTTAAATAAGTAAACAAACAATGGGAAGCTTCTACCTGATAAATGGTAGACGTCTCTATGGAACAAATTGAATAGGATACATAATGGCTGTTTATCAAATCTCATAATATGGTCATATTTATTAGAGCATGATCATGAAAACTTACAATATTAGGAAAAAATGGAGACTTCTAAAGCTATAAATGGAAAGTATTCATATAAAGGAGAAAATTATTAACATTTTATTTATAACTGTCTCAGAAACTTTGCTCTACCACAGCAGAATGGGTTAATGTAAATATGAAGGAAGATGGGGCAATCTACTTCCATAGTGATACTGCCTCAGAAACCCAAGGAGGGGTCGTTATGAGTTGGATCTGACTCGATGGAAGTGAGTTTTTGAGATATATTTGTTAACTTATTATGGAAATCAATGAATATTTGTTTTCTTAACTTCTTAAGGTAGCTTTCTTTAATTTGTAACCTTTGTACACATTTTAAATTTAACAAAGTTACCATATTTTAAAATATTAAAGCCAGTGAGATAAACCAATCTTCTGCCATGGAGTCGATTCCAACTTATAGGGACCCCCATTGGGTTTCCAAGGGTATACAACTTTAGGGAAGCAGATTGCTTCATCTTCCTCCCATGGAGTAGCTGATGGGTTTGAACTGTAGACCTTCTCAATAGCAGCCAAACGCCTTACCCTTTATGCCACCAGAGTTCCACCACTGGTATAGTACATAAAAAACTTTTCGTCAGTGGAAAAAATATATTAAGTCGATTGCCCAGTCTTCCTTCCACAGAATGGCTAGTGAGTTTGAACCTCCAACTTTCTGGTTAGAAGTCAAATGCCTTAGGTACTGTGCCATTAGAGTTCCATATGTACATACATAGATATCTCTATCTATCTATCTATCTATCTATCTATCTATCTATCTATATGTATATAATATATATGAAAATAGATTTTAAGCACTTTAAATATTTTAATATGTAAATACTTTAAGTATTTTCAATAAAAATCTGAAATTGAAATAGTTAAGAACATTAAATCTAGATGAAATATAATTAAATTTAGGGTATCCTGTATCTCTTCATTATCTTTTGCATAAAGTCTTATACAAAATCCTTTTCACTTCAAATGTTGTTGCTGTTGTTATATGCCATCTAGTCGGACCAAACTCATAGCGACCCCTCCTTGGGTTTCCGAGGCAGTATCACTATGGAAATAGATTTCCCAGTCTTCCTTCCAAGGAGTGGCTGGTGGGTTTGAACCACCAACCTTCTGGTTAGCAGTCAAGTGCCTTAGGCACTATACTACAAGAGCTCCTTCAAATATTTCCCTGAAATTGCCAGAAATATCCTTGTTGATCTTAAGCTTCAGTGCTTGAGGTCCTATAAAATGACACTTTGGGGAAATTAATGTGCCTTAGAGAAGTTTTGATGGTATAGTGGATAAGCCATTGACCTTCTTTAGAAGGTCAGCATTCATAACCCACCAGCTGCTCTGCTGAAGAAAGTTGGGGTGATCTACTTCTGTAAAGGTTTACAGCCTCAGAAACCCAATGAGCGTCACTATCAGTCAGAACAGACTCGACGACAGTGAGTTTGGTTTGTTCTTTTTTGGTAGAGGAATTTTGCTAGGGCACTGGTTAAGGTATTTGACTGCTAAGCAAAAGGATAGTGGTTTGAAATTGTCAGCCAGTCTACATCAGAAGATGAGACAGTTGGATTCTGTAAAGATTTATAGCCTTGGAAAGCATTTAGAGCAGTTCTACACTTCCCATTTGATCACTATAGGTTAGAATCAATTCTATGGCTGTGGGTTTGGGTTTTGGGCCTTTTTATTTGCTTACAAGTATGTGTTCCTGTATTTCAGAGACAGCGGAGGAAGCTTGAAGAAGTGGTTCTATTACTTGCAGTCAAAGAGAAATCTGAAGAGAAAGTTAGATATACTTTAAATGAGCATCTTATTTCTCCTTAATTCCTATCTCAACAGAGAAAGTAGAGAGATGACTGGGGACAATCGCACTTGATAACTGAGTTCATCCTCACAGGATTTATGGATCACCCATATTTGAAGTCCATTCTGTTTGTGGTGTCCTTCACTATCTATCTGATAACCATGGTGGGGAATCTTGGTTTGGTGACATTGATTTCCATGGAGCACCGTCTTCACACACCCATGTACATCTTTCTGGGCAACCTGGCTCTGATGGATTCCTGCTGTTCCTGTGCCATTACCCCCAAGATGTTACAGAACTTCTATTCTGAAGACAGAACGATTTCACTCCATGAATGCATGACACAATTTTAATTTGTCTTCTTTCCTGAAACTGCAGACTGCTTTCTCCCAGCAGCAATGGCCTATGATTGCTATGTGGCAATATGCAGTCCACTGCAGTACCACACCGTGATGTCAAAGCAGCTCTGCATTCAGATGATCATAGTGGCCTACATAGCTGGAAACTTGCACTCCATGATTCATGTAATACTCCTATTAAGATTTACCTTCTGTGGATCTCATCAAATCAATCACTTTTATTGTGATGTTCTTCCATTATTTAGACTTTTCTGTGTTGACCCTTATATCAATGAATTGATGATACATATATTTTCAGGTTCAATTCATTTCTTTACTATTACCATAGTCCTCATCTCTTATCTATGTATCTTTTTCACTGTTTTCAAAATGAAATCCAAAGAGGGAAGAGACAAAACCTTATCTACTTGTGCATCTCACTTTCTCTCTATCTCAATATTCTATGGTTCCATTCTTTTCATGTACATTAGACCTCATTCAGTTAACGAAGAGGATAAAGATACACCAGTTGCTATATTTTATACTCCAGTAATTCCCTTATTAAACCCTTTCATCTATACTTTAAGAAATAAGGAAGTAATAAATGTTATGAAAATAATTACGAAGAAGAGAAAATCTCATAATACTTTGAGACAATAGCACCCCCTGTGACAACTTGATTTTAATTAGATAAACTTTTTTCAAAGGCAAGGATATTGAAAAAATGGAAAATGGTCACTTTTTATATGAAATATCAAATCATTAAATCAGTGATCAGATTATTTTAAAGTGAAA
>NW_006921999.1:2897685-2899043 GCF_000298275.1 Orycteropus afer afer
CTTTCACAGAGACTTAACTCATAGTTGATATCAAAGTGCTTAAAATAAGGAAATTGGACATATAAAATATGGGAAGTGTACCATGTAGATCATACACAAGGAATTTTAGGTTGTGCTGAGTATATAACATGTTCTTGGAAATTCAGAAAATAAATATCAATGTAGCTTGAGGTATTTAGTCATAAGGAGCATCAGAAGTCACAAATGTTTAAAAGTGGGAAAAATGGATTTTTTGGGGAAAAAAGGAGTAAAAACATGAGCAGAGTGTGAAAACAGGGGTAGGGAATAGGGAAAGTGAAGGATGGGTATAGAAATCTGGCAGTGCTATTGGTGAAAATATTGGTGAGTGCAGAAAATAAGGATGGAAGTCGATGTGTTTCCTGAGAAATTTAAATATCATGTGTGGTAGTTAAACTTGCATATCACCATGGCTGAGCCTTGGTTTTGAGTGACTGGGTGGCCGGATGTAGTTATTCCCCATGATGAGATTGGCAATCAACTCTATGGTGGAAACTGCTGTGAACAGCTGAGTAGCTGCCTTCAGGGTGTGGCCTTCTTCCAGCTTATAAGGAGAAGCTGTGAGAAAAGTGACTAGCTTCTTGGCACATCTGGATCCTGCATGTGGCTGAGTCTCTAGTAGCCTGTAATGTTGCCTGTCAATTTTAGGACTGTTTCTGGACTTGAACCAGTGGCCTACAATGTTGTTTGCTAATCTTGGGACTCTTTCATTTCACTTGTCATTCTTGGCTTTGTCAGCCTCAGTAGCCAGGAGCTGAGTGAATCAGAAAAAGCCTCCAGCTCTAGTGGACCTTGAACAGGAGGCAGAGCTGAAGCCGAAAGTTGAGTGTACTTCACCAAGCCCCAAGAGCTGGAACTTGGAACTCAGACTTCTAGCCACATACACTGCAAGAGAATAAATCTGTTTGTTAAACCATCCTCCTGTGGTATTTTCTTTTCCTTTTTACTTTTATTATGGTGAAAACATACACAAAATGTTTACCAATGTAGTAACTTCCACATTTACAGCCCAGAGACATTGATGACATTTTTCATGTCGTGCCACTATTATTGCTATCCTTTTCCAAAATATTCCATCACCTATTAGCATAAGCTCAATGCCCCCCAAACAAAAGCTTCCACTGTCCCCCTCCCTCCTTGGTATATATGTATACACCAAAGATTATTATCTTTGGTGTATACATATATCCATATATTTTTTTTCTTCCAACCTTTCTATAAATTTTCCCTTCCCTCCCCTTCCAACCTGATAACCAACAAAGAAAATTTTGTATAAACCTTTCCTTGACTTTTTACAATAGTTGACTACTACAGTATTTGTCCTTCTGTGATTGACTTAT
>NW_006921999.1:2900693-2901706 GCF_000298275.1 Orycteropus afer afer
GTTTGTGCATCATGGGTTATGCTTGATAATTTATTTATGCCATAAATTAGTGTCCCTAAGATTGCCCCTATTTTTTCTTTGATAAACTTTATAGGTTTAGGTTTCAGATTTAAGTCTTTGATCCCTCTGGAGTTCATTTGTGTTTAGAGTGTGAAGTATGAATATTGTTTCAGTTTTCTGAAAATGGCTATCAGTTTTGCTGGCAACATTTGTTAAAGAGACTATCTGTTCCCAATTGAATGGGTTTTATCCCTTTTTCAGAGATCAGCCAACCACAGGTTGATGGATAGATTTCTGGATTCTCATTTCTGTTCCATTGGTCTATGTGTCTGTCCTTGTACCAATATCAGACATTTTTAACAACTGTGGCTGAATAGTAGGTTTTGAGATTTAGGAGTATGAGATCTCCTATTTTGTTCTTCTTCTTCAGTAGTGTTTTGTTTATCTGAGGTCTCATTCCTTTCCATATAAAATTAGTGATTAGTTTTTCCATGTCTTTAAAGAATGTTGCTGGGATCGGGATTGGAATTGCATTGAATGTATAGATTGCTTTGGGCAGTATTGACATTTTCACAACATTCATTCCTTTTGTCTATGAGCATGGTATGTTCTTCCATTTATGCAGATCTCTTATATTTTCTTGAAGTAGTATTTTGTAGTTTTCTTTGTATAAGTCTCTGGTGTTCCTGGTAAGATTAATTACCAAATATTTTATCTTCTTTGTAGCTATTGTAAATGGCTGCTTTCCTTACTTCCTTTTCAGAGACCTCATTGCTGGTGTGGAGAAATCCAACTGAATTTTTATGTTGATCTTATTTCCTGACACTATGCTAAATAAGTATTAGTAATTCAGTAAGTAATTCCACTTCAATAACTTCCAATAGTTTTCTTGCCATGTCTCTTGGGTGTTCTACCTATAGGATCATATCATCTACAAATAGGGGTAGTTTGACTTCTTCCTCACCAATTTGGATGTCTTTGATTTCCTCTTTGTTGCCTTATTGCCCTGGCTA
>NW_006921999.1:2923897-2924641 GCF_000298275.1 Orycteropus afer afer
AAATTTGTAGTGAGTATCCAGGTCAGGTTTCTGTGATGGACTTGAAAGGTGCATAAACAATCCCTGACCTAAAGATATTTAATCAAGACATACAATGAGAAGGACAGATAAATTGCATTTAATTAATAAATATATTATAAAGGCAAGTAAGTATCACGTAGGTCAGGAAGAGGAAAATTCAATTCAAGTTAATGGTCCTAAGAAAGTCCTCCTGAGAGAAATTAGACTGAGTCTAAGGATGAGTAGGATTAGAGTGGAAAGAGGGAAAATAAAGTGTTCTATGTGATGAAAGATTATGATCAAGTTCACTAAGTCAAAGCTGAAGTGAGTGCATATAGAATCAGGAAGGTGATGTGCATCACCAAGTGCTCTAAGCTGAATGGAAGAAACAAGGGGACAGTAAGGAGGCAGAGTGTGGAGTGTATAAAATATCAAAACACAGAAAATGGTTTTGGTTTGAAAAATCATGAGAAACCATTAAGAATTCTTGAGCACTGGAGGACCATTTTTTCATTTATTTAAAAAATATTTAGTGTTCACTTCAAAGTGCCAGGCAGTAATCAAGCTGTTGGAAATATAATAATGAATAAAGCCAAGAAAGTTCTTCCTTTCTTAAATCTGTATTCTACTGGTGATGGTAAAGTGGAGGTAATGGATTGTACATGTACCAACAAATAAATGTATACAGTCTCTTCAAGAGTGATTAGTGGTATAAAGAATAAAAAGCAGAGTGAACTGAAAAGT
>NW_006921999.1:2925080-2926251 GCF_000298275.1 Orycteropus afer afer
TAATTATAGTCACTGAACTGTGAGTAGTCTCCATGTTTTTCATTATTTTAATCCCAAATGTTTTAGAGACCAAGATTTATATTCAGAAATTCTATTGATCCTAACACCAGAGGACATGTAAAAAGTTATTACAAGCCCTTCTCAGAGAAATTCAGGTAAAATAAATATTCTAGTTTATTTTTACTTTTAATACTGATACCCACACATATTTATTTCTCCAAATTTATAATTTTAATTTTTCTTAGATGTCAACTAATCAGTTCTCTTTCTAACTTTTCTTTGACTTGAAGACTGCAGAGAGTGAGGGTTAGACACAATAGTGTAATTCATCCTCATTTTTTCTGATATTAAGGTAAAATTTTCAAACAAACAGGTAAGGTCACAAAATAGAATACTTTTAAATAAAACAGAAGCTCTGGTAGCATAGTGGCTAAAGCACTTGACTGCTAACCAGAAGGCTAGTGGTCCACCAGGCACTCCTCAGAAGGAAGGTTGGGCAATCCTACTTCTGTAGTGATACTGCCTCGGAAACCCAAGGAGGGGTCGCTATGAGTTGGGCCGACTCGACGGCACATAACAAGAACAACAACAACAACAATTAAATAAAACAGGTATTGTATTCAAAATTATTTCTAATTTAAAACAATAATTATATAATTTACATTTAACATTTATAAATAAACAAATAAAATGTTTAGCCATTTTTTTTTTTTTGTCTTTTGAGATTCATTCAAAAATTAATTTCCACATAATGGAAAAATAAAAGATTTTGGCTAGAAAAAATTACATAATAAACCTGTTCAATTGAGATGTCCTACTATTATCACTAGATAATGAGAAACATAAACTTTTAAAGCAAAAAATTTGGTTTTCAAAAATCTTAAGAATGTTGAAAGAGTTTTCTCTTTTTCTAGGTGTTAGAAAACTAGTGAAAAGGCAAGCTTAGTTTCATCTATTAAATTAAAAAATATTGTGATATAATTCAGAAAAATTTATAATTTTTGAAGGAAGCAGAAATACAGTAAAGAACATCACACAACATGATTATTGTATTCAGTGTAACTATATTATACCCCTGAACAACATTGAATTGGCAAGTTTTGTGTTATTTTTACCTTTTTTTAAAAGTCTATTCAAATAATAGAAAGATGATTAATTTTTAAAAAGACTT
>NW_006921999.1:2927842-2928385 GCF_000298275.1 Orycteropus afer afer
GAGATCTTGTATTTGTTGCTATCTTTGTATAAATTCATATACACAAAACATTTCACTGCAAGCATTTTCCTGGAATTATTAAAATATTCTTGTGAATTTTGAGCTTTAATGTTTGAGGTCAATTCATATGACAATTTAGGAGAACTGATGTCCCTTGAAGTACATGTGCATATATTTCACAGGCAGAAAGGTAAGCTTGAAAAAGTGGTGCTAGTCTGAGGTCCAAGAGAAATTTGAAGGGAAATTAGACATACCCTAAATTACAAACTGATCTCTCCATAATTCCTATCTCAACAGAGAAAAAAGATGACTGAAGACAATCTTTCCTTGGCAACTGAGTTTATCCTCACAGGGTTAATGGATCACCCAGATCAGAAGACCCTTCTGTTTGTGGTGTTCTTTGCTATCTATCTGATCACAATGGTGGGGAATCTCGGTTTGGTGGCACTGATTTTCATGGAGCGCCGTCTTCACACACCCATGTACATCTTTCTGGGCAACCTGGCTCTGATGGATTCCTGCTGTTCCTGTGCCATTACCCCC
>NW_006921999.1:2929196-2930214 GCF_000298275.1 Orycteropus afer afer
AAACATATCTCAAAATCTAAACTACTAGGGTTTCCTAGAGGTGAATTACATTACTTCTGTATGGTCATAAATTATGTCAGAGTGGAATTAGCTACAATTTTCAACATGTTCAAAAATTATAGGATTAAAAGTCAGTATATAACTGTATGCTCTGTTTAGCAATACAGGCATGTTTATGGAATCACACAGCAAAAACTTACATGCAAACATTTCAAGTTCTGATATATTACTTAGGAAATTTTACATTTTAATTTGATTCTTAACTTAATTTTTTAAGAATTTATGTTTAAATGTGGATATTTACAGAATATATATTATCAAATCAAGAATATTTTTATCTTTATTATTATTGATTTTTCCTGTCAATCTCTCTGGAAGATAGTCTTTATGTAATGCTAATTTATCAGTCTTTAATTGAAAATATTGCTACTTATATTGAAAATCCTATGGATTTAAATGTTTTCCCATAAATTGATAGTTGTTGATGCTGCATGATGAGGGAATTCCTAAATAAATCGATTAATTCAAGATTTTTCACTCTAGATTGCATTACTTGTCTTGTTTGTTACTAAGAATATAATTAACCTGCAATGATTACAGTATAAATTATTAGTATATTACTACTGTTAAAAGAAAGCTCAAGATGCTGCTCAGTATAAATGAGGCAGAAAATAGTGAATATCTTGAAAAATAAAGTAACAGAAGTGTGTGAAAATGTAAAAGAAAAAAATGGTTTTATGAAAACTCACTCTATGCTAGATAGAAAACATACCTTTCATAATTATTTCCTTCTTAGTAATTAGACAATAATTTTCATGCTTTCAAAAAAAAAAGTCTCATACTTTGAAATATTAGGTAGCTTTCCACATTCATGCAGACATCCACATTGGAGTCAGGATTTGGATCAATGACATCCTTTTCCTCTCACCCTTTCTCTACTCTTCTCACAGAAACTTAAGTCACAGTTGATCTCAAAGCATTTACGATGAACAACTTAGACATATACATATTGGAGGGT
>NW_006921999.1:2931734-2933230 GCF_000298275.1 Orycteropus afer afer
ACCTTTGTTTTATTTACTATAAAAGGCATTTGACTGTATGGATCATAACAATTAATGTATAAAATTGTGAAGAATGAGAATACCAGAACACTTAACTGTGCTCTTAGGGAAACTGTACATAGACTAAAAGCAGTCATTCAACAGCACAAGGGAATACTTCGTGGTGTAAAATCAGGAACTTTGTAGTTCAGGGTTGTATCTTTTCACCATACTTATTCAGTCTGTGTGATGAGCAAATAATCTCAGAAGCTGGACTATAGGAATAAGAATGTATCATCAGAATCAGAATAAGAATAATTAAAAACCAGCAATATGTATATAATACAATTTTGCTAGCTGAAAGAAAAGAGGACCTGAAGCACTTACTGAAGAAGATCAAAGTATTGTTGTTGTTTTTAGGCGCCATAGGGTCAGCTGTGACTACACTGCATACAACAGAATGAAACACTGCCTGGTCCTGAGCCAACCTCACAATCCTTGCTATGCCTGGGCCCATTATGCAGCCACTGTCTCAATTCATCTTGTTGTGGGGTCTTCCCCTTTTTCACTGATCCTCTACTTTATTAAGCATGATATCCTTCTGCAAGGAATTGTCTCTTCTTACAAAGTGATCAAAGTATGTGAGATGGTATAGGCCATTTCCTATTCCAAGGAGCACACTGGCTGCACTTCTTCCAGGACAGATTTGTTCTTTCTTCTGGTAGTTCATGGCATTTTCATTATTCTTCACCAATACCACACTTCAAAGGCATCAAGTCTTCTTCCATTTTTCTTATCCATTCATCAGCTTTCTCATGTATATGAAGCAATTGAAAATACCATGGCTTGGGTTAGGTGCACCTTAGTCTTCAAAGTAACATCTTTACTCCTTAACACTTTAAAGACGTCTTTTGCAGCAGATTTTCCCAGTGCAATACAACATCTGATTTCTTCACTGCTGCTTCCATGGGTGTTGATTGTGAATCCAAGTAAAATGAAACACCTGACAACTTCAATCTTTTTTTATTTATCATGATGTTGCTTATGTTGTTATTATGTGCTGTCAAGTTTGACCCGACTCATAGTGACACCTCCTTGGGTTTCTGACAGAGTATCACTATGGAAGTAGATTGCCTCATCTTCCTTCTGAGGAGTGGCTGGTTGGTTTGAATCACCAGCCTTCTGGTTAGCAGTCACATGCCTTAGGCACTATGCTACCAGAGCTTATAGGCTATATTATATATTATATTGAGCTGTTATCCACACTGAAGACTGTAGTCTTTCATCTTCATCAGTAAGTGCTTCAAGTCATCTTCTTGTTCAGCAAGTGAAGTTCTGTCATCTGCATGTAACAGGTTATTACTGAGTCTTCCTCCAATATTGATGCCGTGTTCTTCTTCATAATATCCAGTTTCATGGATTATTTTTGCTCAGCATATAGAGATTGAATAAGTATGGTGAAAGGATACAACTCTGATGTATACCCTTCCTAAATTTAAACCATGCAGTATCCTCAT
>NW_006921999.1:2934180-2939373 GCF_000298275.1 Orycteropus afer afer
TCTGACAACATGACCAAAGTAGGTGAGATGAAGTCTGGCCATTCTTGCTTCCAAGGAGCATCTTGGCTTCACTTCCTCCAGGACAAATTTGTTAGTTCTTTTAGCAGTCCATGGTACTTTCAGCATTCTTCATCAGCAGACAAACTTAGGAAGGCCAGCTATATGGCATTAATAGACTAACGTAACAAAAATGCATGAACAGCAGAAGGTAAACTATATAATTGAGACCTAAAAATCAAATTTTTATGTACATCAAAAAATTTCTCAAGAAGAGTAAAAAGAGAACATACAGATTAGGAAAAAATATTTTGCAATGATGTATCTGACAAGGGATTTATCTTTAAAATTTACAGAAAAGTTTCAATACCTTGACATCAAAAAGATAAACAATCCAATTTAAAAATGGGTACAGAACATGAGAAAACACTACACCAAAGAAGATATTCAGGTTGACAGCAAACACATGAAGGAATTCTCATGATAATTAGGCGCAGTTATTATTGTTAGGTGTCGTTGAGTCACCTCCAACTCATAGTGACCTATGTACAATATAACGAAACCCTGCCCAGTCCTGCACCAGCCTCACAATCCTGGATATACCTGAGCCCATCTTTGCAGCCACAGTGTCAATCCATCTCATTAAGGGTCTTTTTGTGCTGACCTTCCAATTTACCAAGCATGATATCCTTCTCTAGGGAATGGCCTTTTCTGACAACATGACCAAAGTAAGTGAGATAAAGTCTAGCCATTTTCATTTTGAGTAACATTCTGGCTGCATTTCTTCCAGGACTGAAGAAAATGAGATATCATCTCACCCCAACAATAATAGCAAACTTCGACAAAACAGAAAACAACAAATGCAGAATAAGGTATGGAGACATTGAAACTGTAGAATGGTACATCCACTGTGGAAAATGGTATGGCAAAACTTTACAAAGCTGGAAATAGAAATACCTTTTGATTCAGCAATCTCACTAGTAGGATACTTCCTAAAAAATTAGAGTCAAGATACAAATAGCAATATGCATATTCATGTTCACTGCAGCACTGTGTACACTAGGAAAGAGATGGAAACAACCTAAGTGCCCACCAATGGATGAATGGATAACCAAATTATAGTATATACACACAATTAAACACTATGCAACATTAAAGAACAATGAAGAAACCACAAAACACCTCATAATGTGGATGGACCTGTAGTATATTATGCTGAGTAAAATAAGTGAATCACAGAAGGATAAACATTGCATGAATCCACAATTTTAAGATGTCAAAGAAAGATGCACACATGGAAGGAAACTTTCTTTGTTGGTTATCAGGAATGGGAGAGAGTGACAGGGAAAATTGTTAGCTATAAGAGACACATATTGATTTGGGTGAAGCAAAAGGCATTATACCAAAAGTGAGTGATGAACACAACATCACTAAAGAAAAGAAAGACACAGAGAGGTGCACAATAAAGATAAATACTATTATATACACAGTATGGCATTATTAGTAATCACAAATATTAATCTATGGGTAGACATATACATAGTCATATGTATGTGTATATGTACGTGAACAGGAATATAAACATGATCATATGCAGATTTGACAGATAATATTTCTATGTTTGTATATGTATGTGCTATAAATATATTCATAGATAGATAGCTAGATTGGAGAGAACAGAGGGCACAGCTATAATAACTTCTAGCCCCAACCAAACACCTTAAGGAATGAGCTGCTGGGCCTACAAACTTGGGACCTCAGGACTATGGACATGGGAGACATAAAGTTCAGTTGACATAACATTGTTCTATAGCCTATTTATTGAACATTGATGGGTCTTCAAAGCTTATGGAGGCTATCTATGATGTAACTATTGGTCTATCCTCCTCTGGAACAAACAAGAGTGAAGAAATTCAAAGAAGCATGGAAACAATTAGTCTAAGGGGCTAGGTGATAAGGGGGTCATCACCCTACATAAGCTTGAGACCAGAAGAACTAGATGGTGCTTGGCTACCATTGCCAATGACTCAGAAAATGATCAAAATTGGAGATCTTGGATAGAGTGGAAGAAAAATGTGGAATAAAACTCAAAATCATAAAAATATGTATATATATAAACAAATAAAGTCCATACTCACTGAAATGATACAGACTGGTGAAAGCCCAAGACTATGGTCCCTGGTAATCCTTCAGAACTGAAATTAAACTCACTCTCATGGCTTACCCTTCAGCCAAACAAAGACTGGCCTAGGAGGTAAAAAATTAGACCAGGAAGGTGCACACCTTAGAACAAACCAATCATGGGAGATCAGAAAGGCAGCATTTATGCAGGGAGAAAACTCAGAATTAGGAATGCACAGGGAAGAGGGACACAGGCAAAAGGTAACCACAGGGAAGAAGTGGGAAGAGAGTATTTAATTGCTGGATTGAAATCAATGTCATGAAATAAATTGTATATGAACTATTGAATGGAAAATGAAGTTGCTCTGTAAACTTCCACCCAAATCACAATATTTTTTTTTTTTCTTCTTTAAAGCAGAGATAAAAGAATAAATAAAGCTGGCAAGCTGGTAAGCCATAGTAATAAATTTGGCAGTGAAAGCAGCCATCCAATCTTAATGATGTCTTTTAATATGGCCTCTGTGAAAAAGGTGTCAGCAGCTTTGTCTGTATCCAAGGATAAAATATCTTTGACATCTTTCCATTCAGCATATTTTAACTATGAACTGTCTTCTCTAGGACCAAGTAACATAGACTGATATAAATTAGGCAACTTGGGCTGCTAAGCTTCAATAAATTGTAAAATTTTTAGTGAATTTGTAAGGATCCTCATGCGGTTTTGAAAACAGTTAACAATGTAATTCTGTGTGAGTCTACAGAGTAAAATAAATAATAGGATTGTATGGGGAAAATTTAATAGATTATATGCTATTAATGGGCTTTGGACACTCTGGTTTTTGGCTCTTTGGTTTTGCATATTTAGCAGATTTTTCAGGAAATAGAAGAAGTTCAGAAAGAATGTCTCCAGAAGGCTAGAAGAAGGGACAGAGGAGCACAGAGAAGTGGCTCCTGGCTAGGGGGAGCAGAGAGAATTGTAGTGGTGTGTGTAAGCATAGCAGACTTCTGACTTTGTAATCTCTTATTTTGTTTTATTATTTCAGAAACTGTACTCTATGATTCTTTATCCTGTTAAGTTAATGACAAACAGCATCTTGCAGAGAGGGTATTTTGCTACTTTGATGTCTTTGAGATGTCTTGAGATGCCAATTTCAAAATTTTGCATTGTAATTATTTAATACAAGAACCTTTATTTTCTAATTTACTGCACAGGAAATTTAACTTAAAGAGATCAAAAGTTCCCCGAAGTAGTCACTGATCTTCTGATCTGCTTTTAGTTAGGTCATGTCAAGCAGACAGAAAGGAACAGATCAAAGAACCAAAATGAATGTTCATGTGATGCACATGAGTTCCTGAATGAGGCTCATTATCATTCTTAAATCTAGCATTTCCCTTGCTACTAAAGGCAGCATAAAGTTGCTTCAGAAACCTGAAACTAAAGGTTGGAGTTTTTTATGACTCAGACTTGGTTAATATTCCTAAGGAAGAAATGTTGCACATTTTTTGTGGCAATTGTTTTGATCTAGACTTTGCCCACTGTTTCTCAGTGGCTTTAAATTTCTGGGATACTTAAGCTACCACCACACGTAACCTAAAACCCAAGGAACATTATATTCCATTTTATAAAAACTGAAAGGAACAAAAAAAGTGATATCCTACAATAAAACTCAGGGAGCTTCTACACAAAGAGAGCAGAGGTTTAGTCCCAAGAGATATTTAACTTGTTATATCTCCTGAATCTGCTGTGGAGAAAAAGGACCCCAAAATGATCCACGCTGGCACCATTGACCTGAATCCCAGGCACCTTGGAAGTTGCAGAAGGAAATTTACATTCACGTCCTTTAGTAGTCCATAAAAATGCCATGCTGAAACAGTCTTAACAATCTATTAGAATGGATAGGAAAGATTTTTTTTTTTTATTGAAAAATAGAGAGTTACACAAATTCAAAGATGCACTGGTGCCCAGGCAAGGTGGTACAGTATTTCACATCGGAAGAAGAGAGTGAGGTTTTATTGGATAAGGTAACAAAAGGGCTACACTCTTACAGACATGGGATGGGATAGTAAGTGACAAAATGATAGAAAGGAGTTGTTAAACTGCAGTCCATCTTAACATCATTAACATCATCACTCTTCAGAAGGAAGATTGAGCAATCTACTTCCATAATGATACTGCCTTGGAAATCCAAGTAGGGATCATTATGAGTTGGATCTGACTCAACAGCAGTGTTTTTTTTTTTTAAATTTCCTGGCACATGTTAACCATTGCATTATTCTTTTTTTTTTTTCTTTTCTCCCTGTCAGTAGCTTGTCTTTTCACATTTTTGGTAAAGTTTTTTTTTTTCTTTTTTAATTCATTTTACTGAAATAAAATTTATATAGAGTGAAATACACAAAACTAAAGTGACATGGGTCAATGCATTTTTTTTTGCAGTGTTCCCTCCCCTCCCCTCCCCTCCCACCCCCGACAACCAACAAAGAAATTTTCGCTCCATATATAAACCTGTCCTTGACCCTCCACAACAACAAACTAATACTATATTTGTACTTCTGTGATTAAGTTATTTCACTCAGCATAATGTCCTCCAAGTTCATCCATATTATGTGGTGTTTTGCAGACTACATTATTTTTAGTGCTGCATAGCATTCCAGCATATGTATGTACCATAGTTGGTCATCGACACTTCCGCTGATGGGCACTTAAGTTGTATCCACATTTTTGCTATTGTAAATAGTGCTGTGATAAACATAAGTTTGCATGTATCTGTTCCTATCATGGCTCTCACCTCTCTAGGATATATACCTAGTAATGGGATTGTTGGGTCCAGTGGTATCTCCAATTCCAACTTTCTAATGAATCACCATATTGCTTTCCACAGTGGTTGTGTCACTTCACAGTCACACAAGCAGTGTATGAGAGTCCCAATCTCTCCACATCTCCACTAGTATTTGTTATTTTCTGTCTCATTGAACCTTGCCATCAATACTAGGGTGAGACAGTATTTCATTGTTGTTTTGATTTACATCTCTCTGATGGCCAATGATTGTATCTTTTCATGTATTAGCTGACCACCTGAA
>NW_006921999.1:2941243-2943535 GCF_000298275.1 Orycteropus afer afer
TCATGAAACACTATCAACAAACATCTTTTAACAAACAATTCTTCACAAAAGCTAAAATCTTGACACTTGCTAATATTGAATTATAAGAATTTAGACTTTTACAAGAAGCTGAATTATGCCATCAGAGCAATAGAAGCAGAGTTTTTAGATCTAGCTGGTATGATTTTGGCTCAACCTTCTGGCAGTTCCCTGTTGATGTACTGCTGCAACTATTTTTGAATTAATTTCAATGCAATTTTACTTGCATCTGATATTAATGACTTTGTTCAATAATTTCCACATTCTTTTGGGTCACCTTTCTTTGGAATTGCCACAAATATGGATCTCTTCTAGGTGGTTGGCCGGTAGTTCTTTCCCAAATATATTGGCATTTATGGGTGACCACTTCCAGCACTACAGTTGTTTGTTGAAACAATTCAGTGGATATTCTCTCAATTCCTAAAGCCTTGTATTTTTTCAATTCCTTCAGAACGGTTTGGACTTCTTCCTTCAATAACCAGTTCCTGATAATATGCTGCTTCCTATCTCTTGAAATGGTTGAACATCAGCTCATTATTTTTGGTTATTTCAGTAACTCTTTGTATTCTTTCTATCTTCTTTTGATGCTTACTGCTTCATTCAATAGTTTGCTCACAGAATCCTTCAGTACTGCAACTTAAGTTTTGAAATTTTATTTAGTTCCATCAGCTTGAGAAATGTCAATCATGTTTATCCCTTCTAATTTCTAATTGAAGGTCTTTGCACACTTCATTATGATACTTTACTTTGTCTTTTTGGTCCACCCTTTGAAATCTTTGTTCAGCTCTTGTACATCAACTTTTCTTCCTTTTACTTAGCTACTCTTCACTCTAGTGGATTCAATGAGCAGGCATGACTGCCACATTTCATTTTTATGTGAAGTGTATTACTCAATCAGATGTAATGCTATGTGGAGTACCATAATGGTTAACAAAGCATTCTGTAAGTCTATATATGGTAGTTTTCAAAGAAGCATGGTATACAGAGAAGGAAAGTCTTTATCCAGAAAAAGTATACATTCTAGTAAGAACAAAACATTGTCTCTTGCTTTATGGAAATGATTCTATATAATCAACCTTCTACCAGGAAAAGACTCCATATAACAGAGTTATCGTTGATCTCTACTACTGTCAGATTGGGCACTCAGCAGTGACTGTGCACAGCTCAGCCTTGGTGAGACATGATACATATTGTTGAGCACATAACCTCCATCCCTCTCACCATAGCCACTTTGTTAATTAAGTGTAGAATAGCTAGAGGGATAGACTGATTTATATCCACAGACTGTTTTAACCTGTGCACTTAATTATTAAAACCCACCCTTTTCTGTTGTAATCAAGCTTTGGTAAGTATTAGCCTCAGACACAATTATTTTCATACATTTTGGCTCTTCACAGAGGTCTATCCACATACATCTTCTCCAGCTTTCCTTGTCATTAATTTTTCAATTATTCTTCTTATAAGTCCCTATCTATGTAGCCAAATCATTGTCTACAACCATTAAATCATTGTAGACTTATACCTCATACCTCTACTCATTTCTCTTTCCAAGCAAAATGAATAACTTAGTGCACTCCTCAAAATTCTGCCAAATGAGAGCACTTCTCTTCACCACTGTTCTTCAGGAATGTCCCAGGAATAGGCTGTTATGCTACACATGTCCAATTTAGGATTGTGCCTGCATATCATGCAGAATCATCTGTAAGTCAGGCCTAGAGTTTAAGTAGTATGGAAGGATGGTATCATTCAATAAAAGAATAAAGACAGACAAATAGATGATTATATAGAATAAAGAGTCCATAGGTAAGCCACTGATTTTTTACAAAGGAGCAAAAAAAAATTAGTAGAGAAAGGATATCCTTTTCAACAAATGATGCTGGACCAATTGGATATCCATATGAAAAATAAATAAATAAACTTCAATCCAAACACTCTGATAGAAAGAACTCAAATTGCCCCTTGTCATGGTTCCTGAGAAATAATCCTTGTAATTAAAAAATAAAAATAAAAATAAAAATGCCTTTATTAGCTAACACTTTCAGAGAACATATGAAGATTTTTTTTCAAGTAGGTGGAGGCTGCCCACGTCTCAAAGATCACCTGATCAGCTAAACTCAGAAAAAGAAAAGGACATGTATGTTATACTGGCTTCTCAAGAGAAACAAAACCAGTAAAGCTTATATATATAGAGAAAGAGAAATTTATCTTAGGAAAATGGCTCACACACTTATAGAAGCTGGCCAGTCCAGCTTCTATAACATCATGCTGGAGGCT
>NW_006921999.1:2943885-2945004 GCF_000298275.1 Orycteropus afer afer
TTATGTATATTCAATGAGGCCCCAATAAAGATTATGCATTGATGCCAAATAAAAGCCTTGGACTTGGAAGTTACATGAGCCTCCTGGTTGGTGAGTATTTCTGCTCTGAATAGATGTGGGGAGGTGAATGGGACTATGTCCATGAATATAAAAGTTTGACAAAGAATATTTCCACGTATGTGTTTACATATGTTACAAATATATCCATGAATATAGTAGAATACTTAGTGGGCAAACTTATGCAAACTCTTTATCCATAACAAAATACCTTGTGGGAATGAGGTGGTGGGTCTGGGAACGCAAGACCATAGTGATGGGGGATATCAAGTCCAATTGGCACAATATGGTTCACAAAGACCTAGAAATTTGGGAAATGTATTAACCACTTATCTTGCATCTTTAAATTGTTCTCCATAAAATAAAAGAAGTAGAAAATGGATAGCAACGATAAGAAAGGAGTCACTGAAAAATCTGAAGAAATGTAAATAGTAGGATATGCACAGCAAACCAAAATTTAACTCAGGAAGTTACTGCCCTCTTAAATTTACATGATTGTCTCCCTCCTCCTTTTATGGCCTATGTTCAAGCAAAAGTGATTGCTACTTTCATTCACTGACCATCTATTTAAACCTAAATAAATAAATAAATAAAACTCACTGCCATTGAGTCAATTCCAAATCACAGCAACCCCTATTGGGTTTCCAAGGTTGTAAATCTTTATAGGAAGTATATTGCCCCACCTATTGACTCTTTTTAAAAGAAAATAAATTCACATAAAAATATAAACATATTTAAATATTATGACTTGGTAAGTTTTGACACCTATAAAATCATCACCATAATTAAAGTTATGAATATATTCCTTTACCCACCCATCCCAAGGAAACCACAGATACACTTTTCTCTTTAAGATTAGTTAGAATTAATATGTTGTCATTTGCCGTCAAGTCGGCCCCGACTCATAGCGACCCCTCCTTGGGTTTCCGAGGCAGTATCACTACGGAAGTAGGATTGCCCAACCTTCCTTCCCGGGAGTGGCTGATATACTGACATCTGGTGGCATAGCGGATAAAGCACTTGACTGCTAACTGGAAGGTCAGCAGTTCAAACCCACCAGCT
>NW_006921999.1:2945145-2945915 GCF_000298275.1 Orycteropus afer afer
TGTTGTTGTTATGTGCCGTCGAGTTGGACCTGACTCATAGCGACCCCTCCTTGGGTTTCTGAGGCAGTATCACTACGGAAGTAGATTGCCGTATCTTCCGTCCGAGGAGTGGCTGGTGGGTTTGAACCGCCAGCCTTCTGGTTAGCAGTCAAGTGCCTTAGCCACTATGCTACCAGAGCTCCCACGTAAAGATTTACAGCCTCAGAAACCCGATGGGGGTCACTATGAGTTGGAAACGACTCTATGGCAGTGAGTTTGGTTTTCTGTTTTAGACACACCGAAAGCATGTATTATGTATTTTTTTGGCTTTGTTACTGTCACTCAGTATAATTACTTTGAATTCCATGTGTATTGTTGAACATGTCAGTAATCCATCCTGTTTTATTTTTGAGTAGTATTTGATTGAATGCATATAAGAGAGTATGTTTATCCATTTGTCTGTTAATGGAGTTTTATTTCCTTGGATAAAAAAATAACAATTAATGTTGTGTGAACATATATGCACATATTTTATATGGATATATATTTTTTTATTTACTTTTGTAAATACCTTGGTTGGAATGGCCAGATCATATGGTGGGAGCTCTCTCTGTTTAACTCTTTAAAAAACTGACAAACTGGTTTCCAAAGTCATTGTATCATTTCATTGTTCCACTGTAGTGTATGAGAGTTATAGTTGTTCCACATCCTTCCACAAAGAAAATGGTCTACATCCTACTTTGTTGAATAGCATCTGGGGTCTTAAAAACTCTTAAGAGTTTATCTCAGGT
>NW_006921999.1:2947155-2949825 GCF_000298275.1 Orycteropus afer afer
ATAGCATTTATAACTTAATAAGTACCTGTGATATGAATTAAATTTGATTATTTTCAGTTACTTAGTAATTTGGAATTGTATAGTATCTCATTCCAAATAAAAAACCCACTTAAGAACTAAATAAGTGGATTTGATTATTTATATAGCCTATATTCAGAAGCTAGCCTTTGAATCATTTTTTCATCTATTAAGGAAAATGCTGGAGAAAATGTCCTCTCAGGGAAACCATTAGAATTTCTAGAGAAGGTCAGTTCTAATAGGTCTAATAGTAAAAACAAAGCAAAGCAAGCAATCGATTTCAAATATAGAATAAACCATTGGGGAGTGATATATTTTTGAATAATGTGATATTTGTAGAGGAAAATTTACAATCAGAGTCTCTCCTCCACATCAAATTTGGATAGAAAAATAAACTTTGAATTTGGAAAAAAAAAAGAAAAAATTCTCAGAAATGACAGAACTTTGAAGCACCAGAGTTAAAACAAGGATTCACCTCCAAGGCACTTCTCTTTATATTGTCTTCAGCCTTTCTCTAACAGTTCCTTTATAGCTCTCTTCCCTGATTTGTCTTTAACACGTGTCCATCCTTGTCTTGTTATTGTCAGCCTATTTCTCTTCCTCCATTTTGTTTTTTCTTCTCCCACCGTAATTTCCCTTCCCACTTCTCATCATCCCTCTCTTCTTTCAATGCCTTCCTATTCTCTCATCTGCCTGTTTGTCATCTTCTGCCAATTCACTTTTGAAAACATTCATTAAAATGTTCTATGTGAGGAAGAGACATAATACTGTCCTGGTGACACAGTCTACTCTCTCTAAAACAGATTAAAAAACTGAATGAAACAGATACATATTATGATCCTGGAATGAGCACCAGATGAGGGGCTACAGAAATGGATTGAGTGAAGATCAGGAAGGAAGACAAAGTGAGATCGTGATAGGGGAGAGAGAAGAAACTGGAGATGATGAAGCATGACCATTTTGAGGCAAAACAAGCATCATAAATGGATAGGGAGACACAAACTTTACCGAATCCACACTGGGACAGAGACACAGTGTGGACAGAACCAGAGTGTTACAAGGTGAACAGCTTATGAGACTATAATAATAATAATGAGGAGGGAGCCATCAAAGGGCAAAGAAATGACTTACTATTAATGAACATTGGCCATTTGGGTTGAAGACTTAAATGAAAGGGCAGACTTGTGGGACGGTGGTGGGAAACACTGGACTCTGGGTGACACCCTCACATAATTGACTACAGACAGGAGCTGTATAAATGTCTATGCAATCCCAGAAGTGCACCAGGCCCATGCCAGTGAACTGCTACCAGAAGGGGATTTTTCCTGCTTTCCCCATCACACTTTCTCTGTGACCAGGGGTGGGCTGCCTCCAGGCCTCCATTAACTGGCAACTAGGGGAACTAGAGACAGCTCTCTTACTATCTACCACCTGCCTGTTTCCTGGGGCTGTCTCTGTATACACCAGGGCCTCCGCTGTTGGAGGTACATGCATGGCAGGCAACTGCTCTCTCCATGAGCACATAATCCCATGGGTAGTGTAACAGATGATTGCTGCCACTGCTGTAGGCTGGCATAGTGAACTCTTTTTTCTTTCATTTTTCACTTTTTTTCTACATTTTGATCCTTTATGTTTGTTTACTTTTGCCTCTTCCTCTTCCTCTCTTATTTTTACTCATCTTCTTTCTCGCTTAACCCCCCCATTTTTCCATTTTTTTCCCCATTCAATGGGAGACAGATATTTTTTTTCCCAATTCCCAGTCATACCTATACCCCATCATGCGCTACCTAACCAAAGGATGAATGCCACTATGTACTCCTGCACCATTGGATTATTGACAGACAGTGAAACACACTTGTTCACCTCATCTCTGTTGGATCTTTACAACCAGCAAACAGAGACCTGCATATGAATTCTCAACAGTTACCATACCTACCTAGAGACCAGTGGGGAGGCCCCAGTGCTTTCAAACTAGCAATCAAAGAAGCAAGTCTATCCCAACCACCCATATACATCAAAGTAAAGTAAAACAACAACAACAACAAAAAAAAAAAACTGTAAAACAAAGTAACACATAATCAACAAATAGAAAACAACCTCAACATGTCTCAGAGACAACTTCACATCAAACAAAGGAACAAGATAAGATGGTTCAAGGAAGAACAAATAACAAAACTTCCCAATAAGGACTTCAACAACAGATTTCACACACACACACATATATTTACACATATATATAAAAACCAAACTAATCCCACTGCTGTGGAGTTGGATATCTACCTATCTTTCTAGAGATAGATTGATAGATAGATAGATAGATAGATATAGATAGATAGATAGATAGATAGATAGATAGATAGATAGATATAGTCTTCAAAGACCTCAAGGAAACCACAAACAATATCAAAGAAAACACAGAAAATGTCCTAGAAGAATTCAGGAAAAAAAAAAAAAAGAGGAAAGTGATAAAGTAAATAGACAATTAGAAACCATACAATAACAGCAACTAGAAATCCAGAAGATACAGAAAGATAACACATTGAAAGGACAAAATAGTATAATTGAATCAATTAAAGAAAGGATTGGTGAATTACAAGATAAATACCTTTACATTGATTTGTATGAGGAAAAATCAGAAAATGAAAGAAAAAT
>NW_006921999.1:2950350-2951381 GCF_000298275.1 Orycteropus afer afer
TATTCACAATTTTAAATAGTAATCTCCAGGAGTTGTACTTTACTCATAGCCAGAGAGTTCTGTCATTAAGGATTATATCACATCTTCTCTGTTGTTGCTGGATGCTACTGAGATGGCTATGACTATTAACGTACTGCCATGAAGTTGATTCAGACTCATAGCTACTCCCACTGGGTTTCCAAGGTGGTAAATCTTTACAGCAGTTGAGTCTCCCATCTTCCTTCCGTGGGGTGGTTGCTGGTTTAAATCACCAGCCTTTTGGTCAGAAGTCAAATGCCTTAGGCACTATGCCACCAGAGCACATGACTCATAGTAACCTTATGTATAAGGTTGTGTGTCCTGTTCCATTCTCACAATCATTGCTATATTTTGAGCCCATTGTTGCAGCCATTGTCTCAATTCATCTCGTTGAATATATCCCTCTTTTTCACTGACTCTGTACTTTAAGAATGATCTTTTTTCAGAGATTGATCCCTTTTCTACTGTACTTCCTTCAAGACTAATATATTCATTCTTCTGGAAGTTCATGGTATATTCAATATTCTTCACCAACACCATTATTTGAATAGATCAATTCTGCTTATAAATTCTATTTTCATTTTCCAGCCTTCATATGCATATGGGATTTGAAACTGTTTAATATGTTCTACAACAGTGGTTTGAAGAATTCTAAGGAATCCAAGTTAGCCTGATGATCATAATCAGCTTAATAGTGTCTGGCCATAGGCTAAATGAGTATGAATGTGCATTGAGATGGGGAATTCAAACAGGATAGGGAGGATTGCTTCATTTACCCAGACTTTCATAACCTCCTGAGAAATTTGAAGAGTTTTAATTATATGACATTTTGTCCTTTCTGTAGGAAAAGAAAATTGAAAATTCCATAGACATGTACACAAATGTACCAAGTCATTAACACGGATAAGGGAAAGGCAGAAATGAAAACTCAATATGCTACCAAAAATATTTTATTGTTGTTTGGTGTCATTGAGTCATTTCTGACTCATAGCCACCAAATGAACAACAGAATG
>NW_006921999.1:2952236-2953158 GCF_000298275.1 Orycteropus afer afer
ATGCTAACCATAATTCGTTATGATCCACACAATTGAATGTTTGTGCATAGTCAATAAAACACAAGTAAACATCTTTCTGGTATTCTTTTCTTTGAGCCAAGATCCATCTGATATTGGCAATGATATCCTTTGTTCCACATCCTCTTCTGAATCAGCTTGCATTTCTGGAGGTTATCTGTCAATATACTGCTGCAACCGTTTTTGAGTTATCTTCAGTAAGAATTTACTTGTGTGTGATATTAATGATATTATTTGATAATTTCCACATTCTATGGCACCACCTTTCTTTGGAATGGATACAAATATGGATCTCTTCCAGTCAGTTGGCCAGATAGTTGTCTTCCAAATCTCTTGGCATAAGCAAGTGAATGCCTCCAATGGGACATCCATTTCTTGCAATATTTCAGTCGGTATTCTGTCAATTCCTGGAGCCTTGTTTTTTGCCAGTTCCTTCAGTGCAGCTTTGATTTCTTCCTTCAATACCATTGGTTCTTGATCATATGCCACTTCCTGAAATGGATGAACATACACCACTTCTTTTTTGGTACAGTAACTCTATATATTCCTTCCATCTTCTTTTGCTGCTTCCTGCACAATTCAATGTATTTCCCACTGAATCTTTCGATATTGCAACTCAAGGCTTACATTTTTTCTTCAGTACTTTCAGCTTGGTAAATGCTGAGTATGTTTTCCCCTTTGGCTTCTAATTCTAAATCTTTGCAAATTTCATTATAACAATTGACTTGTATTCTTGAGCTGCTGATTGAAATCTTCTGTTCAACTCTTTTATATTGTCATTTCTTCCATTTGCTTTAGCTACTTTCCATTGAAGGGCAAGTTTCAGAGTCTCTTCTGACATCCATTTTGGTCTTTTGTTCCTTTCCTGTCTTTGTAGTGACCTTTTTCTTTCTTCATGGATGAT
>NW_006921999.1:2953533-2955511 GCF_000298275.1 Orycteropus afer afer
CCACTATGCTACCAGAGCTCCCTGCCACAGAGGTAGTCAATCTTATTCTTCTGTACTTTATCTGGTGAAGTCCACAGGTGTAGCTGAAATTTGTGTTGTTCAAAAAAGGTATTTGAAATTAATAAGTTGTTGGTCTTGAATAATTCTATCATGCAATCTCCAGAGTTATTTCTATCACCAAGGCCATATTTTCCAACTACTAGTGATTCTTCTTAGTTACCAACTTTTGAATTCCAATCACCAGTGATAATCAACTCATCTTGATTGCAAGTTTGGTCAATTTCAGACTGCAGAAATTGGTAGAAATCTTCAATTTCCTCATCTTCGGCTTTGGTGGTTGGTGCATAAATTTGAATAATAGAAGTATTAGCTGGTCTTCCCTGTAGGCATATGGATATTATCCTATTTCTGACTGCAATGTACTTCAGGATTGATCTTGAAACATTCTTCGTGATGATGAATGCCACACCATTCTTCAATTTGTCATTTCTAGCATGATAGATCATATGGTTGTCTGATTCAAAATGGCTAAAACCAGTCCACTTCAACTCATCAATGCCTAGAATATTGATCTTAATCCATTTCATTTCATTTTTGACAACTTCCATTTTTCCTATATTCAAACTTTGTACATTCCATGTTCTGATCATTAATAGATGTTTCTTTTCATCTGAGTTGTACCACATCAGCAAATGGAGGTCCTGCAAGATTTACGCTATCCACATCCTTAAGGTCAACTTTACTCTGAGAAGGCAGTTTTTTACCAGTCTTATTTTGAGTGCCTTCTGACCTGAGAGGTTCATCTTCCAGCATATCTAGGACAATGTTTCATAAAGTGTTCCAGTAATATATGAGACAGTGTTTCACAACTATTCATAAGGTTTTCAGTGCCGAATTATTTGAGAAGCAGATGGCTCCTTCCTTCTTCTGAGTCTGTCTTAGTCTGGAAGCTCCATTGAAACCTGTCCATCATTGGTACCCTCTTTGGCATTTGAAACACAGATAGCATAGCCTCCACCCTCACAGGAACATGCAAGCCACCACAGTACGACAAACTGACAGACAAGTTCATCTTCCTTGGCTGTTCTAAACCACTCTGTTCACTTTCTGGCCTTCCTTAAGTACTCCAACTCACCCCAACTCACTTTAAGGACATGTTTAGCATTTCTCCAGCTCAAAGAACTGAAGAAAAAAATTAGGTCATGAGTTGCAATATTGAAAGATTGTATGGGCAAAATACTGAATGATGCTGGAAACATCGAAAGAAGATGGAAGGCATACACAGAGTCATTGTACCGGAAACAATTGGTCAATGTTCATCCATTTCAGGAGTTGGCATATGATCAATAACCAATGGTATTGAGGGAAAAAGTCAAAAGTGCACGGAGGAAGTGGCCAAAACAAGGCTCCAGCAATTGACGGGATACTCATTGAGATGTTTCAACAGATCGATGACATGCTGGAGGCACTCACTTCATTATGTCAAGAGATTTGGAAGATAGCTACCAGACAACTGACTGGAAGAGATCCATATTTGTACCCATTCCAAAGAAGGGTGATCACACAGAATGGAAATTATTGAATAATATCATTAATATCCTACACAAGTAAAATCTTACTACAGATGATTCAAAAACGGTTGCAGCAGTATATTGATAGAGAACTCCTAGAAATGCAAGCTGATGCAGAAAAGGATGTAGAACCAGGGATTTCATTGCTGATGCCAATTGGATTGTGGCTGAAAGCAAAGAATACCAAAAAGATGGTTACTTGTGTTTTATTGACTATATAAAAGCATTCAATTGTGTGGATCACAACAAATCGTGGATAACATAGAGAAGAATGGGAATTACAGAACACTTTATTGTACTTATGACAAACCTATACATAACAACCAGGAGGTTTTCATTCGACAAGGGCATATTGCATGGTTTAAAATCAAGAAAAGAGTGTGTCAAGGTTGTATCTTTTCACCATG
>NW_006921999.1:2955936-2959145 GCF_000298275.1 Orycteropus afer afer
GGGTTTGAACCACCAGCCTTCTGGTTAGTATTCAAATGCCTTAGGCACTATGCCACCAAAGCTCCCATGATGTATAGCACTGGGAAATTGGCTACAAAAGACTTCTTTCAAGTGCTGAAGAGCAAAGACATCTGCTTGAAGACTAAAGTGTGCCTGACACAAGCCATGGTAGTTTCAATTGCCTCATGTGCATGGGAAAGCTGGACAATGATTAAAGAAGACCATGGAAGAGTCGATGCTTTTGAGTTATGGTGCTGGCAAAGAATGCTGAAAGTACCATGGACTGGTAAAAGAACTAACAGATCTGTCCTGGAAGAAGTGCAGCTGGAATGCCCCTTGGAAGCGAGAATGGCCAGACTTCATCTCACCTACTTTGATCATGTTGTAAGAAGAGACCATTCCCTGGAGAAGGATATCATGCTTGGCAAAGTTAGAAGGTCAACAAAACAGGGGAAGACCCTCAACAAGATGGATTGACACAGTGGTTACAACAAACGGGCTCAGGTATAGCAGGGTTAGTGTAGCTGGGACAGGACTGGGCTATGTGTCATTGTGCTGTACATGAGTCAGAGGTGACTCAATGGCACCTAACAACAACAACAACAACAACAATCACCCCCACATTCAGAAGTACCACCTATGACCCACCATATTTGGTGGTGCATGCTAGGAGTAATATATTCCCACTGCAGATGAGTTTGGTGATTTCCACTTGCATCAGTACCATCCTATATATATATATATATATTGTTCTTGTTTTCTTTTTTCCTTTCAGCACGTTTTCTTTCCCCTTCAGTCTATACTCCCTCCCCACATTATTTTCCCTTTTTTTTCCTTCATTTTACCTCTTCCCTCCACTATTTTTTTCTATCATTCCCCAGCAATTGTGTTTTCAATCCTACTCACCCATAATCTTCTACACCTGCAGCCACACCAACTGGGTGAATGCTTGCTCACACTCACCTCATCTCCCCTCAGCTGCTCTGCAAAATCAATCATCAAAGACTCATGCCCACAATCAACCCACCACTGAATACACTAGGAGACATGTGGTGAACTCCCAAGTGCTCCCAACAGTGTAACATGTGCATCTTGTTACCTTTATATATTAAAAGAGAACAAAACAAAAATCAGGGTGAAAAGAAAACCAACATACGATCAACAAATTAATACAATAACCCTACAATGTCATTTAGAAAATAACTTTAAATCACACACAAACACACACACACACACACACACACACAAAAAAAAAAAAAAAAAAAAAAAAACAGGACAAGATGATCCAAAATGTAACCAAAATACAGGATCAAAAACTCATCCAGAGGAAGAAATACTAGTGCAACTACCTGATAAGGAATTCAAAAGAACTATATAAAGGTACTGTGAACATTTTGAGAGAAACTTTGAAGAACCACAGGAAAAATTAAGAAAATACAAAACAAAAAACCTCCAGAAGTCTTAGAAAATATATGTATAATTATATCTATCTATCTATCTATCTATATATAATATGTAATGTATATATGAATATATCATATATATGTAAATATCTATATACATATACAAGAATAAACTGACAAATTAAAGGAATACTAAAAACAATCCAAAAAGAGCATGTAGAAGATCAATACTAAAATTTCAGAAACACATTAAAAAATCAAAGACATATAAATAAATCAGTGCACAAAAAACTAGTGAGAATGAAGACAAATCTCTCAACATTAATCTGTTAGAGGAACAATCAAAAACAATTCAAGACAAACGAAGAATGCCCAAGAATCATGTGGGTCTCCAACAAAAAGAAAAACTTTTTTGTGATCTGAAATCCAGAACACGAAGAACAAAAAATGCACTGAGAAAATTGTTGAAGATTTGTTGAAAAGAAACTTGTCTAGTATCATTAAATATGGGAACATATGCATTCAAGAAGCTAAATGAGCCCCAAATACGATAAGCCCCAAATGGAAACAGCAAGATATAACTTAATCAAACTTTCCAAAACCAAAGACAGAAAGAAACTTGAAAGCTGGTCAGGAAAAATGAAAAGGTAACTACAAAGGAGAAGCCGTAAGACTAAGCTCTGATTTCTTAGCAGAAATCATGCAGGCAAGAAAGGAATGGGATGACGTATATAAAATAGTGACCAAAAAAAAAAAAAAAGTGCCAACCAAGAACTGTATATCCAGAAAAATTATCCCTCAAACTCAATGGCTAAATTAGAACATCCCCGATAAACAGAAATAAGAGAATTAGCAAAAAGCATACCAAACTTACAGGAATGCTAAAGGGAGTCCTCTGACAGAGTAGCAACAAAGCCAGAGAACAACAATTGGAGATTAAGATGCACAGAGTGACCTGGAAATAAACCCAGATATATATGTATCAATTAACAAAATAATGCTATAAGATTCAAATAGGGAATCAGAGATGTCAGTTTCTAAACAATGAAAACTTCAAAGTTAAAAGAAGAATAAGTGAGGTAGTTACACAACTACCAAGTGGAGAGGAATTCAAAATTATATAAATATAGAAAAGACTGCTTTAAACTTGAGAATATAATAATAAATTATAAGGACACCTCAAAGAAAACTAATAAACCTTCTTGTCAAAATAAAAAAGACAAAAATTATAAAGTCGCAGTAAACATTAAAACAATACTAATGAAGGAAAATTACAAGAAAGTCCATTAACAAAATGAACAGAGCACAGAAAAATATATTGACCAAAGATAACATCCACAGCACCTCACAACACACATACACACAAAAAGCAAAATGGCATCAGTAAATTCATGCCTATTGATAATTATACTTGATGGAAATGCGTTAAATGCACTGGTCAAGAGAATATAGTTGCAGAATGGATAAGAAAACAGGACCCATCCATATGCTGTCTTCAGGAGACACACTTTACAGATAAAGGCAAAAATAAGCTGAAAATCAAAGGATGAAAAAAACATATATCAAGCAAATGGCAACTGAAAAAGAATCTCAACTAAAAACTCACCTCCATCAAGTCGGATCCGATCCATAGTGACCCTTCCTTGGGTTTCTGAGGAGATATCACTACAGAAGTAGATTGCCCCATCTTCCTTCCAAGGAGTGGGTGGTGGGTTTGAACTGCTAGCCTTCTGCTTAACAGTCAAATGCTTTAGACACTATGCCACCAGAGCTCCTAAAAGAATAGGAATGGAAATACTAATGTCT
>NW_006921999.1:2959934-2960706 GCF_000298275.1 Orycteropus afer afer
GGAAACTGATTAACACCCTGATTAAAAACTCCTGGGTAATGAAAGAAATTAAAAATGAAAAAAAAAATTATTTGAATCAAACAAGATTGAAAACAAAACATTTTGAAGTATTTTGCACAGAGCAAAAGAAATACTAAGAGGACCATTTATAGAAATAAACAAAAAATATTTATAGTTGTTGGTAGGTGCCATTGAGTCAGATCTGATTGATAATGATACCATGCACTACAGTACAAACATTGCCTGGTCCTGCACCATTCTCACAACTTTTGATATACTTGAGTCCATCATTGCAGTCTTTGTCTCAATCCATCTCATTGAATGTCTTACTCTTTTTCATTGATCCTCTACTTTGCAAAGCATGGTATCATTCTCTAGGAAACAATCCCTTCTGGTAACAAGACCAAAGTAGGTGAGTTGAAGTATGAAGTCTGTCCAGTTTTGCATCCAAGGAGCTTCACGCTGCATGTTTTCTAGGACAGATTTGTTCATTCTGTCAGTCCAAATTATTTTCAATATTCTTCGTCAACTCTGCAAATCAAAGGCATCAACACTTTGGTCTTCCTTATTCATTATCCAGTTTTCACATGCATAGGAGATGGATGAAAATACCATGGCTTGGGTTTGGCACACTTAGTCTTCAATGTTATATCTTTGGTTCTTCACACTTTAAAGAGATCTTTTGTACCACAATTGCCCATTGCAATACGACTTCTCCTTTCTTCACTGCTGCTTCCATGGGTGTTTATCATGGATCCAAGTAAAATGAAAT
>NW_006922000.1:0-956 GCF_000298275.1 Orycteropus afer afer
ATTGGCAGGCAACATTGCAGGCTGCTGAATAAGGTCCAGCTACAACAGGGTCCAAGTGTGCCAAAAAACTCAGAGACCTTCCCCACAACTGCCTCTTATATACTGGAAGCAGACCACAGCCACCATGGAGTTGATTACCAGTCTCATCATGGGGAATCACTACATCCAGCTGCCCAGCCACAACCAGGCCCAAGTTATCAGAACCAAGCCCAGCCAAGTTGACACATAACCTTAACTACCACACCCATTTTCTCCATTGCATGTGGTGGCATCATCAGTACCTAATTGGTCAGGCCAGAAGTCTCAGTTCCTTCCTCTTCCATATCACCCCAAAACTAAAACCCAAGCCCATTGCCATTGAGTCAGTTCCAACTCTCAGTGACCCCAGGTGTTACAGAGTAGAACTGTACTCCATGGGGGCTTTGTGGCTGTAACCTTCATGGAAGCAGATCACCAGGGCTGTCTTCTGCAGAGTGGCTGCAACAGTTCAAACCAACTCTTCAGTTAGTAATGGTGAAGAGCATTTCCTACCATGGAGCACGCACCCAGCACCCAGGATCGGTGGGTGCCCATGGCCAGCTTTGAGCTGCTACTAATGACTGAGTTCTATACATGGCCAAGATTCAAGGAGGTCGATGTGATTGAGTCTGTTTCAGAACCATCAGTGGGACACAGGAGAAAACGATGACTGGGGTTCTTGCAGGGGGTTTGTGCCCCTCTCCCCAAGGAGCGTGGATGGTTCATATCTATGTCAGACAGATGGAGGTGGGATGGCTGTGCTCTGTGACAAGGTGCAAGAGGCAAGAACAAAGAACAGGCACTAATGTTTTCTGAGCCCGTGAAGGGCCAGACATGGTGTTAGGCACTTGATGAAGATTATCTTAATGTAGTCCCATGACTAAGGAGCTCTGGTGGTGTAGTGCTTAAGGTATTTGACTACTAACCAGAAGGCTGGC
>NW_006922000.1:2380-4721 GCF_000298275.1 Orycteropus afer afer
CTGATCATAGAGTGAAAGCCCTCTACAACCAGCCACCTTGTCCTTGGGGGAAACCTCTATTCCACTGATGTCTCCTGGTGTGATGGCTAATCTTATGTGTCCCCTTGGCTGGGTGATGGTGCCCACTTGTTAGGTCAAACACTAGATGTTGCTGGGAAGGTATTTTTGACTTTAAGTAAAGGAGATTACTCTGAGTCATGTGGGTGGGCCTCATGCAATCAATTGAAGGCCTTAAGAGCAAAAATTGAGGGCTCCTGAAGAAGACAAAAACAAAAATGAAAATGTATCTGAGACTATGGCCTTTAGAAACCTTCAGGCCTGGAACTGAACTCACCCCTGTGGCTCAACTTTCAGCCAAATGACAGGCCTCTAAGGTGAACAGTAACACTGGGGAGGTGTACACTCCTTGGAACAACCAACCATGTAAGATCTAAAGGGCAGCGTGTGCCCAGGATTACAGCTCAGAAGGCAGGAAGAGATAGAAGAGAAGGAGGAATGGAAATGGTAGCCACAGGGAGGAAGTGGGATGAGTGCTGTTACGTTGTGGGATTGCAATCAATGTCACTAAACAAAATGCCTATGAGGCTTTTGTTGGTTTATATATTCATCCGGGGAGACTGTAGGTTCTGGAGTCAGGTTGGCTATTATTTATGGAAGCTGCTCGCCAGGTCTGGATCTTCTGCGGTGTCACTGAGTGGTTTCGAACAGGCAACCTTTGGGTTACTAGCTGAGTGCAGACTGTCTGCACCACCCAGGGACCTTGAAACAAAATGTGTATGAATTGTTGAGTGGAAAACTGATTTGCTCTGCAAAGTTTCACTGAAATCACACACACATATACATACATATACACACACAGAAAGAAAGAAGAATAGAAAATGTCTCTGTCTCCCTTGCTCTGCATTTGGTGGCAGTCAGAGGACAGCATAGAAATCAATTGCTATGGATTGAACTGTGTCTCCCAAAATGTGTTGGGAATCTGAATCCCTGCACTAGTGCCTGTAATCCTGTTTGGGAGCAGGGTTTTCTTTGTTATGTTGATGAGCTCATTCCCAGTAGGGTGGGTCCTAACCCTAATAGCTTCTGACACACCTAAAGAGCAGCATAGATCCTGGGGAAGACAGACACCATGTGAGGATCAAGAACCAGGAACAACTAGAGCTACAACAAGGAGGAATCGACAGGGCTGAGACCCTGATGTGGACCTCTAGCCTCCAGAACTCTGGGAAAATAAATTCCTGGTCATGAAAGCCACCCACTGTGGGGTTTGTATTGTGGCAGCACAAGGGCATTCAGGCCTCAGTAGAGCTTGGCTTTACGATGAACAGAACATCCTCCTGGCATTTTTCCTTGTCTTGGTTGTGACCATCTTAACCTTTACTTCCCCACACAGACAAATTCCTAGGCTATTCCTGCCAAGGGGACTGACCTCAGGACATGCAGGTGGTCAGCAGGCATCTACCACTGCCGGGACCAGATCGGTGAGGAGTACTGGTATGCTGGAGCCTGATCTCTGCCAGGATCTGGGTCTACAGTAACCAGGGAGGGCCATGTGGCTGGGACCAGGGATGTGAGAGCCATGCTGGGAGACTGGTGGGCTGGTGGTTACCTGCCTGGGGCTTTCTGTGGTAGTGGTGGGTGCTCCAAACAAAAAAACCCCAAACTCACTGTTGTTGAC
Source organism: Orycteropus afer afer (assembly GCF_000298275.1). Lineage (NCBI taxonomy): Eukaryota > Metazoa > Chordata > Mammalia > Tubulidentata > Orycteropodidae > Orycteropus > Orycteropus afer. The sequence continues at coordinate 4,059 of NW_006922000.1, forward strand.
TCAATTCAACTCATAATGACCCCTCCTTGGGTTTCCGAGGCAGTATCACTGTGTAAGTAGATTGCTCAACCTTCCTTCTGAGGAGTGGCTGATGGATTTGAACCATCAGCCTTCTGGTTAGCAGTTAAGTGCCTTAGGCACTGTTCCAGCAGAGCTCTCAGGTGGAGGCTCTGGGAAGCTCATAGAGCAGTTACTTACAGTTGATCTCTCTGCCTTCAGCCTCCAGCTGTTTTCTAGAAACCTCTCTTACTGACCTTCCAAATACACACACAAGGAAGTCTCTATCTTCCTGTTCTCATATGCTTGGAGTTTTCTGGGTTACGGAAAATGCGATGAAAAGAACTGAACAGGTGCCTTTGATTGACATCTGATTTGGGGAATAAAATGTTATTAAACCAGTGAAATATAACCTCTCTTAAATTAGACTCCAAACCCTCATAACCAGCCCCAATATTGATCTTCACTGGACCAGGCCACACGGGACCCACATGGGACTCATTTCTGCAAAGCTTGACAGGCTCCTTCCTCTCTTCCTTGGCCTTTGCCCCAAGACCACTGCAGCCTGCCTTCCCCCCAGAAGCCTGTTCACTCCCTGTGGTCCAGCCAAGATCTTTGCTGAGAACAGCTGTGCTCACCCTGTGTTTACAGTTCTATCTATTTCCA
>NW_006922000.1:5582-7417 GCF_000298275.1 Orycteropus afer afer
TGGTGCAACCATGCTCGGCCCTTGGTATGCTTACAGCTAATGACCTGGGGCTGGGCCCCACCTGAGGACACACAGGATGGAAGGAAAGGGCCCAGCTCAGACCCAGGCCCTGACTGCATTCAGAAACACCTCTAATCCCTCACATGCCCAGTGCTGTGATGTGTGGAGACCAAGGAGGCCCTGGGGCCTTTGACACATCCCAAAGCAGAGCCTTGTGGAACCTCCCAGCCTGGGGCCAGGGGTCTGGGTGCAGACGGGGCCCTTCCTGGTCTTGCCCTGGGCCAGTGCACACAGAGCAGATACAGACATACCAAGACACCAAACATGTGGACACATACATGCTCACACTGTGACAGACAGACACACAGACATACCTACACAGACACAAGACCTACAGAGGCAGCCCCAGGGACCTCCCACTCAGGCATACACATGCAGACGAGTACAGGCACCAACCCAAACCAAACTCACTGCCATTGAGTTGATTTCAACTCATAGTGACTCCCATTGAGTTTCCAAGGCTATAAATCTTTACAGAAGCAGACTGCCCCATCGTTCTTCTACAGAGCGGCTGGTGGGTTCAAACCACTGATCTTTTAGTTAGTAGCCAAATGCCTTAACCACTACACCACTAGAGCTCCTTGATACAGACACCAAAAATCAAAAGACCTTGAAAGTGTCCGAGGTTGCCTTGACCTCCCTGGCTTCTCCTCCTTGCCCCCAGGACAGAAGAGGTGAGGGAAGGCTCTGCCAGGGAACATATTTCATTTCAAAAACTCACTCTAACGTGTGTCCACCTTCCTTATGTCCTTCCTGACTATTTTAATCTTGCCATTGGTCTGAGGTGTGAGGAGCAACCTTGTTTATTGAAGCAGGTGAGTGATAACTGCAGAGAAAGGTGAGGGCAGGAGGCTTCTCCCACGTTCTGTATTTCTTGCTGCCCTTCTCTGTGCTAATTGAGGCCCAATGTTATGCCCTGTGGATCAAGATGACAGAGCAGGACAGAGAGCCCAGTGGGGGCAGGGGGACAGAGAGGTGAAACTGAGGACAGGCCTGGGCGCCTCCACTGAGATACAGCCTTGACTGGGATGGGGGCCTCCTCTCATGACCTGGTGATGGTTAGAGGGGTGAGTGTGCTGTGCACAAAGCTGCCTGCCCATAAGAAGGGGTGCCAGGCCTACCAGCAGCTTCTGAAATAGGCCCATAGATGGAAAGACACATGGGGGCAAAAAAAGAGTACAGATGGGCCAAACACAACAAATGTAGCAGGATTTTCTCTCATCCTTGGGGGTGGGGGTGGGTGGGTGAGGGAGTAGGTGAGCATCTGTTCTGAGTAAAGGAGTCTCAATTAGAACCTCCACTGTTTGTAAGTTCCCAGGTACTTGCACACCACAATATGAGGACGTCTGAGCTAGGGACACCTGCCCATTTTGTGTGACGATAGTTCATTAAACATTCATCATGCTTGACATATGGACATGTAGTTCTCTTTAATAATGTATACCCTTAAATGAGGTCCTTGTCACTCACTGCCAGACTCAGAGCTCATTGGCTGTCCATGTATGGAGGACTCTGTACACACTGCACTGGGAAGGAATTAACTTTCTGTTTCGTTGAGAGACACACATGTCACAAGGCTGAAGGACACTTTAATGCCACAGGACACACGTGAAAAGGTTACAGAGGATGTCATGGCATGGGAGCAAGGGCAGCAAGTAGGTTTGTCTGTGAAGATGTGGGGTTGGTGGGGATAGGCAGGGGAGGGCACCCAGAGCTGTGATGAATGTGAGGGTGCTGGTGAACCCAGGCTGGTTCACCCATAGCAGAGTTAATCA
>NW_006922000.1:9327-9815 GCF_000298275.1 Orycteropus afer afer
CTAGGAGCCAAAGTCCTCAAAACCCAGTTGCCTTGGTCAGGACTAGCTCCAGGACTGGTGAAGTGAAGCCTGCAAGTGAAGGTTCCAGCAGGTAGGACTGAGCAGTCGTGGGCAGGGCAAGTGTGATCTCAGGACTGAAAATAGGAGAGTTTTTAAGGAACTGGGGGAACCTTCTGAATAAACCCACAGAAAAGGCAAGAAGACACAAATGTTACAGAAGCAGAGAACAGGATGTTCTTCCTTGGGCACAGGTGAGGTCCAAAATAGAGTCCATAACCTAGACTTTCCTAGAAAATCTGACTTTGCCCAGGCATCCTTGACCTTGCTGGAGTTGTGGTCTGGACAGGGTCACATTAGACAAGGGGCAGGTCTGATGGATTTCTTCTGACCCTGTTGGATAAGCTCGGTTCATCATTTTGCTCCACTCTTAATCTGAAGTTAAACCAATAGAAGATATACAATTCCAGAGCAGCTCACCCAGACCTCTA
>NW_006922000.1:35164-35889 GCF_000298275.1 Orycteropus afer afer
GCTACTCTGTGTCCAGAGGTCTACCTACTTGGACTGCATAAAGGTCCTCTGACTTCCAGGTGGTCTGGCCAATGGGAAGCACCAGCAAGAGATAGGTAGAGGGAATCCATGAGATGGAAACTGGTGAGCTCACCTGAGTGTCCATATGATTTGGCAAGAACAGGGTGACTGAACATCTCAGTTTGTCCAGGACATAGGACTTCTACCAGGACAGTTTGAGGCAAATTGGAATGTTCGTGGAGAAGTTCATTTAGATTTTGACTAGAGAAAAATGAGACGGAGTACAGGACCTCAGTTAATAGCTGTTATGGGCTGAATTGTGTTCCTCTTAAAACGAATCTATCCTGGTAGAAATGCAGCTGGAATGCTCCTTAGAAGTGGGAATGGCCACACTTCGTCTCACCTACCAAAGTAGGTCATGTTGTCAGGAAGGACCATTCCCTGGAGATGGATATCATGCTCGGTAAAGTGGAGGGTCAGCGAAAAAGGGGAAGGCCCTCAACAAGATGGATCGACACAGTGACTGGGACAATGGGCTCAAGCGTGGCAGGGCTTGTGAGGCTGGCACAGGCCCTAGCGGTGTTTTGTTGTATTGTGCATGGGGTTGCTACGAGCTGGAGCTGAGTCAACGGCACCTAACAACGTGTGTTTAAATGTATAGAGAGTTATACACAAACATGGGTATAAATCCTACTATCCCTGTGTTTATAATCCCATTTGGGAAT
>NW_006922000.1:36939-46155 GCF_000298275.1 Orycteropus afer afer
TATATATATGTATTAGCTTTTTTAGCTGGATCTTGTTTTATTAGGTGCTGTCGAGTCGATTCTGACTCGTAGCAGAGTAGAACTGTCCTATAAGGTTTTCTAGGCTGTAATCTTTATGAAAACAGATGGCCAGGTCTTTCTTCCCTGGAGTAGGTTCAAACTGCCAACTTTTTGGTTAGCTGCTGAACTCTTAACCCTGGTGCCATGTAATAAGGGAAAAGAGACCCCACATTCAAACAGGTTCAATAGAGACACTTTTATTAAGCCTTGGACAGGACAAAGACAGTCATCCAGGAGGAGGGAAACCATCAACAGGTACACAGTACAGAAAGCTGAATGGAGTCCACTAAGTCATAAAGGGAATTGTCACAAAATCATGACTGGTGGCGGATGGATTCATCATTGTTGCAGGTGGGACTACAGGAGTGAGGATAGGACCATGACTGGGACGTACATAACTGAAGATTAAAAAGGGTTACAGGGTTGGTTCTGGGCTTGATTACCTGGCTAGGGAGTGGTGCGGATATGACCCATAACCACTGGCCTGCGTCATAGCCACAAGGTGGTTACAAGACAACACCAGGACCTCAACCTTAATTTAAATTAGAAAAGGGCACACTCAGGCAAGTCCCCTAGTTCTCTGTGTGAGCATAACGTATTTTCAACCACACTCTTCCTGAAGGCAGACTGCCCCTCCCTAGATCTATCCTGGAACTTGTCTGTGCAAGGCCACAATGCTGGCTTAAGGGTCAGAAAGAACCCAAATGGCATCTGAAATTTATGTCAAGTCTCAAAATGGAGTTAGGGCACCCACTGCACACCACAGCCTTCTACAAACCAGGTGCTTTAGAATCTAAGTTCTGATCTAGCCACCAGGGCTCCTTTAACTGAGCAGCTTTGAGATTGGTCAACAGTAGCCCACCAGCTGTGTGTTCTGTTCGTTGGCTGTATAATGTTCCTTTGTCTAGGAACTATCATTTACTTTGCAAAATCAACGCCACCAATGGAAGAAGCAGTCAAGACACCAAAAGATGTCTTTTGCATTGGTCAAATCTTTCCAGGAAGAAGACCTCTTTCAAGGGCTGAAGAGCAAGGATATCTCCTTGAAGACTAGGATGCACCTAACCCAAGCCATGGTATTTTCAATAGCCTCATTTGTATGGGAGAGCTGGACAATGAATAAGGAAGACCAATGAAGGGTGGATGCTTTTGAGTTGTGGTATGGGCAAAGAATGCTGAAAGTACTGTGGACTGCTAAAAGAACTAATAAATCTGTTTTGGAAGAGGTGCAGCTGGAATGGCCTTGGAAGTGAGAATGGCCAGATTTGTCTCACCTACTTTGGTCATGTTGTCAGAAGGGACCATTCTCTGGAGGAGGAGGTCATGCTTGGTAAAGTGGAGGGTCAACAAAAGAGGGGAAGGCCCTCAACAAGATGGATTGACATGGTGGCGGCAGCAATGGGCTCAGGTATAGTAGGGATTGTGAGGCTGGCCCAGGACTGTGCAATGTTCTGTTGTACATGGGATCCCTATAAGTCAGAGACAACTTGATGGCATGTAACAACGACAACAACAACTTTGCAAAAATTCCAAACCAGTCACTGGGAAGCTGACTCCCACCCATGACACCCCATCTATGCAGAGTAGCCTTGTGCCCCTTTAGGGTTTTTAATGGCTATGATCTTTTGGAAGCAGATTGCCAGGCCTTTCTGTCAAGGTGTCACCCCAAAAATGCTGGGATCTAGCCCTGGAGCAGCATAACCAATAAATAGTCCACAGCAGAGCTCAAGGACAAGAAAGGAGTTTTAATCAGAAGGAGCATCAATGAGAGATGGGTGGGGTCTCAGTGACTCCGAAAACTCCTGGTCTGCTCAGCGCTTACAGTCAGGGGCTCTTATACTGAAAGAAAAAGACACACGGCGTGTATGCAAGATTAGTTAACAATTTCCCAAAAGTTAGACGAGAAAATGGATAATTGAGAAAAGACTGTTTGCTGTGAGTTCTCAGCAGTCAGGTGATCCTTAAGAGGTTTCATTGGTGTTTGTCAAAGGCCAGATGGCTGGTCACAAAGTCTGACCCAGGAATCTTTATTGACACAGATGGTCCTGTCTTAGGTCACAGGGTGCAGCAGGAACTGGTAACTGTGTCTTAGAGGGAAAACAAGTTAATCATAACAAAAGGTTGAAGCCAGGTTTTGAAGTAATGGCATCTTAACTGAAAAGATGGAGGTTTTTCTAGCAACAGGGAGTCAGGCCAAACAGTGGAAATCTTGATCCTTACATACGTGCCTCTGGGTGGCTTTGAACCACCAGCTTTTTTGTTAGTAGCCGAATGCTTAACCCTTTGTGTAGGATCTCCAAAAGCCAGCCACCTTGTAATGGAGTTTGCTTGTAATTTGGTGCCATTTTTAACACAGACAACATGGCAATGAATACCCTTGGGATCTGTCACTTTATCCCCGTGTGAAGATAAATGACAGAAGTGGCATTTCCGGGTTAAAGGGAACGTCCGTTGGCAGCTGTGAGAGCTGAAGTCAAGTTGCACCTCATCTGTACTCCTACCAACAGTAGAGGAAGTGCTGACTGCCCCTCCTTATGGACGCACAGCTTCCCCCTCCACCAAGGTTGAGGCCCCGTCAAACATACTCTATTTTTTGCTAATAAATCAGATCCCCCCCGCATTTAACTTCCTGACTGGTCTCTCCCAGCCTACCAAGGCAAGGCCTCCTTCAGCCAGAGCCATTTCCTGCCTCTTTTTGCTGCTTTTGCTGAGTCAGCTCATTAGCCTTAATTGTCTTCAAAATGATCCCCAGCTGTGTCATTCTTCCTGGACCTGCAGAGTTATGGGAAATGCCATCAAAGCCAGGGGTGTGTCTACAGGGATGGCACAGGGTCTGTGCAGCCAGTGGCCGCAGATTAGAATTTCCGGGAGATGAATATGTCCTCCAACGTCATACCCTAAAGCTCCATATTAATCTTGTTCAGTTTAAACATTGCCTTATTCTACTACTTGCAGCCATAATCACACAAGAATCCTGCCCCGCAACCACATTCCTAAGATCATAAAACCAAGACAGGAACAGCTCCCAGGACAGGGCAACCACATTCCTCACATCCTGAGGACAAAGAAGGGACATTGCAAGGGAAATCATGCAAATTTACTAATTAGATGGCATTTCTTGGTAACAGGCCATTCTTGAGGTGTTTCCTAGCCCACTACCCATGGTCAGGGGAGCTCTGGCTGCATAGTGCCAAAGGCATTTGACTGCTAACCAGAAGGTTGGTGGTTCAAATCCACCAGCCACTCCTCAGAAGGAAGGCTGGGCAATCTACTTCTGTAATGATACCACCTTGGAAACCCAAAGAGGGGTCTCTATGAGTTGGATCTGACTCGATGGTAGTGAATTTAGTTTTTTTGCACCCATGGTCAGCATTAACCAGTTTTGGAGCCTGCACACTCTTGATCTCCTTGACCTTCTGATGAACTAAGATAGTTGATCCAAGACAAAACCAAGACACAAACCAAGAGCAAGCAGCAGAATATATTTGTGCAGAACAAGTCGTGGCATCCATGTTGAAACGCATCTTAGAAAGATATTGTGCGCACACCTAGCCTGCAGTAAGTTGAGATCTGTCGTTAGGAATTTATTGCAGTCTTGTTCCACTTCCTGACTTTCACAAAAGGGTCAGGATTTTAGGGGTAACCCGCCTGCACAGAGGTCTTTTGAAGTCATTTACCCCACAGCCTTAGAAACTACCATAAAAACCCTGAGCCTTACACATGGCATTGCCTCTGGCCCCTTGTGTCTCCACCTTGCAAGGTTACTATCCTCTTATTAAATTTCTCTCTGAGCTACAGCTGACTTTCTAGTCATTATTTCAGAACTCGACTGGCGGCAGCCAGATTTGGCAGCCGGAGAATAAGTCAGCATTTTTGGGTCTGAAAATAGGTCAACTGCACTAAGGCAGGGAGGAGTTGGATAGCTCCCTATCAGACCAGTCACCTATCAGAGTTCAAATTCACTCACACTCACAACCACGTGTGAAGACACAGGACATCTGGGTGAGGCGGCTGCATTTCCTGACGCCTGGTCCACCATCCATACCTCCTATCTCCAAACATCTAGAGGCCTGGATGGGATCTCTCCGGGTCCCTGCCAGCCACAATGTGTAGGAGCCCACCACGGTGCGTGGGAGCCTGCCACAGTGCATGGGAGCCAGTTCCCACCAGCAAGCAACATCTGAGTGGTAGTTTTTTAGGAATTCTCTGATCTGGTTGCTAAAGAGAGCCATTAAAAGCACAAACTTACAATGAAATATATTTATTAAAAACAAAAGTAATAAATACTCAAGGTGCATCAAGTCCTACTTATTTTACTACATTTTATCTATGTTCTTGAGGTTATTTGTGGCTAGTGTACCTGCAAAGTGGAAACAATATGGAAGGGTGCGCACCTGTGTGTCTGTCTCTTCTAACTTTGTGGTCAGTGATGTTGTTTTGGGAGCATGAAATTGACCATGGTTGGAGTGTTTACACCACAGAAAATGGCAATCATTACAAGTCAGTGTTTGGCTGTGTTGTTGATTGTCTAGATGGAAGAAAGCAAAGGAGAACATGGGAATAATATGCCTTAAGCTTGAAAGTCTGTTATGACTAGTGCCATCTATTTAATGCCGTGGATTTTTTATTTTTGTACTTTGTTTTGGTGATTTTGCTAGTTAAAATGGCCCTCAAACATAGTGTTGAGGGTCTCGTACAAGAAGGCTGTGATACACCTTATGGAGAGAATACATGGATTAGAGAAGCTTTATTCAGGCATGAGTTAGAGTGCTGTTGGCTGTGAGTTCACTGTTAATCAATCAGCAATATATATTAAAGTGTCTTTAAACACAAAACCAGGTTATGTATTGATCAACTAATGGACGTATTGTGACTGGAGCCCCTTAGGAACCTAGCCTTGTATTTCCCCCAAGGAGAAATGGCTGGGTATCGGCATCAATGGCGATTTTACAGGAGGACATAACTGATGAATAGCAAGTACGTGTTCACCGTTTTGCTCTGTTGTTAATTTTACCAGCACATCACTGTGTCCAGTTTCAGAATTCCGTGAGTTTTACAGCAATACCTTGATTTCATGCAATTTCCCCAAAAGACACCACACCCTTTTCATAAGTCCACATGGGCAGTGGGATTGAGAGGCGGTAAAGACCTCATCTGCCTCCTTTCACAGGATAGACTGAGGGTTGAAGGGTGTGTGCATCTCTGATAACTAAGGCAGGGACCAGCCAGCACCGAGGAGCTGCTGGTATGGGCCCAGGCCCTTTCTGCAGAACCTTCTTTCTGCTCAAAGCCCAGTGGTTTCAGGCATTTTCCTAGCTCTGTGGTTGGCAACCCTTCTGAAGTAGCAAGCCAAGTCCTCATTTATCCATTGAGGGCAGCTGTGCCAGGAATACATTTTACTTCTAAAAGTTCTCTCTGTTGATCCAGGTTATGGCCAAAGTCACCACATAGATGAATTCTTTTTATTAGGACAGTCACCACTGAAGCATAACCCAAACCCAGGCAAGTTCCTTAGACCTCTGACATGAACTGAGTATTTGGTATTTTGCTCCTCACTTGTGTGGAGGTTTTTGTCTTGCCTGATGGGACTTGAGCAGTAGGGCTTGTCCCTTAAATCACTGTCCCAACTCAGGGCCCCTGAGCCCCTGTGTTGTCGACTTAAGGGCCGGGAGGACAGGTAGGTGCCAGCGTGTCCTTGAGCTACGTGCCAGCCCCATGCACATCTGTCTGTGGGCCTTCTTTGACTTAGAGCACCATCCCTTTCTCCAAGGCAAACAGCAGATGGTTGGTGACAGCATCTGTAAGTGGTAAAGAGATTTGTTCAACTGAGAAGTGGTGGCTCAAGGAATCCCCAGGAAGGCCATACAGCCAGGGTGGGAAAGCAGACGCCATCCAGAAACAAGGCGTCAGCTAGGACCACAACAAAATCACGCTCCAAAACCACCCTGATGAAGATGGTCAACTGGGCTTGCTGTCATAGGACACCGGGCACCTCAGTTTGTGCCACCGCTGAGGTGGCCCTGGGTGCTGGACAGCTCAGCCCCTAGAAACTCAACACCCCCAAGCCACCGCACCCTACCAGAAGGGTCCTCTCTCTTTTTGGGAAAACACTCAGTGGGATGGATCGACACAGTGGCTGCAACGATGGGCTCAAGCATGGCAAAGATTGTGAGGCTGGCGCAGGACCAGGCGGTATTTCAATGTGTTGTTCATCAGGCCACTATGAGTTGGAGTTGACTTGACAGCACCTAACAAGGCCTGACTCCAAGTCCAGGACACACGAATGGAGCTGCAAGGAAGCTGGGAAAGAAACAACTGGATGTTTTCAGTATCCCTCAAGGGAAGAAAGAGTCCTGGTGGTGCAGTGTTAAGCATTCAACGGCTTCAAACCATCCAGCGGTGCCATGGGAGAAAGATGTGGCGGTCCACTTCCATAAAGACTACCGCCTTGGACCCCTGTGAGGTAGTTCTACTCTGTCCCCTAGGGTCAGAGTCAGAATCGACTCAATGGCAGGGAGAGTTTTCACAGGAAGCAGCTCTGGTTTCTCCTGAGAGGCTCAAGGGAGATGAGCTACACCCTCTGGTTAGCAGCCAAATGCCTTAACCACTACACCTCCAGAGCTCCTTCCAAACAGAGGAAGGGGGTCCAATTACTGCTGAAACAGATAGGCAGGCAGACCAACACTGCTGTCCAGTTGACTCCAATCTCCAACTCCTGGTGACCCCATGTGTGTCTGAGCAGAACTGTGCCCCACAGTCTCCAATGCTGTTTTGTTGGGAGTAGGTTGGCAAGCCTTTTTTTCTGAGGCACCTCTCGGTGGACTTGAACCTGTACCCTTTCGATTGGCAGCTGAGAGCATTAACTGTTTGTACCACCCAGAGACTCCTCGATCATTGCTGGGTAGCCTAAAGAAAAGCAAATGAAATTAAAAGAAACGACAACATTTTTTTTAAAGTAATAATTGAATCCTTTTCCTTTGTTTGCAGCACATGAAATGAAAGGAAATAAAGTGAAATATCCATTACATTTGGCCCCACACTCTGCTTTTACACGTCCCTGCCCAGCTACATGGGAACTTTCTGGTCATTTTTGGCTCCATGGAACCCTGACTCACTGTGCCTCTTATTCTCTGTCTGGGATACTCTGGGACCCCCTGCTCCTCTTCTGCGGGTTCAGAGATGAACTGGGAGAGAGGCTGGTTGGGCTTGGTCCTCCTGCACCATCCGAGGGCTCCTCCACGGTCCTCAGGGTCATGAAGCCTCCCTGCCCCATTGCTTGGAGCTCCCCCTATTCAACCAGTGTGGGTGTGACATCCCACCAACCAAAGGGGTATAGGACATGGTGGGGCCCTTAAACCCTTGTGCTTCCAGCAGGGTTTCCCTCAAACCATGGCTCACGTTGCCTTACACATCATGAAGGGCAATCCTCTTCTCAAGGTTTCATTTGAAAAATGCTTAGGAGTTATTTTCGGTTAGACAACTAGCTCAGAGGCCCTTGGGGGCAGGAACTGTTAAGCGTTCCACTACGAGCTGAAATGTTGGCAGTTCAAACCCCCCCAGGGGTGTCTCAGAAGACAGGCCTGGTGATGTGCTTCAGAAAGGTCACAGCATTTTGGAATTGACCCGATGGCTACTACAAGACAACAAGCAAAATGGCACACTCCATCCGTCTGCTGCTGTAGCGCTGCAAACATTTCCACAATGATTACCTCATCCAATCGTCTTAGTGGCCCTCTGAAATAACCAGGTGCCATTGTGGATTCTGACTCTTGATGCCGCCATGTGTGCAGAGCAGAACTTCTCCACAGGGTTTTCAAGACCTTTCGGGAGCAGCTCGCCAGGCCTAGTCTCCTGAGGCACCTCTGGGTGGTTCAAACCACTAAACGTTTGGTTAATAGCCAAGTATTTAATGGTCTGAGGGCCTGAGGTCACGCAGCTGCTAAGGGGCAGTGTTGGGTTGGCTGGCTTTCCCTTACATCCACTTGGTGCTCCTTGAGGCTTCTAATGGTACCATCTTGTGCTGCTACCAAGAGGTTGGCATCCAAGACCAGGGCTCCTCACTTGGTACCCAGAGGTCACTAGCATCCCGCCCTGAGCTCCAGTGCCTGTGGGGCTGGAGGGGAAGCCAGACTCTTCCTGGGCTTGGAGCAGAGCAGGGCTGCGATAGATGCCCCAGGACCCCTCGCCCTCAGACCCCTCTCACTCTGCTCAGGAACTTTCCTCACCCCTGCAGCAGGACTCTCCTGGACAATGCGGCCAGAACGTCCTAAGAGGAGGCCACTGGGTGGAGTGCTGAGGCCAGCCCTGAGGTTAGGAAGACAACTGGCTTCTGTTTCAGGAAGATAGGAGTGTTGTGTTCTGCTGGCCCAATGAGAATTACTGCTGGAGCCATGAAGCGTCTACTCCTGCATAAAAGAACCATTGGGACAGGAGGCCCTGCAGGACCGTGCAAAGGTACTGTGAGGCCCCAGGCCCCAGGCTCCTGGTGGTGGCAGGATTAAATGTGAGGGAACTGGCATATAAAACAAGCCCAAGTAGCAAGTGAGGAGCCCAGAAATGCCAGGAGGGTGTGCCAATGCAGTGTGGCTTTGCCAATCCTGAGGCCCCAGCATATGGGTCCCTTGGCTCTGTACAGACTAAGGCAGCGGACAGAAGAGCCTGTAGGGAATGCAAATGGGTGAGGGCTGCAGAGGAGAGCAGAGGAAGTGCACAATGGAGGGATGAGGGTGCGGGATGGGTGCATAACTCAATGGGCACCAAACTCCCAGAAATCAAGACACATAATACTTTAATGCAATGTTTGCAAAACTCAGAATTAATGCACATATGATGTGCAATGGACAAAATACACAAATTTTGAAAGGAAGACAGGGTCACTAGCAGAGCTGAGTTAGAGCCGGAAGCAAAGGGAGACCTCAGCCATGTTGATCTTGCCTCCCTTTAAAATCATGTTGTTTTGTTCACCAGAGATTTTTTTTACATTGATTTTTATTTCAAAAATATTGCTTTAGAATGCCTGAGTAGTGAGTTCTTGGCACACTCTCAGATTCTGTGTTCAAGGCAATGCCTCAGTCGCCTCGCCCTACGCTGGACCCAGGCCTGGACCTCAAGCCATGACACCCTGAGCTTGCTTGTCTGGTGGGAGCAAGTACAGGC
>NW_006922000.1:49293-50353 GCF_000298275.1 Orycteropus afer afer
GGAAGGTTTTTATTTTATTTTATTTTTTTAGTGAGTCAAGTGAGCAGAGAAAGCCAGAGTTGCACAGTATTCAATTGTACGGATGGACCATAACTTATAGAACAAGTCTGTTGTTAGGTGTTGTTGGGTTGGTTCTGACTCATAGCAATTCTGTGTCCAACGTGAAACACTGTCTTGTCCTGCGCCATCCTCACAGTCGTCAGTATGTTTGAGCCCATTGTTGCAGCCACTGTGTCCATCCATCTTATTGAGTATCTTCCCTTTTTCTCTGACCCTCTACTCTGTCAAGCATGATGTCCTTCTCCAGGGACTGGTCCCTCCTCAACACGTCCAAAGTACTTGAGAGGAAATCTCCCCATCTTCGCTTCTAAGGAGCATTCTGGCTGTATTTCTTCCAAAGCAGATTTATTCATTCTTCTGGTAGTCCACAGTATATTCAATATTCTTCTCCAACACCACAATTCAAAGACATCAATTTTTCTTCGGTCTTCCTTATTCTTTGTCCAGTTTGCACATGCATATGAGGTGATTGAGAATACCATGGCTTGGGCCAGGTACATGTTAGTTCTCAAAGGACATCTTTGCTTTCTAACACTTTAAAGAGTTTTCATAACTAGTCTAGTTGCTAACAACACACCATCTTGCTACAGTTTTGTAAGTCTTGATAGCTGATGGGGGAAATCTTCGCAACTTATTCTTCTTCAACCAATCTTTACTATCTTAGCCCTTTGCTTTTTCTTATGAACATTAGGATTAATTTATCAAACTCCATGAAAAATTCTATTATGATTTTGATTGGAATTGTGGCAGAAGATCTCATGGCATAATGCCTAAGGCATTTGACTGTTAACCAGAAGGGTGGCGGTTCAAACCCACCAGCCACTCCTCAGAAGGAAGATTGGGTAATCTACCTCTATAGAGCTATCACGTCAGAAACCCAAGGAGTGGTTGCTATGAGTTGAATGACTCGATGGCAGTGGGTTTGGAGAATTTGTATGTGTGTGTGTGTGTGTGTTGCATAGAACTGAACTGACACCTTTAAGATATCAAGTCTTCCCTT
>NW_006922000.1:50695-52131 GCF_000298275.1 Orycteropus afer afer
ATCTGTCCTGGAAGAAGTGCAGATGGAATGTTCTTTGGAAGCGAAAATAGCCAGATGTCATGTCACCTACTTTGGTCATGTTGTCAGAAGGGATTATTCTCTGGAGAAGGATATCATGCTTGGTAAAGTAGAGGGTCAGCAAAGAAGGGGAAGACCTCCAATGAGATGGATTGACACAGTGGCTGCAATGATGGGCTCAAGCACTGCAAGGATTGGGAGGCTGGTGCAGGGCTGGGCAGTGTTTCATTCTGTTGTATGTGGGGCCTTTATGAGTCAGAGCCAACTCGACAGCGCCCAACAACAACAAAGGGACGTTATCATTCTTGAGTCTCTTTTTCATGAGATCTTCTCTGGATATCTTTTTCCAATTTGTTACTGGTGTATTTATCAGATGGCTATTGATTGTTTCTATGTTGATCCTGCATCTAACACCTTACTGATACTTCTTATTGTTGTTATGTGCCACCGCGTGGGACCTGACTCATAGCGACCCCTCCTTGGGTTCCCGAGGCAGTATCACTATGGAAGTAGATTGCCTCATCTTCCTTCCGAGGAGTGGCTGGTGGGTTTGAACCGCCAGCCTTCTGGTTAGCAGCCAAGAGCCTTAGCCACTACGCTACCAGAGCTCCCAATCTATTAATCAAGTATACTGTATTTTATTTTCTGATATTGAACTATCTTTGCATTAGTAGGATAAACTGATGAGTTAAATTTGATCATGATTTGTGATGGTTTAATATTGGCATTTATGAATTTCATATTCTTTATTTTTGTTTAGGATGTCTCATGAATAGGAGTGGTCTTTAGTTCTAATTTCTAATAATATTTTGGATCAAAATGACACAAGTAGGTTTCTGTCTTTTTCTATTCTTTGATACAGATGGTATAAGATAAAGATTATCTGTTTTCTTGTAGGTGGGTAAACTTGCCTATAAAACCATATGGGCCTAGAGTTTTTTTCTATTTTCTTTTCTCTTTCAAGAATTGAGGGAGTGGCAAGATTTAGTATTACCAATTCAATTTATTAAAAAATTATTGGTTATGTCATTGTTTTGTCTATTCTCGAATCCATTTTGTCATTCTAATCTTCTAGAAAATTTTCTATTTTATACTAGCTTTCAAATCTATTTATATAAATTTTTTCATTATATTTTCTTATGATTTTTTAAATCCCTACTGTATCTATAGTTATATGTACTTCTGCAGTGAATTGCTTGATGTGGCCCTTCTAGCCATTGTCCTCCATTTTGTGATGTATTGTAAATCCTATTATCCATGCCTGTCCGGGGTGATGTGGTAGTTAAAGTAGGGTGTCAACTTGGCTGGGCAGTTGGTAGTAGTCATTTCCTATGATGACTGGCAATAGGCTCTGTGGTAGGATTTGCCATGAGCAACTAATTAGCTGCTGATTGTTAAAGCCATCCACTTGGGTTATT
>NW_006922000.1:53907-55310 GCF_000298275.1 Orycteropus afer afer
AAGGTGAACCTTCCCAGAGGATTCATAGGTATACTCTCAAGGAAGCTGTTGTTGTTACGTGCCGTGGAGTTGGACCCGACTCATAGTGACCCCTCCTTGGGTTTCTGAGGTGGTGTCACTATGGAAGTAGATTGCCCAAACTTCCTTCTGAGGAGTGGCTGGTGGGTTTGAACCAGCAGCCTTCTGGTTAGCAGTCAAGTGCCTTAGGCACTATGCTACCAGAGCTCCCACTAGGAAGCTAAGGGTGGTGATTTGAGTTTTACCCTCCAGCAAGGCAGGACTCAAGATACATCCCACCTGTGCTGCTCCAACAGAAATAACCCAAGTGGATGGCTTAACAATCAGCAGCTACTCAGTTGCTCACAGCAACTCCCACCACAGAGCCAATTGCCAGTCATTATAGGGAACGACTAGGAGCTCTGGTAGCATAGTGCCTAAGGCACTTGACTGCTAACCAGAAGGCTGGCGGTTCAAACCCACCAGCCACTCCTCAGAAGGAAGGTTGGACAATCCTACTTTTGTAGTGATACCGTCTCGGAAACCCAAGGAGGGGTCACTATGAATCGGGGCCGACTCAACAGCATATAACAACACAACAACATAGGGAACGACTACTACCAGCTGTCCAGCCACGTTGACACCCGACCTGAACTACCACACCACCCCAAACAAGCATGGATAATAGGATTTATAATACATCACCAAATGGAGGACAATGGCTAGAAGGGCCACATCAAGCAATTCACTGCAACTTCCCATTTCTAATATATTTTATTGTGCAAATTTTACTTTTTTTCGTAATCATTCTTGATAAACACTGATCTATTTTTAAAGACCCAGTTCTTCTCTACCGTCTTTTTTAAAAAATTATTTTATGCTCTTATCTTTATTATGACTTGCTTACAGATTCTTTAGGCTTTTCTCTTATTTTTTCTTCAGCTCCTTGAATTGAAATTTTTCATTTGAACATTTTTCTGGTTTACTTTTTGATGAATTTCTGTCAAGCTCTGAATTGCCCATTACATACAGCTTAAACTGCACCCAGAAATTTCAACGTGCGTTATAGCATTGTAGTTCAAGTTTGAATACTTTATAATTTTATTTTTTCCCATGATTACCTATTTAATTCACACATAGTTTAAGAGTGCATTTTAAGTTTTCAAACATATGAGCTGTTGTTTATTAAAATTATATCTTGGGCCACAGAAGGAAGTCTCAACACATGTAAGAGGCTTGAGATCATAACAGAGTGCACATCACAATCCAGTGCAATTAAACAAAATATCGTCGAGAACAACAAAAACTGCAAAAATCCCATGTTTGGAAGCCAAGAATACTTTCACAAATAACCCATGTGTCAAAGAAACAAATCATTTAAATTTATCTTTGTCATTGAGTCCCCA
>NW_006922000.1:78908-92574 GCF_000298275.1 Orycteropus afer afer
GGAAAACTTGAGACCCAGAAAAACAAGGTGGTCCCGGTGAGCTGCGGCTCTCACAGGTTACACTGAATCATACAACTCTGCCTGCCCACATGACATTTTTGATCCTTATGGGGATACGAGGGGGGCTTCTGGGCTCATGAAACCCACTGCTGTCGAGTTGGATCCAACTCAGCGACCCCTCCTTGGGCTTCCAAGGCAGTATCTCTACGAAAGTAGATTGCCCGGTCTTCCTTCTGAGGAGTGGCTAGAGGGTTTGAACTGCCAGCCTTCTGGTTAGCAGTCAAGTGCCTTAGGCACTATGCCACCAGAGCTCCCAAACATTGCAGAATAGTTTTGAGAACATTTCACTGTAAATGAACACACACTGGCTTAGACACGGGGACTTTGAAGCCAACAGAATGTTGGTAGGGCATCCCACGCAGTGGCAACACAGCTGGATTCTGCAGCGCGTCTCAGTGGATGTGCAGAAAGCTCCAGGTACCATTAGAGAGCCCAAGAGGGCAGGAGACAGTTTCAGATTTGTTAGTAAACCCAACCAAATCCACTGTCGAGTGCCTTCCCCTCACTGCACCCCCATGTGTTAGAACAGAATTGTGCTCCACAGGTTTGCTTTTTTGGCCGTAATCTTCATGGAAGCCGATTGCCAGGCCTTTCTTCTGCGGTACCACCGCATATATCTGTACTACCAACCTTTCGACTGGTAGCTGACCAAACTATTCGTGCCACGCGGGGCCTTTGTTAGTCAAATCTTAGCCAAATATCATCTTTGAAAAAGGAATCTGGCGACCTAGCCATATCCTCAGAAACCAGGGCCCAGTGGTGGGCTGTGTGTATCTTCTGTGTGTGTCAACACGCTGCTGCTATGAATGTCGCCAGGTGCATGAGCCATCACCCTCCACCTATCCCACCCGGGGGCATGGGCCAGGCAGGCAGGACCGTCCCTGCTGTGACAGCTGCTGAGTGCAGGCGGGGACTCGGGTGGCCAGCTGTGCCTTCATGGCGCTCCTCCACTCACAGCTGTCTTTAGCGTCAGCCACAATGGCTCAGTGACCTGCACTGGAGCCCGTGGTCAGCATTCCAGCAGCACATTGCTGGGATTCTCATGTCCGTCTTCAGGTGATTTGGGTTTGCAGTATCCACAGTACTCACACCTCTCCTTGGCTGCTGTCTGGATACACTGACACTTAGGGAGCTGCATGGTCCTAACAGCCGGCCTTCTCTTCAACAGGACTTACTGACTCATTTGACTGCATAATGGTTTGATGTCAATGGTTCAGAACAAGTGCAGAGAATGTCTGTCCTGTGTTGGATGCTATTAGAACTGCTGGTACATTTTAGTCTCAATCAGTAATTACAGTTCAATGAAGAAAAAGATTGGAAAAAGCATGCCACACTGAGGTGTGGTGAAGTCCCGGTGATGCAGTGGTTAAAGCGCACAGCTGCCAACTGAGAGGTCATTGGTTAGAACTCCCCAGCCACTCCACTGGAGGAAGACCTGGTGATCAGTGCCCATAAAGACAACAGCCTTGAAAGCCCTATTGTAAGGGGCTGTTGTGCAGGGCTGCTGTGAGTCAGGACTGGTTACAGACAAAGGCTTTGGGTTTGGTGGATAGTGTTAATCTGGTTAGTATCTGTGCCAAGGCCGTTGACCTGACAATAGGAATTGGTTCGTTGGCTAGGATGACACCCTTACAAAGATGAGAAGAAAGGCCACCCCAAAGACAGGGGCAATGTACCAAATGTGAGTGATCAACATGATGGCATTGAGGAAGAGGAAGGCATGGCGGTACAGACAACAAAGATGAACCCTTTTGCACATACAGTACTGCGTTGTCAGTGAAGGCAAACATCGGTATATGGGTGGATAAATGGGTGGACAGGCTGAACTATTAGATATGTCTATGAAGTGGGGAATATACCCAAGACCATGTATAGAGTTGGCAGACAATGGTCCTGTAAGTATATTTGTAGGATCTGAATTCCCAGGTGTACAGTAGAGCTGACAAGGGGCAAGGCTGTGGTCACTGCTTGGTCACAGCCAGCTACCCAGAGGGACTGAGTAGTTGAACTTGTGGGCTTGGGACCACAGTCGCAGGGGACATCAAGCTCAATTGGCATAACATACTATACAAAACATTGTTCTACCTCCTCCTTTAGCTAGTAGCGACTGGGATATTAAAAGCTTGCAAGCAGCCATTTAGCTACAATGATGGGTCTCTCCTCATCCATAGCAAAGAAAGAAGAAAACCAAAGATTCATGGAAAGAATTAGTCCTAGCAACTGGTATACCATGCAATCCACAGCCTATACAACTATGAGACCAAAACTAGATGATGCCCAGCTACCACTGTCAACCACTCGGAGGGGGATCTACGTAGGAGATCCTTGATAGAGAGGGAGAACAATGTGGAACAAAAATCAAAATCATTTGGGGGGAAAAAAAAAAAGGGAAGAGGGGGACCAGGTTTGCTGGTCTGATAGAGCCTGGTAGAACCACTGAGACTATGGCCCCTAGCTGCCCTCCAGGTCTGGAATTGAACCCATTCCTGTGGCTTCCAGCCAAACAAAAGACAGGCATTTGAGCTGAACATTTACGTGAGGTGGATACACTCCTTGGAGAGAACAATCATGGGAGAAAGGGCTGTTTATGCACAGGGAGACAGCTCAGGGGGCAGGAGTGCATGGAGGGATGGACACAGGGAAGAGGTAACTATGGGAAGGCAGGGGAGGGGAGCTGCTGCATTGGGGTAAGTTACAGTCAGTGTCATGAGACAAAGTGTATGTGAACTGCTGTACGGAAAGTGAATTTGCTCTGTAAATTTTCACCCAAATCACAATTGAAAAAAAAAAAAAAAAAAGGCCACTCTGCCCTGTGGAGGAAGGGACACTCCAGCCCAGAGCCTGAGGTGCACAAGCATAGCCCCTGCCACTGTAGGCAGGCAGTTCTGGGGGACAGGGCCCACCAGCAGGGGGAGTTCAGAGAGGAACGTTTTTGTCCCAGGGGCCTCCCACGTGGGAACCAGGTGATAAGGAGACGGCAGTTCACGACCTGCCTCCCAAGAGCTTCACTTGGGAATCCAAGACAGGGCCTGGGATCAGGGTTACTGCTCAGCAGTTCAGCTTCTGGGATGGAACTCAGGGCCACCACGACTGACAAAGTGCCAGCCACGGTCATCCAGAAGACGCATTTAAGGGAAAAATAACTCAAAAGAAAAGTTAAGGGTCCTTCTTGCAACCGTTACGTCCTAGCCTGACTCCTTCTGCCCAGAATGTAGTTGAAGCCCACCTTCCGATTTTCTTGCAGTCCAGGGCTTCAGCCTCTCGGCAAGCTGTCTCAATTCTTGTGCTAGGGCCTGGTTTCCTTTCTGGGAAGCCAGACCTGATTGTGTCCTGTGCACAGCCTTCCAGACTGTTTCCTCCTCTCCTGTTTGTGCAATGGGCCTCAGCGTTTGGTGAGCACCAGCATCAGCTGGACGGCTTGTGGGTCCCAGATGCTGGCTGGCCCACCCCAACTCTCACGCAGAACTGGGCGATGGCCTGGGAATGTGCATGTCTGCCAAGCCCCCAGTTTACAGTGACACTGCTGGTCCAGGGATCCCACTGTGAGAATCAATGGTCTTGCACAAATAGGAAAAGGAAAATCTCTCGGCATCTGAAACACTGGGCTGCACGAAGGTCCTGTGATGGCTCTTCTCTGATCAGAAGGAATTCTAGCTACTCCCTCTGGGCTCTCTTCCCTCCAGACGGGTGCCTTGCAGACACTGCTTCTATGCAGGGGCTCGGATCCCTTTCAAAACACATAGAACTAGATTTAAACAACCTCTTTATAGGCAGCCTTGAATTCTTAACACGAGAACTCCATTACTTGACCAATTTTCTGTGAACACTCCCACGTTTGCTGTATCTTAGCATACGCATGTATTTTTCTATCATCAATGAACCATTTCAAAAGTAAATTATAGTCTTAATAATGTTGACAAGATTAACACAACTTCAAGCTAGTTTTCAATGTAGTATTTGTTCAAAGTGATCTAATGTTCTAGTTACAACTCCAGGACTGGAAAGTTCACCCGATAAAAGTACTCAATGTCAAGTGAGTTTGGGAAATATGGGTCTCCAGGAGATACGCAGCAACTTAACCGAGCGCGTTAAAGGACCAGAGGTTTATAGTGACCCCGCTGCTCCTGCTAACCAGAAGACTGGCAGTTCAAATGCACCAGCCAGTCCTTGGAGGGAAGGTTGGACAATCTATTCCCATAGTGATACCGCCTCAGAAACCCAAGGAGCGGTCGCTATGAGTCGGGTCTGACTCCACGGCAGTGAGTTTTTGGTTTTATTAGATCTCCTGAAGCGCTCTGGTAGCGTAGTGCCTAAGGCCATTGACTGCTAACCAGACGGCTGGCGGTTCAAACCTACCAGCCACTCAGAAGGAAGGCTGGGCAATCTCCTTCTGCAGTGATATTGCCTCAGAAACCCAAGGAGGGGTTGCTATGAGTTGGGTCCGACCCTACGGCAGTGAGTTTGGTTTGTGGTTTGCTCCTGGGTAAGTGGGCTCCTCTGTACCTTGCTCTCAGTGAGGCTGGAGGGTTCCTGAACAAGGGCAGCAAAGCACTCGAAAGGGGGTGACACAAAAGCGAGGCTCCCTGTGAGCAGTACGGTTTTATTCCAATGGAATGCTTGATGAATCAGTTAATTTTCTGCCCAGCTGTTGTTTTCTAGAAGTAGCCAAAAGACAAAAAGATTTCTGAACAGTCTGAGTTAGTCACAGCTCTGGTACAGCACAGGTGAGCCTGGAAAGTTCGGGAACAGCCATAGAGAAGCCTGGACAGGTGACAGGGGCCGAGGGAGAAAAACTCCATGACAAGTTAACTGGAGCACAATTCAAGTTTATTCCATTTGTTCTTGCAACACAAAACTTAAACACAGTATTATTTAGCCTTCAGGTGTACATGAACTAGGATAATAGGAGAAACCCAATTGTGTCAAAAGGTTACATTGTGGAAAAAGGAACTCAAATATATCAAAATGCACAAAGCACTAGTCTCCTTCCATTACTGCTTAGAAAGAGATGATTGTTTCTCCATTTACAAGTAGAATCAGGACAATCGGAAATGCTGGGATTCCGCATGCAAACACTGCAGATGCTCCCACAGGGGGCGCTCACCCGGCTTCTCTACACAACCGAGCACGCGGGCCGCAGCGAGGAAATGGCAGCCGCTCACGTGGAGCTGCATTGCACTTCAGCAAACAAAACCCAAACAGGGACAGGTAGCTTTCAAACCCATGACTCGAGGAAAGATGAGTCGAGGCTCTACTTGTGCGCGGCTCGCACACACTGCGTCCTCACCCCTGTGTGGCGCTGCCTTGCCCTCCAAGCCCAGAGACCAGCCTGAAGCTGCGAGGGCCGGTCTGCAGGTCCAAGACTACCGACAGGCCGGCCTCCCATCTGTACGTGCTAGAATCAATGCGCACGGAATGACTGACTGAATACAAAACTATACAACATGCAAGGCTTTTTGAGATGTTAGCTATCATGTCAATGGAGAACAAAAGTTACTTGACCTTTTGCTAATGCATGTAGTACCAAAAAAGCAGACGTGGCTTCAGCCTCCTTTACTCAACATGAACAGTAAGTGTTGTGAGTGAGTTTCTCTGCCAAGTGGTTCAGAAAGACATTATAAATAACCTAGTTTAAAAAAAGAGAGAAAACTGTAAACCACCTTGGTCAGTCTATTCTAGTCTATGTTTCTATGTTATTTTCTCAAGCAAAGCATCATAATGATGGGTTTAAAAATGGCTGAGGAAGAAGAGGAAGGTGAATCAGCCTCTACTGCATCACAAGGACCAGCGGGATAAACTATACAAGAGCCTCGGGCAGGGACCACGAGGGCGGCAGGAAGCAGACCAGATGTAGCAACAACAGGACGACGCGCTCTCTGCAACAGCCTATGACAACAGAATACTAGGAAAGCAAAGGTGGGCATCATGTAAAGGGAAAACCAAGCCGTTTAAACTGCGTTATGCCAGGCAGCCAAAGACACGCAGAGCACCGTCCGCCATCCAGGGGTGCTCTCGGGGACACCACAGAGTACTGAGTACCACCCTGTCATCCACGTCTGTCTCCACAAGACATTAGTCAAACACACGCCAGCACTGAAACACCGTTCTGTGATTGTTTCTTTGGACCCAGGAGAACTGAAAGGTCAGACTAGTCGCAAGCAAACAAGCCACAGATAAAAATAGGGTTCCTGGGGAAAAACACACACACACACACACACACACACAATGCACACATCAGCAACTCATCAGTGAGATTTGTCATCAGCCAGGCTGACTTCTGGATAATCACTTCTCCCTGTGTAGATGCTACATTGCCTGAAAAGTCACCACTGATTTCTATTATCCACAATCTGAATGTAAGCCCCTCTCCCACCCTTTCCCCCTTTGTAAAAATTTGAGGTACATTCAATTATTGCATGACTTGGCTAAGGAAAGACTCCACTATTTCTTGCAAGCTTATATACAGATGGCAAGTCAAAAGAATCCAGAAGTATGTTTTAATTAGCTGTACGGCTTGTGAATTAACACGTGGAGACGTGTCCAAATCTTTTCTGCAGGACACAAGAAAACCATTTTAGGGCCTTGTACCCTCAGATCACAGACTACAGTCGGAAGGTGTCACGTGTAGGCAACACAACTCTCAAAAGAAACGAGGCCATGAGGCAGGCGGGGGCGGGGGTGTGTGTCCAGAGAAGCCCATCAAGCCCTCAGGGGAGCCGGGTGGCAAGCGCCCTCTTTGAAGCTGCGGGTAGGTCTGTCCACCCCGTCCAGCCTGCCCCGTGCTCGCTTTGCTGCAGTGACTCATCAGCATCCAAGCCGGGTCTGAGAGGCAGCCCCGAGAACATCCCATGATTCGCCAAACACAACCGAGTTCAACGCAGTCAAAGAGCAAATGAAGAAAACCCATGCGTGCTGCTAAGACAACTGGTCTCTACGTGTGGTATGACAGGCTTATGGCTATGATTCTGTTTTTAAATCCCCTTTACTACCAGCAGGAGTTTGAAAATATTTCAATGTTATATAAATGTCTGAACCTAGAGGAGAGAAAACTACGCATACTGGAATGATTTCTCCTTTAGACTTCCAAAATTTACGCATCTTATAAATATCACTAGTTGGTTTTCTCTAAAGACACATGAGCTCCAAGGTGAAGGGCGAGGAAATCCAGAGTTGAGTCGTCCGGCAAGGTCGGGGCCCCCTCACCTTGACTGCGCTTAAAGTCACTGAGGGAAGGTGTGTTCACCGACCACAGGCGGCGCTCATCACCGAGCCAGCAAGTCCCCAGTAGAGTGCACTTTTAAGGCAGAAGGCTAGAGTGGGGTGCTACCTCAGCACCCCAAGTTTGCCTCACAACGGCCCCACTGCTTGCACAGTTGGGGCTGCCAGATGAGGTCAGGCGCCTTTGCAGACTCAGACCCCCAACACCACCTAGTTCACAACTGAGCTCGGGGGCTAGCTGCAATGGTCAACTGGGCATGTCTATTTTGTCTCTGCTGTCCCTTGGGGATAAGCTGTGGATTTCAGGAGATGGAAGAGAGGCCGACTTGATCGGGATCCTGGTAACAGCCTGATCAGACTTTCCCCTCCTTCAAAACCTTTTGTTTCCTGGTAGTGTGACTGGTTATGAATTTCTCTCTCCCCTCACCCCTCGTAAAGAATTGAGCTGAAGCAGCTGGCAGATAGAGAGTGACAGACAGACAGGCAGCAGTGTGAGGCCACAGGAGAGTCGTCCTTCAGGACCGCCAGGCCACCGCCCATCACTGGAGCAGCGCTTTGATGGCCTGGTTGTCAGTGGCTTCAAGGGCAGTCAGTCCGTCCGGGCCTTTCACCGACTTATCGGCACCCTGGGGAAGAGAGGAAAGAGCCGTTATCCCTCACCAGGCAGGAGACTCAGGGCTGGATTGCTTGGCTCAGGCTAAGGTTAAACCAAGAACTACAATTCCTCTGCTAATGGCACCCATTCTACTGAAAGAAAAAAAAAAGTTGGAAGGGTTATGGACTAGGTTGTAAAAATGCCATACTGTGTTTCAGGTACCAGAACTTGCAGGCTACACACACGCGTGTGCGCATCAATGAAACAGCCCCTGCCCGGGAGTTCACTCACCCGACCACATCCCCGCCAGTGACTGAGGCTCTAGGTGACTGCTTCCCCTCACACGTAGAACGAAATGGAAAAACACACCACTTTCCGAAGGAAGAAAGTATTCCTGTGACAAAAATGATTTTCTTCTCTCCAACACTTTTTGGGAAGTGTCTGCATCCATGCTTCTAGAGCTGGTGCTTACAAACCTGTTTTAGAAAAACTTCCTAGAACACGCACAATGGCGGCCATTTTCCTTGTGAACACTTGGCAGTGGAGCGTGGGATGAGGGCCCTGCCACACTGCTGGGAACTCCCCTGCTTGCAGGCGCAGCCGCCAGCCGCCCACACCTGACCTGGATGGGGTGGTCCTGGCACGCTCTCTCTGGAGCAGGGTGCTTTAGTTTTGAGAATGGGGGTGGACGGACCTCTGCTCCCGTATGTTGTTTTCACGTGTTCTCTTTCTAGACTGGACACCCCATGGTGTCTTCTCCCTATGACTCGCGGTGCACCCCAGACACCTAGGGAATGCCGAGTGCACGGTGGGTGCCTCGCAGTTACGGGCGAGGGCACGAACCTCCAGCTAGCCTTCTCTGCTCCCCACCCAGGCCCCGGCCTCCTTCACTGCCAGAGCCAAGGGCCCTACTCATGGGCTCTCTTCACTAGCTCCAGCCCCACCAGTATTCACCCCCCACACGGCCTCCAGTGTCCCCCCTCCCCTCGCCAAAGGGCATTCATTCTGCTGTTCATGCCTGAAAAACCCATCAAACCCACTGCCACAGTTGTTTCCGACACACAGGGACCCTAATGGACAGAGAACCGCCTCACATGGTCCCCAAGGCTGTACAACTTTAGGAAGCAGACTGCCTCGTCTGTCTCTTGCAGACCACCTAGAGGGTTTGAACTGCCAACTGTTCCCGTAGTGGCTGAGCACTTCAGCTCCTGCGCCACCAGGGCTCCTTATGCCTCCAGAATTAAGTCTAAACTTGGCATAAACGGTCTTCTAGAGCCCAACTCTATTCTAACTCACCAGTTTCTCCTATTAATCTTTTGATGTTCAAATTCTATGGAATCTCTCGTCTATTCCTGACCCTGTCAGGCGCCAGGCCTTTGCACATGCTGGGCTCGACACGAAATATCTTCTCCCCTTTCCCTGGCAAATTCCTTAACCAGTATTTACTGAATGTCTGATGTGGAGATACTGTGTAGGAGGTCAGAGAATCAAAGAAACACAGGCAGGTCTCCCCACCTGGCAGACACTGAAGAGCCCAGGACACACACAGTGGGAGGTGTGCCCAGTGCACTGGAGAACAGGGCGTCACTTCCTTGATGAAGGTGAACCAGGGCAGAGGACCAAAGACATGGGGAAGTGTTCATGGGTCCCAAAGCCCTCCCCAGAATCCCCCTAAGTCTCCACATCCTCACTTCCACAGCCACTTACTGGCTGCACTCATTCACGGAGTCAGGTACTGAAGACAGGGGCCCACAGTCCAGTGGGCTTCATGGCAAGGTGCCAAGTCCCGCCACAGACGCTCCATGGCAATAACTGGGGTCACCGTACTAGAAACAGATGACTTCATTTTCACAGCTGCCGTGTCTCGTGAACGACAGGGAGCTCTGGTGGTGCAGTGGTTCAGGCATTTGGCTGCTAACCAGAAGGTCAGTAGCTCAAACCCACCAGCTACTGCCCAGGAGAGAGATGAGGCAATCTGTTTCCATAAAGATGACAGCCTTGGAAACCCTATGGGGCAGATCTACTCAGTCCTCTAAGGGTGGTAAGTCAGAATCCACTCGATGGCAGGGGACTGGGGTTTGGTTTCTGGAGTCTTATGACTAGTGTTGTTGTTGTTGTGTGCTGTCGACCCCTTCTGGCTCAACACTATAGGACAGGGGAGAACTGCCCCACAGCGTCTCCTAGAATGCTGGCAGCTCTTCTCTCCCATGCAACGGCTGGTGGGTTCTAACCGCTGACCTTGCAGTTAGCAGCCTAGCACACACTCTGTACCTCCAGGACTCAGCAGCCATACAAACTAAAATTATGTACTGACAAAAGTTTAGGTCTCAGAACTCCATCTGTTGCCTTTGTAGCTGCCTTCTCTTGGTAACAGCATCCTAATGTCGGCGATCCTTTCTCCTCCACTGGGTGGAGTCCTAGGGCCAGAAACCAAGGTGCCATGCACTTTCCTCTCCAGGTGCCAAGGTGGATTTGACTCGCTGGGGTGTGTGCATGCTCACACCTGGATTCTCAACACTGAATGGAGAGAAAAGGAAGCTCGAGCTCTTTCATCCCCACTGGACTGAGGCTGCAAAGTCCCTGCCACCTGCAGCCCCACAGCCTCTGAGTCCGGTGTCTACGCAGCTTTCCCGTGCATTCTCTGCCTGGTCCCATATTGTTCCACAATCCCTTTCTACCCATTAGAGCCAACTTTTTTTTTTTTTAATCTGCAACAAAAATCTCCTTGCTAACGAGAAGATTAATTTATGTCATCAATCTTTTTTTCCCCTAATGACAATGCAAGGTTATGCTGCTCTCAGGTGCCGCTGCGCTGATTCCGACTCACGGCGACCCTGCACACAGCAGGATGAGACGCTGCCCGGCCCTGTGCCGGCACCACACCCCCTGCCCCGCCTGAGCCCACTGATGCGGCCACTGGTCCACCCATCTCGTTGAGAGCCTTTCCCCTTTTCTCTGACGCTCCACTTTACCGAGCATGACATCCCTCTTCAGGCAATGGTCCCTTCTGACCACATGACTAAAGCAGGTGAGATGAAGTCTGGCCATCCTTGCTTCTAAGGAGAATACACACCAAAAAGCCATAAAACCCTTAATTCCACACGCCTGACACAACGGATATTAACACTGTTTGCTTTTACGCTTTTGTTCTAAGTGAGCAGATGAGGGCTTTTCTCTCCGAGATAGATGAGTGAACCACAAGAAGCCTATTTTAGCACTCAAGTCAGGTGGTACGCATTTTCTGGGGAGGAAGAGGTTGCTATGGTCAAGTTAAGTGGACCAAATAGAGAGGTCATTGTCATTCTGGGAGTAACACTTTAAGGTACTGTATGTGACTTATTGATCTTCAAAAGCCCTAATTTTAGATAATGAAGTACTATTTGATAGCATGTGGTAAAATGCAGGAAATGTGAAAGCCGAAACCATGCCATGCTACTTTAGCCCCTGAATAGTTTTCCGTGTACTTAGAAAGGTAAGACACACAGGCGTGAGCCAAGAATATCCCCCCTTCATCGGCATTTTTGGTGAAATTGACCTGCTTCCTAGGTCAGACAGCCAAATCTGCTTTATATGACACCAGCTCTTACGTGTACAAACAGGACATGAAAACCAGGTAAGTGACTGCTGCAGCGGGCAAATGTGCTGCAAAAGGCCTCTTAAAATGTTAAGAAGCAAAGACGTCACTCTGAAGACTAAGGTGCACCTGAACTCAAGGCATGATGTTTCCAATGGTCTTATATTCATGGGAGAGCTGGACAATGAGTAAGACAGACCAAAGAAGAGTTGATGCATTTCAATTGTGGTGTTGGTAAAGATACCATGGACTACTGCCACAAGAACAGACAGATTTGTCCTGGAGGAAGTACAGCCAGAATACTCCTTAGAAGCAAGAATGGCCAGACTTCACCTCACCTATTTTGGTCATGTTGTCAGAAGGGACCAATCCCTGGAGAAAGATGTCATGCGTGGTTAAGTGGAGGGTCGACGAAGAACAGGAAGACCCTCAATGACATGGATCGACCCAGTCACTGGCTGTCACGATGGGCTCAAGCCCAGCAGAGACTGTGAGGATGGTGAACACCCGGCAGTGTTTCGTTCTGTTGTACACAGGGTCATAACGACTTCCTGAGTCAGAGCCGACTTAACGACACCGGACAACAACATTTTAAGAATAGAACCCTTATACTTGTATTGAGGTTATGGGACATTATCTTGACCGAAACAATGCTTTTATGGTGAAGATACTGATTACCATTATCCTGATCAATTGTCAGTATAGCAACAGCTTTGTTTCAATGCAAAATTAATTTAAAAATTAGCACTTTAATATATGATTAAACATTTGACACTAAATACTCCAATCGTCAAATGAAACATTTACTTTTAGGGCCCCCCCTCCCCCCGTTTTGGTAGACATTTCTGTGTAAGGTGCTAGAAGAATGGTTTACTGTCTTGGACTTCAGAAGAAAACGCTAGCAACCATGGTTTGGAAGAGTCCATTTACTTTTGGAAAGCAAGCAGGCTGGAATCAAGACACAAAATGAATGCCTGAAGGATCCCATGACAATGGGGGACTGAAGCCTCTGCAAGGGACCAGGTCTCTGAAATGTGTCCAGGAGAACATTTCACGACAAACACTCCTGAAACCAGGAGCCCAGCACCCTTATGTCAGCTTGGACTAGGAAGTGGAGCTGAAAGTTTTTCAACCAGAGCCCAACACAGTTTCATCCCACAAATGCAGCACTGAGAGCTCAGAAACTTCCGATTCAAATAGATGTTCTCAATCCCAGTGACTTCAGAAACACAAACAGGACCAGGACCGAGGGAGGGCAGGCCTGCTGAAGACAGAAACAGGGAGAGAGGGCCTGCAGAAGATGGCCACTGCCACAACAGTAACATCTGACGACAGGTTGCAATGGCTGAACACACAGAACACTCGGATTCACCCACCACCAAAGCTGGGCGCGGACAGGAGTTACTAGGTGTAAGGACAAAGAACCCTGAAACCTCCACAGATCCCAGAGGGGCTGCTGCCACTGCGAAGTCATCAAGGAAAGGTTCAATCAACTGTGGCTGTTTATTCTCTGCAAAACTATACAATGTCCTTCAGGTATTTTCCATCCAAAATAAAGCATTCTGATCCTCCAAAAGTTATCTTTATTCCGCTGCCTCAGTGTTAATCCCACTTGAAATTGAATTGTACTCAGGCATTTGTTTACTGCATCCCCTCGAGACAATGAGCTCCCCAAGGCAGAGGACTGGCCTATCTCGTCCCTCCCACACCCCCAGTACTGGAATAACTACAGTATTGTACACTCACAGCAAGTCCCCGACTTGTGGCAGTGGGGTTGCATTCTGATGACTCTGCCATGTTAGTTCTGGCGTAAGTCAAATGTGTGTGTGTGTGTGTGTGTGCGTGCGCACATATAAATGTTTTCATTATTACTGACTTTTATTAGTATCTTTTTAAATCCAGTGGGGGGGTTGGAAAAATAACATATAAACTTACAGATATATTATAATACATAAATACACATATAAAAAATTATAAAAGTTTATTCCCCAAATGAAGAAGAGTTGGATGGCCCTGGCCTTTTGTCAGTTGTGGTAATAACTCTACTTGTGGAAAGTTCTGGATCACCTGGATCATTCCTGGGAATGAGGATGGTGTCTCTAGTCAGAAAATTAGGGTGAGTTGCCATGTTCTCTTCTCTCCTTCCTGTACTGTGTGGTAATACTGTACTGCTTCCCCAATCTGACTATCAACTTTAGCAAAGTGATCAGTGCTTGGGC
>NW_006922000.1:92749-100157 GCF_000298275.1 Orycteropus afer afer
TGAAGCGAGGACACCAGCCCTTGCTGGCATTAGCACTCACAGCAGGCTTCCTCTTGCTGTTCTTCCCAGTTTTCAAAAAGGTCCTTGACCCTTCTCTGTTAAAACTGTCAATTTTATGCCAATTGCTGCTTTAACTTCCTCCAAAATCCTAATCCTTAACCACTGTCCAAACGGCGTGACGAGCACATCCTTCTTCACGTGCTATTCTGCTGACTTCTTTCCACTATCTTAAGTCTTAATGATCTTCATCTTTAAATCCGTGTCCAAAGCCTTCCTCACCTTTCTTTTGGGAGCAAAACTTTCAATGGCCTGATTTCTTCTGCTGCATATATTGTTGGGGGTGTAAGGGGTGCAGGAGTTAACAGAGAAACCTGAATAACTCAACTTCAAATTCAAACTGATGCTTCTTAGGGTACAAAACACCAAGTAAGGCCTGCTCCACAATGAAGTCAGCATCAGTGGCGTAACAATGAGGTCAGAGTCGCAGAGGCTGTTGGGTGCATGTGCAGTTCAACTGTCCTACGTTGTTAGAATTGAACAGTGCCCAACTTTCTGTCCATTTTAACTCCTGCCACTGACAAAGATTTCACCGTAGACCCACTCATAGTCTGCTATATGGCAGTGCTTTGAACAGCCAATCATAAAACTGAATATCTGGGATGAACACTCGAGAAGAGTAACGTGAGCTGATGACATGCTGCCGACACAGACGTACTACACGTCACTAATGAGCTGTACAAAAAAACCCCAGAATGGTCGAAAGTGCAATTCATTATAACTCGAATGTCATAAACCAGGGACTACCTGCACGTCCTTCACCTGGCACTAAATGTTCTATGTTCTTAGTTGCTGTGGAGTCAATTTCAACTCGTGACACCCTCATGTGAGTAGACTGGAACTGCTCCACAGGGTTTGCAAGGCTGGCACCTTTGGAAGGATGACCAGGCCTCTCCTGTAAGTATCTCTGGCTGGGTTTGAATCTCCAACCTTTCGGCTAGTAGCTGAGTGCTTAACCATTTGCATCATCCAGGGACTTCTATTTTATAGGCAGACAAGTTAAAAACTTTGCCCAAGGTCAGTCAGGGGCTACAGACACAAGAGCCATCTGACTCAAAATCTCATGTTCTTCTAGCCTCTCTTCACTTCAAAATTCCCTATGGCCTTCCTCCCAAAACAAACGTGAGGCTGAGACTCAGATTTTAGTATTTATCACACCTTATAGATATTTTCAATTATCTGTGCCATCAGTTGAGTACTTCATGGACATTCAATTCACAAGATGACTCAACACATATATAATTTCTATTATGTCCAGACAATTTTGGCAAATAAAGTTTTATGGGAACATAGCTACGTTCACTGGTTTACACGCTGCTTTTGTGCTACAATGGCTAAGGTTCAGTGACTATGGATTAAAAATGAGATGAAATTAAAAAGTCAGGGTCCATAGATAGGTTTTTACTAGGCTACAGTCCCACCCACTCATCCACGTTTGATCTCTGGCTGCTTCCATGCTGAAATGACAGGGCTGAGCAGTCGTAACAGAGACCACATGGCCTGCACAACATTTACTATCTGGTCCTTCATGAACAAGTCTGTCAAGCCCTGACCTTGGGCCTTGAAGAGGATGAGAGACTGGTTTTCCTCATGTCTTCACAATCTAGCATGTGTGCAAATGTAACTCAGTGTGTAAGCACTGAACACACAGGAACAGCCTGTTCTCAGTCTGATCCCGAGGTGGGAAAGTCACTAATCTCACTGAGCTCAGCCGTCAAGTGAGTTACTGGCTACTGAGTTCTAGAACCAGGACTTAAATTGAGGTTTTTTCCTTTAACACCATGTCTTCCTCCTGCCTCTCTAACAACATGTCAGCCGTGCAGTGAGGTGTGACATGGAGTTCTATTCTGCACAAGTGAGGTTGTCAGGAGTTGAAACCGACTCCACGGCAACTAACAACATAAAACATCTACGTGTTGTTTCTTAATGTTTTACTTTTTTCAAAAAATAATAATAATAATTCTTATAATCTCAGTGAACTCTTAGGAGGCAGGTACTTCAACAGTTTCCAGGTAGTTATCCCAACTTATTCACATAACAAGAGCAAACGAACACACACACACACACACACACACACACACACACACGGTGACACATTCTACATTTCATTTTGTTATTTGGGGACTGTGGCTACTGCTCATTTCCAGCTGCATACATGATGGTCTTGGATTTGTTCACGTCTCCCCTTGTGAAAGCACAATATGAGCATCTCTACTGTAGTCACAGCCAGCAACGCTTGAAAGAACATTTCAAGGTTTCACAGAAAAATTCTTCATAGAAATGTGAGCATGGGACAGACTGAAAAGAGCCTTCAGATTACTCCTTCCCAAAGACATTCAGATACTGAGCTATTTATGTTGCTTATGAAGTAGCATAGGAGCTCTGGTAGCATAGTGCCTAAGGCACCTGACTGCTAACCAGAAGGCTGGAAGTTCCTCAGAAGGAAGACTGGGCAATCTACTTCCATAATGATACTGCCTCGGCAACCCCAGGAGGGGTCACTATGAGTCGGGGCCGACTCGATGGCACATAACAACAGCAACAATGAAGTAGCATATCCTAAGTTTTTTCTACTTTTATCATTTATTGTACTTTTACTGTTGTTGAGAGCCTACGCAGAATGCACACCCACCCATTCAACCATCTCCGTGTGTGCAGTTCAGTGACACCAACGACATTCTTCAAGTCATGCAATCATTCTCACCCCCCCTTTCTGAGCGGTTCCTCCTCCACTGACAGAAACCCACCGCCTCCCGGTATTCCTGCCCATCCAATCTCTGGAGCTGCTGTTGTCAGTCTGATCCCACATGGGGAGATCTGAAAAGAGCTCAATGCTCGAGGCAGACCTTTTTTTTTTTTTTTAACTAGTTAAGATAAACTATTACTTGGTTTTAGGAAGACTTCAGGGAATATTTTCGTTTAAGTTTAAAAACTATCATCGGGGCAATAGCTTCAAGGGTTCATCCAGCCTCCATGGATCCAGAAAGTCTGGACTTCATGATAATCTGAAATTCTGCTCTACATTTTCCCCCTTTTGATTAACAGAAGAATGATTCTTGACTCTTCTATGTTCAGTAATGGTAGCCAAGCACCATCCAGTTCTTCTGGCTCAGAGCCAAAGAGGCAGCTGTTCATGAAGGCAGTTAACCACACATTCCATTTCCTCCTCTTATTCCTCACTCTCCGTCTGTTGCTCTATGTGAATAGAGACCCACTATTGTGCCTTGAATAGCTGCCTGCAAGCTTGTAAGACCTCGGGCACTATGCAATGAACTAGGAAGTAGAACAGAAACACTAAACACATTATTAGGCCAATGAACTGGGACGTCCCATGAAACCATGACCCTAAACCTCCAAACCAAGGAACCAAATTCTATGAGGTATCCTTTTGTTGTTGTTCTAATAAATGTATTACACAACGTTTGCCAATTAATTTCTTAGAAGTGTTGTAGTGCAGTGAATTACTCAGTATGGCTCTTCTCGCCATGGTCCTTTAAATTCACACCAGATCACTGGGTGGAACTATGCAAAAGGAAGGTGCTTGTTGACTACCAAGGGGATTAGATAGCTTGCAAATATGTAAATAAGGGACTTGGTACCCTTGTGGGGGTGGGGCCATGGAAATAAGGTGTATGGAACCCTAACGTGTGGACTGGTCAGTGTGGTAGTTAAGGTTATGTGTCAACTTGGCTGGGCCTGGTTTGGAGTGACTGGGCAGCTGGAGCAGTCATTCCCCATGGTGAGACTGGTAACCATCTCCATGGTGGGATCTACTGTGAGCAGCTCAGTAGTTGCCTTAGGGGTGTGGTCAGCTTCCAGTATATAAGAAGATGTTTTGAGAAAGGTCTCTGAGCTTTTTGGCACATCTGGATCCTGCAATTGGCCGTGTCTTGATCTCAGCGGCCTGCCATGCTGCTTGATAATCTTGGGGCTGTGCCATTATTCACTTGTTGACCCTAGACTTGTCAGCCTCAGCAGCCAGCAGCTGCCTGAGTTAAGAGATACTTCCAGCTCCAGTGGGCCGGGAGCAAGAGGTAGAGCTGAGGCCTAAGGCTGAAGGGCCTTCTAGCACCTGGGGCCAGCACTTTTGAACTCGGACCTCTAGCCTCCTCCATGGTAACAGAATAAAACCCTGTTTATTAAAACCACCCATCTGTAGTATTTTCTGTCAGAGCAGCACTGGATGACCAAACAGTCAGTTTTGTTATTTTGCGAGGCTAAAGTGAGCCCTCCTAGAGGGCAGAAGGGGGGACGACCTCACCACCACCAAGAGAGAAGCCGAAAGTGGAGCACATCCCTGGACCGAGAACCCTGTGCTGAGATGGCAGAGAGACAGCAGAGTCAATGGCAGCAGAACCAAGAGACTGGCATGAGACAGGGTGGCGGCCTGCTGGTGGAGTGGGGTGCCCCGAGGTGCCCCTATTAAGAGAACTAAAAGAGCTGTGTAACATTTGCCCAGCCCAGGCAGAAGATAGGCTGAGAGGCCAAGGGCCAAAGAGAGATGTGCCTGAGGGCACAGCAGAGGGGAGACTGTTCTGATCGAAGCCTTGTATCCTGAGCACATTCCTGAAGCACATTCCTGATAGCCTGTTCCTTCCCTAATAAATACCATAATCATGAATATTACCTCTGAGTTCTGTGTGGCCATTACAACGAATTATTGAATCCAGCAGAGAAGTACTGAGTACTGTGGGAGGGACGGTTTGTGTCCGAATTAGTAAAAAGGCGGGAAGGCGGCAGCATGTCTGACTTCTGCCTCACAGTAATCAGCCTTGGGCTGTTGATGGTGACTGTTTCCCCATCCCGAGTCGGAGGAAGTCAGAAGATGCTGTCTTTACGTCCTTTTAGCAAGTGTACAAATGTACTGACAGCAATTATATTAATCAGCTGTGCGACCCTACCCTTAACCAATGTAATTTTTCTGTCACTGGAAACTAAAACTTACTCCTCCTTTTCCCCTCCCTCCTGCCCCTGGGAACCACTAATAAACTCTGGTCTCTATACATGCCTGTTCTTGTCTTTTTATGTAAGTGAGGTCACAAGTATTTGTCTTTTTTTTTATTGGTTTATCAAGCCCCATCTATACTGAAGTATGTGTCAAGACTTCCTTTCTTTTTTAATTGGGTTATCTGTCTTTCTGTGTTGTGAGAGTTCTATATTTATGTAGCTTGGATACTAGACAATTATCAGATTATTTACAAATATTTTCTCCCACTCTGTAAGATGTCTGACAGGTTCCTGAAGTGCTAAAGGAGCCCTGGTGGCACCGTGGTTAAGCACTCAACTGAAAGGCTGGTAGTATGTAAGGGCAGCAGTTCAAACCTACCAGCCATTCTGTGGGAGAAAGATGTGGCAGTCTGCATCCAAACAGTCAGTCTTGCAAACTCTATGGGAAAGTTCTCTTCTACCCTATAGGTTCTGTGTGAGTTGGAATCAACTTGACAGCAATGGGTTTGGGGTGGGTTTTTATCAAGACCTCCTTTCTCTTACTGGCTGAATAGTATTCCATTTTATGTATATACCACATTTTGCTTATCCTCTCATTTGCTGATGGGCATTTAGTTGTTTCTACCTTTTAGCTATTATGAATGGTGATATCAGTGCACAAGTAACTATTTCAGTTTCTGCTTTCACTTCTTTTGAGTATATACCTAGGAGTGAAACTGCTGGGTCATATGATGGTTCTAAGGAGTGCTGGCAGCACAGGGGGTAAAGTGCTTTGCTGCTAACTGAAAGGTTGGTGGTTCGAAACCATTAGCTGCTCTGCAGGAGAAAGATGTGGCAATCTACTTCCATAAGATTTACGGCCTTGGAAAGCCTATGGGGCAGTTCTACTCTTTGCTACAGGGTTGCTACGAGTCAGAATCGACTCGATGGCAGTGGGTTTGGTTTGGTTTTGGTAAGTTAGTTCCAAGGAGCCCTGGTGAACAGCAGTTAAAGCACCTGTCTGCTAACCAAAGGTTGGTGGTTCAAAGCCACCAGCTGCTCTGTGAGAAAGCTATGATAGTCTGTTTCTGTAAAGATGAAAAGCCTTGGAACCCTACAGAGCAGTTCTACTCTGTCCTACGGGGTTTCTATGAATCACAATCGACTCGCCGGCAGTGTGTTTAGTTTCTAAGGGACTGCCACAGTTTTCCACAACAGCTGTACATTTAATTTTGCATTGCCTCCAGCAATGAATAAGGGTTTCAATTCTTTACCTCTTTGCAAACATTTATTCATTCATTCAATCTTAGCCATCCGAGTGGGAATGAAATGGTACCTCCCTGTGGTTTTGATTTGCATCTCTCTGATGGCTAATGATTTTAAGCATATTTTCATGTGATTGGTGGCCATCCGAACGTCCCCTTTGGTGAAATGTCTCTTCAAGTCCTTTGCCCATTTTATGACTGGGTTATCTGTTGTTAAGTTGTTATATTTTGGTTATTAGATTCTTACTGTACATGGGTTTTTAAAGATACTCTCATAATCGGTCTTCTCACTTTTTTGGTGAAGTCTTTTGACACACACAAATTTTCCATTTTTACGATGTCCATTTATTTATCTTGCCTTTTACTGTTGGTGCTTGTTACTGTGTTAGATAAGCCCCTGCTGGAAGCCAAGCCCGACAGCAGTGCCCCTGCATTCTCTTCTAGGAATTTCAGG
This sequence comes from Orycteropus afer afer, assembly GCF_000298275.1. Classification (NCBI taxonomy): domain Eukaryota; kingdom Metazoa; phylum Chordata; class Mammalia; order Tubulidentata; family Orycteropodidae; genus Orycteropus; species Orycteropus afer. The sequence goes on from NW_006922000.1 coordinate 99,452, forward strand.
GTCTTTTCACAGTTAGGTCTTTCACCAATTTTGAATTTGTGTTTGTGTACAGAGTGTGGTGCGTATCCTATTTCATTTTTCTGCATGGGAAAGTCCAATTTTCCCAACATCATTTATTGAAGAGACTTGTCTTTCTGCATCGAATGGCATAAGTTTTAGATGGAAAAGTTTCTCTATACTTGAGAAGTTTTTCATAAAGCTGATTTTTCCCAGGAGTCCTTCCTCATGTAGCGTGGTCCGAGAAGGACATCAAGTTACCTGTATCCGTCCTAGCGGCCTCACCTCATAGTTACTGAGAACTGGATGTGCAGGCCGCATCAGGCGACTCACACACATCACCACGCCACTCGGCTACACTGAGGGGCGGTGTAAGGTAGTGGCTACAGACACAGGCTGTGGCGCCAAATTTAGTGCCGCCCCCAGCATCAGCATGATCCTGGGCAACTTACCTAACTGCTCCAGGCCTCAGTTTCCCCAGCAGTTAAAATGGGGATAAAAATAGTACCTATTCATAGGATTACTCTGATGATTAAACGAATTAATACATGTAAAACACTAAACATTCTAAGTGTGAGGTACTTCACCCTCACACTAACTCTATGAGGTAAGTACTGGTCCCACGTTATAGAAGGGAAACTTAGATGGAGCTGTGAAATAACTTGCTCAAAGCTATTAACAAGTAAAACGAAGAGCCAAACTTGCGACC
>NW_006922000.1:100727-103179 GCF_000298275.1 Orycteropus afer afer
AATTCAAGTGGGATATAATCAAGGTCATATTTTGGCTCTCATGGTTTTCAGCTTCAAGATGAAATTGCATATGAGCAGTTGATGGTCTGTTCCACAGTCATCTCCTGAACTTGTTTGGCTGAAGATACTGAGCTTCTCCATGGCATCTTTGCACTGATGCAGTCAATCTGATTCCTGTGTATTCCCTCTGGGGAGGTCCACATGTATTACTGCTGGCTATGTTGCTGAAAAGGGTGTTTGCAATGAATAAGTCATTGGTCTTGCAAAATTCTATCATGTGATCTTTGACATCATTTCTATCACCAAGACCATATTTTCCAACTACTGGTGATTCTTCATTGTTTACAACTTTTGCATTCCAATCACCAGTGATAATCAACACATCTTGACTGCATGCTTGGTCAATTTCATACTGAAGAAGCTGGTAAAAATCTTCAATTTCCTATTCTTTGGCTTTGGTGGTTGATGCATAAATTCGAATAATAGTAGTATTAACTGGTCTTCCTTGTAGGACATCATCCTGTCACTGACAGCACTGTACTTCAGGATAAATCTTGAAACATTCTTTGTGATGATGAATGGTATCTCACTCCTCTTCAGATTGTCATTCCCAGCATGGACCATATGATTGTCGGATTCAAAATGGCCCAAACCAATCCATTTCAGCTCACTAAAGTCTAGGAAACTGATCTTTATATGCTCCATTTCATTTCTGACAACTTCCAATTTTCCTAGGTTCATACTTCGTACACTCCATGTTCCAATTATTTGGATGCTTGCAGCTGTTTTTTTCCCATTTTGAGTCATGCCACATCAGCAAACGGAGGTCTCCATCCTTGTCAGTAAGGCTGGCTCTGAGGAGGCAGCCCTTCCCCAGTCATATTTTGAATGCCTTCCAACCTGAGGGGCTCACCTTTTGGCACTATATCAAACAGTGTTTCACAGCTATTAATAAAGTTTTCCAGTAATATATCAGACAGTGTTTCACTGCTATTTATAAGGTTTTCACTGGCCAATACTTTAAAAAGGGAATGGCCTCTTCCTTCTTCCAATCTGTCTTTGTCTGGAAGCTCTGCTGAAACCTGCCCACCATGGGTGACCCTGCTGGTATTTGAAATACTGGTGGCATAGCCTCCAGCCTCACAGCAACACACAAGCCACCACAGTAAGACAAACTGACAGACGAGTGGGGGAAAGAAGCACTGCTGTTGTTGTTATGTGCCATCGAGTCGGAGCCGACTCATAGCTACCCCTCCTTGGGCTTCCGAGGCAGTATCACTACATTAGTAGATTGCCTAATCTTCCCTCCGAGGAGTGGCTGGTGGTTTTGAACCACCACCCTTCTGGTTAGCAGTCAAGTGCCTTAGGCACTACTCTACCAGAGCTCCCAGCATAGTCTAATAAAACATCTGGAACGATACACTCTCAACCTGTATCATATGGGGGGTGGGGATCATTTTCCCACTGAGGGCTAAGATTTTAAAATGATGTGCACTATAAAATTCCACACTGGAATGCAGCCACACCCATTCATTGCATTTTCTATGGTGGCTCTACAGCTACCATAGCAGCATAGGACAGAGACCATACGGCCTGCCAAGCCTAAGGTATTTACTATCTGAGTCTTTCAGAGAAACGTTTGCTGACTCCTGAGCTAGAAGATATTATGCCACCTTTTAATTATCCTCTTTATCCCAGAAATTTCTTGGGTGAGATTTTTTCTTAGGGTGAAAAAGGGAACCTACTCACTTTTCAACAGAGATAATTTAGAGCGTACAATTTCAAATGACCCATGGTTACACAGCCTGACTCTTCTTGCTTCAGTAAGCGCAGGCTCAGGTGTGCTGCACAGGGCCCTCAGGCTGCTGAACTGCTCAGCGGCTGGGTCTGTTTCCCACTCTCACCTTGGGTCTTTGGCTAAATTTCCCAGCATGCTTCGTGAGCATGTTGCATCTGCCTTTCTCCCTGGTCTCTTCTCACACTTGTACCAGAATTTCCCCGGGACTCTGCCTCTGTTCACCTTCCTTTCATCTTGCATGCTGTTGTTTACCAATTCTGTAGTTCTACTTTCTTTTTGTAAAACTTCAGGGTTTGTTTTACATTTTAATATCTGTTTAGGTTTCTTCACATGTTGGTGAATTTCTTGCTTACTCTTTCTTCTTACACTCCAGTCTTTCTCTCTGGGTTCAGAGAGAAATTTACTTCCCTCTGAAGTGCAAGATTCTGTCTGATGCTCCAGGTCTCGGCCATCTCCTACCTTTGGCAACAATACTCTCTTGCTCCTGTTTGGGAATGTTTCCTTCTTTAACTTTAACTTGGCCTTTGTTTTGTCTTTCAACAACTCCTTATAAATTTCTGTGTAAGGAACAGGGCTCAAACCAGTTCATTTGGCTGGACTCCCTGTTGAGAATTTGCATTTCTATATATATATTTGATGCATTTTATTGAAATA
>NW_006922000.1:104864-105876 GCF_000298275.1 Orycteropus afer afer
TCTGTCAATTGGTTTTTCTTTTCTTTGTTGAAGAGGGTCTGTGTTGCTTGTCTGCCTATTCTGCCATCTTACTGGAAGTCCAAGAATTTGCATTTCCACCTCAGATTTACTGAATCAGAATCTACAGTTTAATAAGATCCTGAGGTGATTTTTATGTAGATCTACACCCACTCCTCACATATCAACATGGTGAGGTTCCAAAGACCAATTCCTTATGCAAAAATCTGCATTATGCAAAACTGGAAGATGACCACATCAGATCACAAAATGGAGCATGACTATATCACTACCTGTCAGATTACATCATTAACCGCTACCAAATTACATCATCATGTAGCTGCCAAATTAAACATTACATAACTGCCAAGGCACTGAGAATCATGGTCTAGCCACGTTGAAACATAACCTTAACCATGGGTCAGTATTCTTCTTGCCTCAGTGTTCATTACTGCCTCATACCTGTATGTCATTAATGTGCAAAAGCTGGATAATAGATTTTTAAACTATTGTTGTACATATGAAATATCAAATAATGAGATAATGGATAAATGAGGAGTGGGTGTATAAGAATCCCCGGGGGAGCTTGTTAAAATGTAGATTCTGATTCAGTACATCTAGGGTGGAAAGGCAAACTCTCAATAGGGGGTTGAACCGGAATGAACTAGTTTGAAGCCTTGGTAATGAATTCCTTCTCATGGACCAAAGCAGGTACTGATTCATTCGTTTTACAAACAGCTTTTCCGTCTTTGGGAGCAAAAGAGGGATACGTACAACACGTACGTGGAAGGACTCAACCCTTTCTTATCTACCAACTGACTGACTAAAATCAGGCTGAGTATCTTTTACCTGTAGGAATGTCATGCTGCATCTCTCTTAACTTTCAGAATAAGAGGCCCCTGACAATATTCTGAAAAGCAATCTCAAGCAGTTACTTAATGTCCCAAGACAAATGATTTCCTTATCCTACACAGGAGATGAAAATACCTATCTATGTATCTGGGTTGATAGTACC
>NW_006922000.1:106446-107746 GCF_000298275.1 Orycteropus afer afer
CTTTAAAATGAACTCCCAATAATCCATATGGATTCTACTTCTGATGGAAAGCAGAACAAACCAAACTTCCTAATACAAATACTGATTCTAACGTTACAAAATGCATCGGAACAGCTTCCTTTTAGCAATTAAGGATTCTGAAAGAGCACAATCAATACCCCAAAACACATGGCGAATAAACCACAGGGTCTCCGTCAGAGGAGCTTATGCACTAGCAAGAGCCAAGGAATTAGTTTCAAAAAAGAGGACTCAATTTTACTGTTAGGTTCAGAAAGGTCAAACACACTCCTCTCCTCCCTCTAAAACAAGTAACAGCTCAACATGCCTATAACCCATCTGTTATCAACAGAACCATCCCAGAATGTCAGTTATTTGGCAACAAAAACCAAGGCTCAGACATAATAAAAGGGACTACAGGTACTAGTAAAAGGAAAAACAAACTACTTAAAAGTCAGACAACCAAGATAACTCACAACCAAGAGTTTATAACCCAGTGCTTGTTCATAGAGAAGCTGCTAGGATATGGCATTTGGGCTAATGCACATGCAAATCATTCTTCACTGTAGAAGAATCCTGAACTCTGGAACCCTATAACCACAAGGTCTCACTGACTCTGGAGTGTCAGCTTTTGGGGATAGGGAGTGCAGTGCAATAGTCTGGGCCCTTTCTAGCAGAGGAACAACTGTGTTTTCCCCCAGAAGACAGAAGAACACGGTTCTGACCTATAGCTCAGGTATGGCTCAAAGGAGACAGCACGTTTAGGGGCATCTCACTGAATCAATGCCCAGAGCTGCAGGTTAAAAAGGATCCAACGTCAAAGACTCAATGTAAACCCCAAACTATAAACAAAGCTCATCAAAGATAGAACAGGTGCAAATCTAAGGGTCCTAACCTGTTACGGCATAAATAGACTAACAAGCATAACCCCAAATGCACAGGCAGCAGAAAAGAAACTAGGTGACTAGGACCTTTTAAAAATTAAACTCTTAGGCACATCAAAGACTTTTCCAAAAGGGTAAAAAGAGAACCTACGGATTGGGAAAAAACATTTGACTATGGTGTATCTGACAAGGGAGTTACAAAATTTATAGAAAACTTCAACACCTCAACACCAAAAAGACAAACAACCCAACTTAAAAATGGGCAAAGGGAATGCACAGACACGTCATTAAAGAAGAAATACTGGTGGCCAACAAACAAAAGGAAATACTCGCCATCATTAGCCATTCTCACTGCCACTGAGTTGATTCAACTCATAGTGACCCCTCCTTGGGTTTCTGAGGCAGTATCTCTACGAAAG
>NW_006922000.1:108911-119706 GCF_000298275.1 Orycteropus afer afer
CTGAAGACAATCTTACATATGCACTTGTGCTACAAAATCAGCCACACACATTACAGAAGCAAAAGAAGACAGAGTTGTAGTAATTCCTCAGAGACAACCAAACACCTTGAGAAAATCATTGGGCCTATGGGCTCAGGACCATAGTCTCGGGGGACATCGTGCTCAACTGCCACAACAATAAAAAAAAAAAAAAAAACCCAAACTCACTGCCATGGAGTCAATTCAACTCATAGGACACCTCCTTGGGTTTCCAAAGGCACTATCTCTTTGGAAGCAGATCGCCCAGTCCTCCTTCCAAGGAGTGGTTGGTGGGTTTGAACTGCCAACCTTCTGGTTAGCAGATAAAAATCTTGTTCTACAACCTACTTTGGTGAGTAGAGACTGGGGTCTTAAAAGCTTTCGAGCAGCTACCTATGATACATCTGAATCAAGGAAGAGTGAAGAAAATCAAAGACACCTGGAAACAAGGAGAAGCTGGACCACGAGGACCTCAGCCTTCATGACCCTGAGACCTGAAGAACTGGATGGTGCCTGCCTACCAATGCCAACCCTTTGGAAAAGGATCAAAACTGGAGAGCCTGGGTAGAGTGGGAGGAAAAATGTGGAACAAAATTTAAAAACACAAAACTGACCAGAATTACTGGTTGAATAAAAACTGGCGGAACCCCCAGACTATGGCCCCAGGTTACCCTTTGGGCCTAGAAACGGACTCACTTCAATGGATTGGCTCTCAGCCCAACTGTAGAAAGACCTACATGCAGAACACCTACCCTAGAGAGACGCAACACAACCAGAACCTGGTCCCGTAGCCTAGGCCCAGGGTCAAGCTGTGCCTCAGCTGTACCGTCACAGGAGCCAATGAAACCCCTTTACCACTCAGCCTGTCTGAGATGGCTTTAGTTACCTGCAATATAAGAAGTCCCACTGACTCAATGCAGGAATCCCACAGAAATTGCTGATAACTGCAAACTTGTGTTAGTAACCTGCAGCAACCAGTTTTTAATGCTATAAGCAACAATATTCCCAATGATAAAATTATCCGGTAGTTTTCAAAGGTACTTTTTAATCCTGTCATGGGTGTGTGGGGGAGGGATGGCAGTGAGGGTCCCAGTCCACTGCAGGGCAAAGAACAAGTATCCCCATTATTCTTATCAGTATGTGTGGGGTGTCTGGAAATCCACTGCTGATACATTCCAAACCGGAACACGAACACATGTGTGCGCGCGCATGTGCGCGCACACACACACACACACACACACAGAGCCAACTGTGTCCTTAACATAAAATGAAGGGTGAAAAATCTCTACTTTTAGAGGACCTGAATTATCTGCTTTCTAACTTATCTTTAAAAAGAGATAAATGTGCTTTTTCCTTCCCCAGTTTTTTCCATATCTTACTGAAGCTGACGTTAAGCTACGGTCTCATTGGGCACTTACTATGCGTCAGGCACTGGCAAATGCTTTGCGTACTTTGGAATGTGCTGGTCTGAACTACAGGACGTGAAGCTCCAAGTCATAAAGCAGTGCTATTCAAGGTGCAGTCTGGGGCCCAGTGCCAGTGCCAACAGGTACTAGTCTATGATGGCGTGACCCAGGTCACTAAGGACACAAAGTTCAGCTAATTGTTTTTCCCTAACAAGGCTTTCTCGATGAAGGGACCAGTGTGCTCATGTATACTGTAGGCCAAGCTCCTTACCTGCCCTACACTGCTAACTGCACGTGGACTGGCTCTTTTGACTGACACCATTCTAGACCTCAATTCTGGACACTGTCTCTCCTCTAGCTTCTGGCCCTGCTGCCACACAAGTCTTACACAGTCACATGGTCAAGGATAAAGCAATCAAAGTGACCTCACCTTTGACAGCAGCAGTTTCACGCAGGACACGTGGCCCTCGTAGACAGCGGACAGAAGAGGGGTGATGTGATGCTTGTCTGGAGCCTAGGAAATGAGGAAGAGAGGAGACTGTGTCATCCTGATGCTTCACTTCTGCTTTCCCCTCCAGGTGCGATGAAGAACTCTCGTCGGTACTTCACAGTGAGCACTCACCTGGTCACCTCACTAACAGAGCTGACCCAGCTGCAGGTCTCTAGCCTCTGAGAGCTGGCACAGGCCACCCCCACCAGTGCTTCCTGCTGGGGCGCCAGCACAGGCAGGAGGGGAGCCGAGTGCGGCAGCAGCTCCAATCCTGCGCTGTGCCTTATCGTGTGAAGAGCCCTCCCACCTCTGCGCCTCGGTTCCCCCACTGTAAAAACGTCACCGGGGGCCAGGAAGGGAAAAGGGAGAACACGGCCCAAGAGGAGGGAAAATACAATGTCACGACTGGGCCAGGTCAGAGGGTGCCCCGTGACGGGAAAAGCTCATCTCCTTTGCTCTCCTGGTTACTCAAACGCATTCCCAAACTCTGAAGTGCAGAAGCCACAAAAGGCTCAGGCTGGGAGATGGTGGCTCCTGAACTCGTGCCCACTTGCCTTTGTCCACAACCCACCTGAGAACAACGGCTGTGGAGCCCCTGGCCCCAGCAGGAGGTGGCCACCTGCCTCCCATAGATAGAGCCTTAAAAGGTGAATGGCTTGGCCAATGGGTGAATCCTAACCTTCAGTTTTATCAGCATAAATATTCATAAATAGAACGCCTTTCAGTCACTAGCTTTAAATGAACACGAACTGCACGGTTAATTCTTTACCAACGTTTATTCTTACAAAAGTTGGTTTATTTTGCTTATTTGTGAAGTCTGAGCTATATACTTCTAACTTACAGGAAATCTGGTGTAATTTCAGACTGTATGCCTGTTTAGGAGGTTTCCACACACAATCAATGCACAGATCTGTAGGAAACAAGTACTCCACACACACAGCAGGCTTGTTTCAGAATGAGTGTTCTTTACATACATTGATGTCCGCTCCTTTCAGCAGCAGGAACTCCAGGATCTCCAGCTGCCCACAGTCTGCTGCATAGTGCAGAGGCTTCCTCCCACCTTCCAGTGTCCGGTTGACATCTTCTCCCTTAGAAATAATGAAAATGATGTTGGTATGGGCTGCAGAGGGAAGTAAGACACCCGACAGTTTTACCTTCTTAAAACCACCAGAATGAAATGTCTTGCAAAGTACAATAACCAGACTTGAAATAAAATTCTGCACAACAGTTAACACCCACTGTGTCAGGCTGAAAACAACACACACACAAAAGTCATGTTCAGTGTAACTAAACAGATGGCGGTTGTGTGCCGTCCGTCGGTTCGGAATCACAGCAATCCCATGTGACAGAGAACTGCCCCATAGGGTTTCCAAGGCGGCATCTTTATGGGAGCTGATCATGGAGCCGCTGGTGGGTTCAAATCGTGCACCTTGTGGTTGGCAGCTGAGCACTTAACCACCGCATCACTGAAAACCAAACCAAACCAAACCCACTACCACCGAGTTGATTCTGACTCTCGGCAACCCCCATTGGATTTCTAAGGCAGTCAATCCTTACAGAAGTAGGCTGCTCAGTCTTCCTTCTGTGGAGTGGATGGTGGGTTTGAACCGCCAACCTTCTGGTTAGCAGTCAAATGCCTTGTTGTTGTTGTTGTTGTTATGTGCCATCGAGTCGGCCCCGACTCATAGGTACTGCTAAACCAGAGTTCCTTTACTGCATCACCAGGGTTGCCTTATTTCTGAGGACTTCACGCTGCATAATGTCAAGATGTGGCCACAGAAGACTGGTGAGGTCAAGCAATGAGATTATACGTAGTTCATGGAACATGCATTTCACCTCTTCAAAGCATCACGACTTTGATGAAGCTAGCCATCATCATCCCAAGGTAAGCTCTGTGTCAGCAAATGAGAATTCATTCCACTCATTCAACACTTTATCAAAGCCCTACTGTGTGCCAGGTGCCACGTTAGGCAGTGGAGGACATGGTGAAAGGATCAGACGTGGCTTCTGATTGCATGGAGCTTACACTCTAGTGGGGGAGCCAGATACTAACCATATAATCACTTAACTAAAGATACAATCTCAAAATATGGAAAGTGCTATGAAGGAAAGGAATTCTGAGCTGCACAAAATGCATCAGGAGACCCTGGTGACAGGCAGGCTGTAGAGAATGAACGTAAGCCTCAAAACGGTCCTCATCCCCAAGGATCCAGACTCTAACAACGGCAACAGCTGCACCCGTCCCCGTCGGGCAGCTCCTATGTGTCTGCACTGTGCTATCTGCGTCACAGTCTTCAGACAACCCTAAGTGAGAAGAAACCACGTCTGATATGTGAAAAGTGTAAAGATGAGAGAGTTTCAGTAACTTTTACTGTGGCTTAGTTAGCAATAGATGTCGAAACTCATTCTCTTTCCAACCAACCAACGGTGCTGCCCCTAATTCGGTATGTACCCCTTTCTGCTAAGGAGAGGTCGCATTTCAGAGTGGCCAAATGCCTGGGAGACTATTTCCTCGCTTGGCTTGGCTTTTGTCAACTTACCCAGCAAGCCCCTGAACCAGGCTGTTTGGAATCCTGTCACCTTACAGCCAGTACCAGTGGTTCTTTCACACACACTCCGAAAACTGCCCCTTCTCCACATATTCAAAGCCTGCACCCGCCTTCCTTCCCAGTTATTTAAACAGTACAGATTCTCCAACTTCTAGCTCGTCCATGAAATCTCCCAGGTAAGGTGAGTTCTCACTCCCTTGAGGCTCATAGGAACCAGCATTCACATAGCGCGTGCCTTGCAACGCTCACGAGCACAGGCCTCCTTCCGAAAATAACACCAATGCCTCAGAGTAGCCATGACCTGTTTTTTTGATGACAATTTGAAATCATCATATAATCAGGCGTTTTTTCCCTAAGGAAGCAGATGAAGTCCAGGATTCTAGATCTCTTCTAGCGTCGGAAGAGCAACGTGACCCTCTACCAGCTGGATGGGCTTCAGCTGCAGAGAAAAAAGGGTCCTCTAAGGCCGACTCGACGGCACATAACAACAACAACAACAACAAACCTAAGCCAACTGACTGCTAACCAGAAGCCTGGTGGTTCAAACCCACCAGCCACTCCTCAGAAGGAAGATGGGGCAATCTACTTCCATAGTGATACTGCCTTGGAAACCCAAGGAGGGGTCACTATGAGTCGGGTCCGACTCAACGGCACATAACAACAACAACAACAACAAACCTAAGCCAACTGACTGCTAACCAGAAGCCTGGTGGTTCAAACCCACCAGCCACTGCTCAGAAAAAAGACTGGGCAACGTACTTCTGTAGAGACACTGCCTCAGAAACCCAAGGGGGGGTCGCCATGAGCTGGAATCGACTCGACAGCAGGGAGTTTGGTTTTTGGTTTTTTTAACTGTGTCCCTCAGATCCTGGGGTCAGGGAGAGCGATGTAGTCCCGCCCGGCTGTGGGCACCGCCCGGCTGTGGGCACCGCCCGGCAATCTTAGCAGGTTTCCCCTTTTCATCTTGGCCGCCCACTCTCCACGGAGACTATTTTCAATCTCTGTCACTTTTTATAGACCTCAGACTTCTCCATCTGGCTCCTTCCCCTTCATTCTCAGATGACCTCACACCTCCTTATTCAGACCACTGCCATCAGATAGACACAGGGCTTCCTCAGGGGCTTCTCGGCCACCTCTTGCTGCACCTGACCGTCCTCCCCTCCCAGCCACTCCCTCGGGTAAGTTCTCAGGACCATCCCTTCTGGTCTTCTCTCCCTCTTCTTGCCTGTGTTCCCAACTCCTCTACTGGCACTTCCTCCTCAGGATCTGCCACTGCAAAAGCAAACGTGGACTCCAGACCACGGGGCTCGGTGAACCCCTGAAACTACTGCCCTGAGATCATCTTTAAACCTAAAACCAAAAATATCCCCTGAAGTCTTCTTAAAACCAAACAATAGTAACTTAACTATTAAAAAAAGGTCTGCCTTCAACGGTCCTGTAAGTTTATGTGTATGATCTGAATCCCCAGGTGTGTAGTAGAGCTGACAAGAGGCAAGGTGGTAGTCACTGCCTGGTCACAGTCACCTACCCAGAGGGACCAAGGAGTTGAACCTGTGGGCTCGGGACCACAGTTGCAGGGGACATCAAGCTTAACTGGCATAACATACTACACAAAATACATTGTTCCACCTCCTACTTTGGCGAGTAGCGACTGGGTAAAAGCTTGCAAGCTGCCATCTAGATGCAACAATGGGTCTCTCCCCATCCACAACAAAGAAGAATGAAGAAAACCAAAAATTCATGGATACAATCAGTCCTAGCGATTGGTACACCATCTGATCTGCAGCCTATACGACTATGAGACCAGAAGAGCTAGATGGAGCCTGGTTACCAATGTCAACCACTTGGAAGGGGATCTATGTAGGAGATCCTGGATAGAGAGGGAGAACAATGTGGACAAAACTCAAAATCATTTGGAGAAAATGATTTTCTCCAAATCATCAGGTTTGCTGGTCTGATAGAGCTTGGTGGAACCACTGAGACTATGGCCCCTAGCTGCCTGTCAGGTCTGGAATTGAACCCACACCTGTGGCTTCCAGCCAAACAAAAGACAGGCGTATGAGTTGAACATTGACATTAGGTAGATACACTCTTTGGAGAGAACAATCATGGGAGAAAAAAGGGCTGCTTACGCACTGGGAGACAGCTCAGGGGGCAGAAGGGCATGGAGGGATGGACACAGGGAAGAGGTAACTATGGGGAGGAAGTGAGAGGGGAGCTGTTGCATTGTGGTGAATTGTAGTCACCGTCATGAGACAAAGTGCATGTGAACTGCTTTATGGAAAGTGGGTTTCCTCTGTAAACTTCCACCCAAATCACAATTAAAAAACAAAACACAAAGCCTCTCCGTGGACCCAGTATCCACCCTTTAGATCGTATCTGCTCACCCCCTTCCACGGCTGAACTTTTCAACGTGCTGTCTTTAAGTCTTTAACAGGCTCTCTCCACCTTGTCACCTCCCACTCTAATCCGGCTTCTGCCTTCCACACTAGCCCTGTCCTCCCCTCCACGCTGCTCCGTGCAAAGGTCAGCTTGAACCCTCACCCTCCTGAGCTCGCAGCAGTGACAAAGTCCATCCTGCTTCCTCCTCAAGCACGTTCTCTGACACACTCCACCCGAGCCCCCCCACCCCCCATCTCTGGCCACTGCTGCGCCGTCTCTCTGGCCACTCACTATGTGCTTTTGGGAACTTGGTTATGGTTTCAGATTGCCATCCTCTACCATTGAACAGCTGATAAATGTGCTTCTCCCTAGTCTTATCAACACAAACAGGTTGATTATAGATTTTTTAGGGACTAAGTACTTCCTTACGGATAAAGTTTGTTTTGAAAAGCAGCATCGTGCAGTCCCAGCAGGAGCCAGAGCGGGGCAGCAGCAGCACTCTCACCGTGGTTAAGTGTGTGCGTTAAGCCAGCAGGGCACACGTCATGGCACACGGCTCCCACTTACCACACAGCCCAGGTGTGCAGTCAGCAGTGCTTGTCATCACGTCCCAGGACTGTGGCGCTCACCTGCCCCCTTCCAGCAGCAATCGTTTACGCAGCTTCATTCTATTCACTTTAAAAACTCTTTCCTTTCAGTGTAATATGTATGTAACGTCACGCACAAAAGTATGTAATGCCAGTTGTGGAACACACAACACAAAATTGTATCTTCACCGTATTTTTCATAGAGGGTGTTCTGAAGCCATTCTTATTTTGTCTAAATAGGGCGTGGTTCAGGTCTGCAGAACGTGTCTGCCGTCTTCCAGATTCTCGGAGCCGCACTATCTCAGGGTATCTCCTGGGGAGTAGTTCACACTGACCAGAACCACCGCGGCGATCACAAAACACCATCGAGTGGGTCAACTCCCAGCACCTCTCAGCGTGGGAAGGGGACTGGGAATAAGGTGGCCGTAAGGGGAAAGTCCATCTGGAATTCTAAAGGATCTTAAGGCCACTCTATTCCTGACAATCCCAGATTAGCTCCAGAACTTAATTCACTGACAAACTTTTACTGCAATTTAACTTTTCATGTGTTTCTATCTTAGGTTGCTAATTATATTTTAAAGGGACTTAGAGGTCAGGGGTTACATCTCATACTTCATTTCTAATAAAATGCATTTAACACCGAGCTTTTAACTCTCAACAACAGACTGCTGTGATTGCTAATTACAACAGCATATTATAAAAGGCTAAATTAGAAACTAAGACAGTATTCTATAAGGTGTCTATTGACTTCCCGTGTGCGTGGGAGAATGTGGCTGGGGGCCTTAATTCATGCCTTACTATGGTGTATGGAACTCCCACAGGCCACTGAAAATCAGGAAGCGCTAATGGTGGTGCAAAGGTTACGCACTTGGCTGCTAACGGAAAGGTGGGTGGCTTGAACCTACCAGCTGCTCCGGGAGCCCTGGGGCAGCTCTCCGGGTGCAGGGCCACTGTGAGTCAGAATGGACTCAGCGGCATGGGTTTGGGTTTGGGTATGCGGTCAGCACCTACACGCCCACCGCCGGGGGCCTTCACTGAAGCAAGCACGCCAGGGTTACTAGGGGGCAGCAGTCCTCCTCTCGCAGCCTTCTACCCGGGGTCTCCAATCGCAGTTCACCAAATGTAAATCCAAAACTTCAGCTGCTCTTTTCTGTTCAGTCCAAGCTCCTTGGCTTGACCTGGGGCGAACCTGAGCTGCACACTCCCTCCCCGCCCTGGCCTTCCTGGGCTCACTCCCACCCCTGCTCCCAGAGCACACCCTGCTCCCCATTTGGGGCCTCGCTCACATGGTTGCCTTTCCTTGGCGGGGCACCCCACTACCCTCCGGGATCTATCTTCTCCAGACAATTCTCATCTCTCATCTCTCTTTTTAATGACAGTTCTTGGTCCTCCGTCCCTCACATTCACCTTACTCAAATAGGTATCTGCTGTTTATGTATTTCCATGAAAACACCATGACAAAAGGACGAGGCCTTACATATTCACGTACTGCCTACAAGGTCCCCGCGTGACCTGTACACAACAGTCACATTTCATGAATTAGTGCCGTGATTTCCCCATCCTCAGCACATCATGCAGCCTTCTGCTTACCAAACTACTAGTCAGCTTCACCTGCTTCACGGGGGGCTTTAGAACACTAACCGTTAGAGTCTTTGAAAGCCACACACTCTCAGGGCTGGAGATGCCTAAGTTATCTTTTCCAACCACCCACTCCGTGTCTGAATTCCTGCCTGTGTGCGCCCCGCCCACAACTGTCCATCTCTCCTGAAGGGCTGTGCTCGGGCCAGTGAAGTGGTCCACCTGCCCTCAACACTGCTGTACTCAGTTTACTGGGTCCGGCTCCATCCCTCGGGGACACACAGAACACGCGAAGCAGCCACTCCTACTGGCATGTTAGATGATCATTTTTAGAACATCACAGTGCAACCCAAACTAACTCTCCTCTGTGTGACTAGCTGTTAGCTACCCCCAACTTCAGTCACTGGTTATCTGGTACCATTACATCTACTGCTGCATCATTTCATCCCTAACAGTCATCTTATTTCCCGGCCTACCAAGTTCTTTCTAGATCCTCATTATTACCAAAGGCATCTGCCAGTTCTCACCCCCTACTAGTTGCAGCTCACTTTTTCTTCATGAGGATCATCCAAGTCACTGATAAAAATACTTACCAGGACAAGACTGAGGAATGAGCAACGCCAGCCTTCAGGAAACTTTCTTCACCTTGTCTATTTGGCAACTGCCACTCAAATAGTCTGGAACTGAATTTAGAGACTGACACTTTTTCTTCACAGGGCCAGACAGGCCTGCTGACTGCTGACCTCTGACCTAGTGCTTTGCAGTCTCAGACAGTCATGCCTTCGCACCAGCATCGCAACATTCAAACCCAAAGGAATGTTTGAGGTTTCCAGTCCAGAAACTGCATAAAAAGGGAATTAGTACAGCATGACTTGTTTCTAAGTCATCTTTCCTTGGTGTTACAAACTACCCTCATTCCCCCACACACACACGTAAAAAGTAACATGTGCATTTAACAAAAATGGGAAGTTAAGGTGTTTCTTCTAGTGAGCTCTGTATCTACATACACTGGTATTACCTTCCTGTGCTTCTGTTTAAACTTTTTTTCTAGGTGTAGCTGTTTAAAAGTTGCAACCACACTATACATCATTTCACAGATGAGAGATCATTTTTGAAAGCAATATATTATTTTGTCAAACGGATGTACCACACCCACTGCCGATGATTCTGACTCATCGTTTACTTAAATAGTCTCCTAACTTACGGATATGTAGACGGATACCCACACCCTGTCACACTACAATTCTTATTTCAAGGAGCATGATATGCTATTGTTAGTATGGTATTATTACTACTATTTTATTAATTCTAAAATACAAATTTTCCTGCAACTTAACATTTCTGAAATTGGGTAACAAAATAGAAAGAAAAAAAGTCTTACCACTTCACCTTGGTGATTGGGATAGGGCATGTACGGGTTAACTAAGTGCTTTGTAAAAACACCAAGGATCACGCTAGCTAAGGCCTGGCTTTGCTACAGGAAGTAACAGATGAGTGGGTCAAGAGGCTGGAATGTGAAGGGTTGGATTATGTTGAATCTAAAGAACAGCAAATGATAAAAGTCTCTGAAAGTAAGACCTACCATGTAATTCTCCTGAAAATTTGCAAATGTGCCTTCAATGATTTTTAATCCAGTAAACTGAAAGATACTAAATACCATATAGGCCAGGTCTCTGGTCTAACTTCTAAGAGGGGTGTTCTTCTCTACTCTCTCTGGCCCCACAGTCAGAAGGCTTTTTTTCTAGTTTGTAAGTACTGTTCTTTTCTTAAGATCAAACTAAACAA
>NW_006922000.1:120106-121777 GCF_000298275.1 Orycteropus afer afer
AATGTGTTTTCATGTAATTATAAAATCTCAAAGACTGTATATAACTAATTAACTAGCAGACATCTTTGGAGGATGAGATTTATAAAGAGACTCTCATTTTCTGAATTTGGATGTTATTTATGTTAAAAAATGAATACACATTACCTGTATAATCAATGAAAGAACAGGAATTTTTGTTTGGAAAACTAAAACAAACTGGAGGTCGCTGCATAGATGTTGACTTAGCAAACTTTAGACTCAAACACGTTTTTGGTGAAATTTAAGTTCTAAAAGACCTAAAAGAAAAGTATACCTTCTTTCAGAGACCTATCTGTGTCCCTTGAAAAAGAGATGTTGAAATCTTAGCCCTTGGTGACTGTGAGCGTACTTGGAAAGAGTGACTTTGCTGATGTAATTAGTAACTGCGGTCATGCTGGAGCAGGGGGAGTTGATCCATGACTGGTGATCAAAGAAGAGAAGGGCCAGAGACACAGGAACGTGGCCACGTCAAGAACCACGCAGAGAATGAAGCGATGCAGGTATGAATCGAGGAACTCCTGGTGTGACCAGAGCAGGCGGGGGCAAGGAGGCCCGGGCCACAGAGATATGGGAGACCTGCTGGGGTCGGATTTTGGACTTCTGCCTCCTGAAGGGCTGTGTGAAAATAAATGTCTGTTGGTTTAATGCACCCAGTTTGAGCACTTAGTTATGACAGCCCTTGGACAATAACACAGCTTTCAAGTCATGGAAGACAAAGTAGCCAAGAAAACAAGTCTCTACAGCTACAAAAAGGCAAAATAGAAGTAAATATAAACAAAGAAAATTCAAGGCCTCAAAAACAAAAAGTTAATCAGTTATGACAATACATACAAATAGGCTTAACTCCCAAATTTGAAGACAAAAAAAAGAATCCTGGATTTTGTTAAGACAAAACCCCACAAAACTCCAACCATAAGAAAAAGAAAAAATTTAAAAATATAAAAGGAGCAAAAATATATTAAGCACATAAACTAAAATACTAAGAATACAATTAAAATATATGTGTGTGTGCGTGCCCGCGTGTGTATACGCACATACTGATTGGCTCTCTTTATTAAAGCGTAACAAGAACACAACTGATGAAAATACCATTTGCTCCATGGAGGAGGGGAGAATGGAGGCTGACTGCTTAGTGGGTCTGGGGTTTTCTTGTGGGTGAATGAAACTGCTTTGGAACTAGAGCGACATAGAGGTTGTACAACATTGTGAATTCACTAAGCACCACCACACTTTACAATGGTTACTTTTAGGTCAGGTTATGTGAATTTCACCTCATTAACAAAAGAGCATAGAAATATCATTGTAGAGACTCTAATAATCTTAGTCTCTGGGAGCTAAGGATACAGCAGGCATGATTCCTAATGAGACTGCATCAATATAAAACAAGCTTTGTACCAGAAGGCTGCCACTCCTCGGAAGAAAGACTGGGCGATCTACTTCCCCCTTGGAAACCCAAGGAAGGGTCACCATGAGTCGGAACCAACTCAACAGCAGGGAGGTTTTTTTTTTTTACTTTATGGAAATTACACCTTCTTTTAATACTTGCAACAAGTATTGGCAGAATTTGACCATAACAGACCAAAGAAAGCATAATACAATAAAATTAACAATGTCAAAAGCTTTAGCACAAGAACAAAATGAAATAAAACCAAA
>NW_006922000.1:122658-126367 GCF_000298275.1 Orycteropus afer afer
GGTTAAGTGCCTGGCAACCAGCCAGAAGGCTGGCAGTTCAAACCACCCAGAGGTGTGCCTCAGAAGACAGGCCTGGCAGTCAGCTTCTGAAAACTCTCTGGGGCAATTCTACTCTGCACACGTGGGGTCACCAGGAGCAAGAAGCGCATCAGTGGCAACTAACAGCAATTCTGGTAACTCTTCTTAGTGACTGGGAGCTCTGGGGACTCAGTGGTGGGAGAGCTCAGCTGTTAACCAAAAGATCAGTGGTTTGAATCCACTAGCCGCTCCTCAGCAGAAAGGTGAGGCAGTCTGCTTCCATTAAGATTTACAGCATTGGAAACCCTATTTAGTCAGTAGGGTTAGGCAGTTTTTATCTTCATCTTTATCTTCTTTATCCCTTTATCTTCCCTACTTAGGCAGTCCTACTTAGTCCTCTAGGGGTTCTATGTGTCAGAATCAACTTGATGGCAGTGGGCTTCTTATCAGCTAAAAGGCAATGACAATTTTTTAAAGATTTAAAAACCCGTTAAAAAAAATCTCTATAGAAACACCATCCAATCCATCCTGCTTCCAAAGAAAACACCTGACATCAAGACCTATTTTTCTAGTTTTGTGTGATGTGATCAGCAGGAGCTCTGGTGGCGTAGTGCCTACGGCACCTGACTGCTAACCAGAAGGCTGGCAGTTCAAACCCACCAGCCACTCTCGGAAGGAAGGGTGGGCGATCTACTTCTGTACTGATATCGCCTCAGAAGCCCAAGGAGGGGTTGCTATGAGTAGGGCCTGACTCAACGGCACAGAACAACAATAATAATAACAATCATCAGCATAAGAGTTCTCAACGCCTAAGAAATAAACTGTTGACATATATGCTATTGCCTTTACAATAGGCACAGATTATATTCATATTTCTTTTAGAATAATCATTCTCAAACCTGATGTTGTTCAAAATATATCCTTATAAAAACAGGTGTCCTGGATACAAACAAGAAAAGAATTAACAACGTACAGCGCCTTCAGAATTAACTGTAGAAAACCTCCACACAGTACAGCTATTTTAAGATCTAAATCTTAATATTCTGGGTGAAAGTCTAGGAACCAGAGTAACTGCTGAATTATCTTGTGTGGCATTATGCAATGATTTCATTCCTTCCTTTTGAATAGCTCAGATTGTGGGGAAAAAACCCGGACACTCTATGTCAAGGGTAAAGAAATCCTGTAATAATTTCAATTACTGGTTAACTGTGAAGCTTGAAATGATAAACAGCCCATTTATTAGATGATGCACTTCGAGCGGACTGGCACCTTTCCACCGGCTTTCCGCGCCCTTTGCACCACCCCTCAGCAGCAGTTAAAGCTCTCACACCACAAAGACCCCGTGGTACCGTTTGCCCTTTGCTACCAGCTCCCCAGTGCCAAGTGAAGGTGGCCTGGCTCACCTGGACTCAGTCTCTGCTCACACCCTCTTCTTCTGTTTAGACTCTGGACACTCTTTCTTTCCTGTCATTTGGACTCCAAATTTGCAATGACTTCCACCTTGACCCACTACTCCTTAATTTCCTCTCGACTTTCTCTTCTGGCCAGAGAATCGCTAACTGCAAGATCTTTCGCTCTGAACCCCTCCTACTCTGGTATACACAGCTGGCTCCAGATTTGATAAGGCTTTGAAAACTTTTCCATTCCTTAGTCATTTATTTGGTCAGTCATTCACGCAACAAATTTGTATCAGCTCCACTCTGAGCCAGGCATTGTCCCACATGGTGGAGACAGAGCAGTGAATGAAAAAAAACCTCATCAGGTCCAGTGACACTTGTCACCTGCTCAGCACAAGCTGGACTATGGTCACCGGGCTTCTAAACGTTGCTCTTCTGATGACAGGTTTGTGCTAAGTCACACAAACACACACTGAAACTCCCTTCCTCCTCTATCCCTCAATCTTTAAAAAATACTCATGTTCACACAATGGAAGGTAAGTGCTTTCTGGAACCTGAGAGATCTCAGGATGAACGCTGGCTGGGTCATCTTGAAGGTAACTTCTTTTCTTTCTCATCTACAAAAAACCAAAACAAACCGAAGACACCACTTTCTTTTTCTTCCAATCACATTTTATGACAATTTAAATGAGAGCACTCAGCAAGTGACGTAGCATTAAATGGTGGTCATAGAGGATAATACTATGAGAGCGCTGTTGTAAAGTCAAAAGAAAGGTGTCACAAGAAAAAGAAGCAGTCGTTGATGGTTAACCAGGGGTGGGTGGGGAAGGAAGGGGAAAACCACTAACTACAGGTTAGACACATATTAACTTGGATGAATGGAAAGGTTAAGGGGGAAAAAAGAAGTGTGAATACTTTTCATACATAAAGTTAGCAGCCAAGAAAGCAAAAAAGTAAATGACGGCCACTGGGATATAATTTTTATTGTCATACGTATTTCCCAGCACAGGGCAAAGGCGTGGACACTGTCACTCTAATCACATACACAGTTGACAGTCAACTGTTTTCTGGGCTGCTGTTACTACTCCAGTAGCTTCCGGATGCTTAAGGTAAAGAAGAGGCAACAGGTTAGAAACGACTGAGGGAAAAAAATCAGTGCAAGGGGCTCAGTGACAGGAAGTGACAGATGTCCAAAGCTCACAACCCAAGTCCAGAGCAGGTCAGTTACTGTTAGTATTTCTGTAGATGTCTCTTCCTTTCCCTAAAGCTTCCCCAGTTTTATTTAAGAGTCTCTGCCTACACTATTCCTCTAACTGGATTTAGTATGGAATAAAAACACTCAGAAATACATGGCATATTTTTAACAGTTTCAAACTTCCTGTTCCCAATAGCAACCCTTTATCTTTTTTATAGGCATCACAACGTTGTGGTTTGGTGGGGATATGTGATAGACTCTTACTCCTTACCGGCCTCTAGTACACAGTACTAGGTCCATCTGAATAACACACTCCGTGACCTTTCCATATTTCTAAATCTCACGGTCATCAACTCGATAAGAGATTCTTTGTAGGCTTTTCTTCAGGTGAAAAGAAACAAAGCCTTCTCTTCCCTGAGCTCCAGGCGTTACTGCAGCTGATGCAGCTGACTCTAAGGCACTGTACTGTCACAAGAGACCAGTGTCCCCAAAATCTACTCAACAGTGAGTAGATATGCTCAACACAATTAGCATATGTGTGACCATTTGGTAGCACAGCCTGTAAATGAATACTGGACACCTGACTGACAGGAAAACACAACACAACTGATTTCCCCAACTTCACATGGTGAGCCCATGCCCCCAATAATTCAGCTACAGCGAAGTATTACCTTTCCCTGACTGGATTTCAGAATTCCTCTAGTGTTTGGCATAGTGCCTAAGGCACTTGACTGGTAACCAGAAGCCCAGTGGTTCAAACCCACCAGCCACTCCTAGGAAGGAAGGTTGGGCAATCTACTTCCGTAGTGATACTGCCTTGGAAACCCAAGGAGAGAGGTCGCTATGAGTCGGGTCCGACTCAATGGCACATAACAACAACAACTAGTGTTTCCTATTTTTCAAATGACAGAGCCTTTTGAGAACCAGGTGAATGCTATGGTTCTTCCTTTCCCACCAGTGTCCCTCTGCAACCCCCCCTACCCTATCCTCTGGGTCACCCCTTACCTTAAGCTATAACTTTGTGAAAAGAATCATTCAATAGCACTGCGCTGGTGACGGCGGTGGATACAACAGGGCTACAATTACAAACTGCAACAGC
>NW_006922000.1:126902-139847 GCF_000298275.1 Orycteropus afer afer
ACCCTGAGCCAGGTCCTGGGCTGTTTATCTGAAATCCCTGTCTCTGGGATTCTTAACCCAGGACCATTCAAGGTTCTGGATGTTTGCATACTCATTCACTTTCATTAATTCACTTACATTATTAACTAGTGGTAAAGAAATAAAATGTGAGATAGAAAATATTTTAAGTGCAAACATACAGCACAACTCCTTCTAAGTATTTTTAACCAATCAAAGTGCTAAGCATCTACCTTTCTTACCAGCAAGAAAAGTTTTTAAATGACTGGCCATGACAGCTAAGGCCCCAAATCTCACGGCATATTCCTCTCTCTGTACCTTTACAGAGAACCTTTCATTTAAGCATTTTTTCCCAAAACGACTACTTCAGTTATTCAAATTATAAATATAAGTTTTAGTTTTCCATGGGTGATTTGCTTATTAATTGCATATTTTATTTTTTTTTTGTTTGTAAAGTTTAAAAGCAATTAGCAGCAAGCAGTTAGGCATTTTCTAGTTCAAAATAGCAGAATCACTGAATGAGTTATGCATGACTAGTAAACTCAGCAACTAGCCTTGCTTTCCTCGTGCTACTGGAAACCAAACCAGGCTCTGGAGGCTAGGACTAGGTCTTGGGAGAGAATTCTGGAATGTTTTTGGCAAAGGATGACCTTTGGCAACTGAACAATCTCATAGACTCCCCGTTCAGTTTAAGGATCCAAATTATTTCCTGTTTGTGTATTTACAAGTGACAATTCCTGTTTTTCAGAATAATTTTAAGTTTCTTGCGTGAAGTTCAAATTTATTGTATAGAGTCTGTGCTTTTTCTTTTAAAGAAGTTAATTCAATCTCGAACTCTCTTTTTCTGCCCCCCAGCCACAGCTGGCTTTCCATGCCTTGCCTGTCCTTACAGTTCCACCCTCTCAACCACAGATTTCTGAATCAGCATTTGGACGTACTGATCTCCAAATTAAGTTTTACATTGATCACACATCTTCATTATCTTAGGTATTAGATTACGGCCCATTTTGGTACTCTTCATACTTTTCTTTCCTAAAAGTTAAACCAAAATTCTAACAAATTTTCTATTTTAAAGGATGAGACTACCTGGGCAGGCGGAATGGGCAATGCACACTGTTTCACTCTGTGGTCACTCAACACAGCTATATTTTTAAATAACAAGTACAGACAATTTTTCAATCAAAAGGCAATCAAAAAATCAGCTTAAAATCATTAGCCTTTTGGTTATCTGCACTAATGAAGGGAGATGTTTAAAATCCCAAAAGCAAAACACTACATATGGCCTCTGGATGACTAACAACACAACTGAACACGCCAATATAAAAAAGATCTTTATTTTATACTGATAAGAAAAAAGACCAAGAGTGTAATAAACAAAAAATCCCAAACTCACTGCCGTGGAGTCAGATCTGACTCATAGCGACCCCTTCTTAGGCCTTTATTTTATACTGATAAGAAAAAAGACCAAAAGCTTAGTAGTGAGAAGAAAGAGGATCTGTAGTTACTGAGGGCACCATGCCCTACCCCAGCTGGTGTCTGTCTTCTGACTGGGCCGCCAGCCCTGCTGTAGAAAAGACAACCAGCACTGATACATTTTTGAGATAAGAAAGGAATCGGTCATTTAAAAAAGGGAAAAAACTAAGTAATAAGGGAAAGAGCCTAACCCCATAAACGCAAGACAGACTGAGTCAGGACCTCGATTAAATAGGCTATTCTATTAGGAACGTGAAAAGTGATTCCAGTAAGCCCTGAAATGTCTAAGATTGGAACAGGCCGCTTTCTCAGGTTCGAGAGATCCTATCGCCTCACACGGTGCACAATTGTTGCTTTTCAAACCTATGAGAGTGTCAAAGGCAGATGTAATTAGAAGGGGGGATGGAAAGGGGAAGGAAACCACAGAGAAAGGGAAGTTGGGGCCTGATATATAGGGTTTCACGGCGAAACAGAAGAACCGTAAACAAGAGAAGGCACAGAGCAGGCCTCCTGGAGGCCCAGGGCTCCTAGCACCCAGCCTGAGCACTGTAGTCTTCGGCTTCCACCCCACACTACCCCGGGGAGTCCCAGTGGGTCATGACCACCCCGCTGAGCTCCTTGACTTTCCACACGTCCATGCTCAGAACACAGCATGCCCTGGTTATCTAGCGTTACTGAGAAAGAAGGTCAACACGGTCACGTGGCGAACAGAAGGGGTTCTGAAGTCTGAGATGGGGTTCAAATCTCAGCCTTACTACTCAAAGGCAGACCTAAGGCGAGTTCATCAATCCCTGCCTCAGTCTTCATCCCTCAAATGGGGTGACCAAGAGGAGCTATGCTCAAGGGGTGATGCACTAAGTACATGAAATCATACCTCTGTCCTGAACCACGATGCTCAAATATGCTAATTTTAATAACATTATTATTGTGGTAAAACACAGCTGCACCTCCAGCAAAGACAGCCTCTGGAGAGTCTAGGTTTACAGAAATGTTTGTCTCTATGCAAATTATTTCCAATCTGTTCAAAACAATAAAGAAACAAGTTGTAGCCATTTCCTATCTCCTCACTCACGGTGATAACTTCCTGTGCTTGCCTCTTGCCAGTCCCTTTTTCATCTTTGTAAGGTGCTGATTCTAAGCTACTATGAGCTCAGAATACTGTCATTTAGAGAGACTCAGATGGTGGAAAACATGAGCTGCCAATTCCGACAGCCCTGGATTTAAATTCCTGCTATGCCTAAGGATCTGACTGCTAACCAGAAGGTTGGTGGTTCAAACCCACCAACCACTGCTCAGAAGCAAGACTGGGCAATCTACTTCCATAAAGATTTACCACCTCAAAAACCCAAATGGGGTCGCTATAAATCAGAATTGACTCGACAGCAGTGGTTTTTTATTTTTTTTTTTTAAAGGCCACTGACTTCATAACCTTGTCAAGTCACTCAACTTCTCTAAGCTTCAGTGTCCTTAACCTTAAAATGGGAATCCAAACCCAAACCAAACTCATTGCCATCGAGTCAATTCTGACTCACAGAGATCCTATAGGACAGAGCAGAACTGCCAAACGGGGTTTCTAAGTTTGAAATCTTTACAGAAGCAGAATGCCTCATCTTTCTCCCTCAGAGCTGCTGGTGGGTTCAAACTGGACCTTTCAGTTGGCAATTGAGTGCTTCAACCACTGCACCACCAGAACGCCTCTAAAGTAGATTATATTACCTATATTGAAAGTCCTGTTGCCATTGAATCAATTCCAACTCACAGTGACCCTAGAGGACAGAGTAGAACTGCCTCGTAGGGCTTCCAAGGTTGTAATCTTTGCCATATCTCCCATGAAGCTGCTGGTGGATTAGAACTACTCACCTTCTGGATTAACAGTTTGGTTTGGCTTTTTTTTTTTTTTTAAGTATTGAAAATATGTGGTAAAACCAAAAAGAAAACCGTACCATCGAATCAATTCCGACTCGCAGTGACCCCTCCCTTTGGGTTTCTGAGGTGGTAAATCTTTACAGAAGTAGCCTGCCCAGTCTTCCTTCTGCGGAGTGGCTGGTGGGTTTGAAATGCCAACCTTCTGGTTAGCAGTCAAATGTCTTTAGGCACTGTGCCACCAGAGCCCCTTATGTGGTAAAAGCAAATGAAAACTTAGGAAAGACATCCTGCAGAATGCTTTCTAGTACCAGCAGTGTAAGTTACCCAGCCAGCGCTAATCACTAGCCTATAACTAACAGGGTGTTGAAACTACAGTAAGTTAAGAACAATTGGATTTTCTTACCAGGAACACATGCTTTTAACGTGTGAAATTCCTTAGCATCCTACTGGAGAGCACCGTGAGTCGGAACTGACTCTACGGCAACTGTTTTGTTGAAAAAGAATACAGTAGTGAAGACACAAAGGTGAAAAAGAATACAGTACCTAGCCCAGAGATGCAGAGCCTAAGGACAGATAGACACAAGCAACTATAACAGCATCGCTCCACTGGGCATCAAGGAAGGTCTTCTGGAAGAGGTGACGTTCAAGGTGAGGGGATAAATGGGGGTTCATGGGGGGGGGGGGAAGATACTGAAGCCAGCAGACTTGGTCAAGGAGGATGAACCAGCACAGGGAAAGAGCTCCAAGAAAGAACAGGAACCCTGGGAGAAGTGAGCACAAGAAGGCAAACCAACCAGGAGTTGGATCTTCTTAAAGAAGCCA
This sequence comes from Orycteropus afer afer, assembly GCF_000298275.1. Lineage (NCBI taxonomy): Eukaryota > Metazoa > Chordata > Mammalia > Tubulidentata > Orycteropodidae > Orycteropus > Orycteropus afer. The sequence goes on from NW_006922000.1 coordinate 131,061, forward strand.
TGGGGAATCACAGAGTATCTGAAGCTCAGTGGAGGCTGGGTTGCTATGAACAGGAGTCGCCTCGATGGCAGTGGGTTTCTGGGGTTAGTGGAAGGAGGCTGGCTGAAAAGACTGGAGATTGGCTCAGCCTGACATTCTGGAGCGATCCCTCAGCTAAGCTGCTGTTGACCAGGAAGGGGAGAAGCACTAGTCAAGAGGACACAGCACAGGCTGGAATAACCATCCATAGCAGCAGTGAGCAGGGAGGGTGTGGAGCGGCTGAGACAGACTAAGATGGGAGGCTTGACAACAGTCAGAAATTTAGGGAAATCCCCTGCTTTAAGCACACCGTTGGGTCACGGTGTCATTAGGCAAAATGGAGTCCACAGGAATAAAACATTCTGGAGAGGAAAACAATGAGCTCAATCTGAAATATATCAGAATAGAGCAGCCTGGAGCCCAGGTGTGGGCAGAATTAACTTCAATGGAAGAAATTAACATGAAGGCACAATGGAAGACAGGGCGGAAATAACACAGAGATTGACAACGGGCTGTGAATGTACATCTGTCACAAATCCTCGACTCTCTGGCTTTCACGTGTTTGCCAAGCAGGCAAGCTGAACTTTAAGTGTGAGATGTTACTTTATTGTTTGCATGTGGCTTTAAAGTAAGTCTGAAAGCCTTTTGGAAATGAAGTCTGCTGGAGACAGACGCTTAGTCTCCTGAGCATGGTGTCCACTCCTCCGCTCTCATCCCAGGCCCAGCACAGCGCTTGGGACCTAAGAGGTGCCCAAAAGCCAAGGACGGATTATCAAAACATGCCCTTTAAGTCAGTTAGGAAGCCACAGTGCTGAAGGACTTTACGATTTGCCTCAGATGCCACTGAACTGGCCAGGGAGCACAGTAAATTTTCTCTTTGTGCTGCTGTTTTGATTCAGAAACATCTAGTTCGGCAACTGGGACGTGACCTTGCAGAGTTCCAGAACTTACCCCAAAACAATGACTGCCTATCCGTATCTGCAGAGAAGCCAGAACAGAGGGAAAGAACCCTGACTGATTTTTCAAAGATTCATCTGAAAAGGGGAAAATACTAAAATGCTTTACCTACAGGTCCACCCTTACTAGTAACAAGGTCAGAGATCTTCCCAGCACTGTTGAAGACAGTGTTTTAAGATGCTTGCCCCTCTGAGGGCAACAGTTACAACGTCTCTTTGTTTACTTGCCTCGTACACACCTACTCAGATAAATGCACATTACAGGAACTCCGAAAACAGTCAGCAGCCATGAACTGCTGAATGAAAAAGATGAGCCCATGAACCACCAGGGAAGCCAGCTGCTGGAGAGGAACCATCAAGTCAGGATTCATCACCAAAGTAAGAGATGTTTTAAGAGACCCAAGTTATTCCGAAAAACTAAAAGGAAAAAAAGCCCAATGGCCTGATCACAGGATTATATTACAGTCAAATCTGTTTACATAAACCAGTTCTTGAGACTTCCTTTGGCCTCATTTTAAAAGGACCTGAGAATAAATTAACTCAATCCATCTTGATAGGCACACATTTTTACATAAATGTTTCCACGTGACTGAAGATTCTTCGTTCATTTTCTCTGCCCAGATGTGCACCTTGGGACGGCCTACCAAAATCTTGGCGTATGTACTTAAGGAATCTGGACATCCGTGAGACTGCACGGAGCAGTGAGAGGTTCAGTTGCGGAGTCATCATGAATTCTGTCTGTAACTCTGGACTCTTACGTAGTCTGCAGCTCAGTAATTCTATCTGCAAAATGGGGCCAATAATAGGACCTACCTCACCAGACTCATGTAAGGATGACAAGAAATAATGTATCAGGAAGACACTATGTAAATCGTGTTATTTTTGTAACTGCAAGTTCAGTCAGTACCTATCAACTCTGCATGTTAAGTACAGCAAATAGCTTAGTGGGCGACATTAAGCCACCCACTTCCAGAGTAGTGCAGTGTCCCGCCACTGTAAATGTGCCACCAAATAAAGTTCCCAAGTCATTTCTTTACCTCTCACCTTATATAGAACCAGCCACTATATCAGCCACTGAATCAAGACAGTCTGACCTCACAAGCCACTCCAAATAAGGTCGGGCGCTAATCGCACGCGAATCGCCTGAACTGTGAGGCCACTGGCCGGAGTGCCCTGCACAATCCCAGAGTTTTAAGCAGCTCTGCTTCTGCTTTCCCACACAGATCTCGGAAGCAAAACACAGCAGCACACCAATGGCCACATCGTTTGCAGAATTAAAAAATTCAGATCTGCGCAGGTGACCAAGACGCCCTTCACGGTTGTGTCATAAAATTTAACACCTGTTCTGGGAGCGCTCTCTCTAGATTACCACGGTACTGAAATCACGTGAGTCGTCTCGTAACGACAAAAGGCTCAGTCCTTGGATCCAAAGGCAGGCCAGCCGGGCGCGTGAAGTCGACGGCTCGGCCCCACGTGGATTCCGCTGTGCGTTTCGGGCTGACGACGAGCTCTCACCGGGAACGACCCCCATCACTCCTTCCTACACGTGAGTGTCTCGGGTGGGAGCCAGGGGAAGGACGCACAACGGAAGCCAACAGGCTCGTTCACCAACTTTCCGGAGACCGAAGCGCTCCCCGGTGGCACCTGGCCACCTCGCCCCTGAAGCGAACAAGCGTCCGTTGTGGCCACACCCTAGTCCCGGCTCCACGACGAAGCGATACCAAGTTTCAAAACCTCAACCACTGCCATCTGCTCCTCCCGCAACACTTAAGCGCACGCCGGGGCCAGAGCTAGAAGAAAACGTTCTCCGGGTCCTAGTTACTCGGGTTACTTCATTCAGCAATCGCCAAGTCCAAGATGGAGAATTACCTCATTCAATGAAAGACGGAAGGAATCCTGCCTAGAAGGGGCCCAACTCAAATCACCACGGCTCAGAGGGACTCAAAGGGCCGGTACCACTGCTCCCCTCGTCCGAGGGTCCAGGAAGGCACGAAGGGCCACGTTAAAACGGCCCGACACAGGATCACCCCGGAGTGACGGGCACAGGGCGCGACAGCATTATCTGGGCCCTCCTTTCTGCTGGCCCCTCGCATGGCTGCCTCCCCGATCCAGGCGGTCGCCCCGCGCCCACCGCTTCCCCAGCCTCATCGCCAGCCCGCCTTTGTGCCCTCGTCCGCTCCACTCATCCTCGCTCACCTTGGCCACATAATCTTTCACCTCATCCAGGTCTCCGTTCTTCAGGGCCCACATGAACTCCTTGTCGCACATCACTGCAGCGGGCGAGCGGGCGGGCGGGCGGGCCGGATAGAGACGAGGTGGCAGCAGAGGATACCGCCGGGCGAGAGGAGACAGGGCCGCGCGCAGCCGGACAAGGAGAGAAGCGGAGGCGGGCTGGGCGGCTGGGCGGGCAAGACAGTTGGCCGCGGCGACCGCTGGGGCGGGAGAAAGAAAGTTCTTTTGCAGCCACCGGGCCCAGCAGAGCAGGTTCCGCCTGGCCGAGAGCAGCAAGAGCGCTTACACTTCCGGTTCACTCCCAGCTAGGGCCCACCCCCAACTTCCTCTTCCGCCCTTGTGCGCAGGCGCAGTGGTCAGGCGGGCTGGTGAGGGGGCGGGGCCGCAGGCGAGAGTGGCAGTCTAGGTGGGCAGCGTTGAAGCTGTTGGTGTGTTATGTGTGGTGGAGTCGGCCCGACTCTTAGCGACCCCTCCTTGGGTTTGTGAGGCGGTATGAGTTGGGGCCGACTCGACGGCACATAACAACAACAACAACAACAACAAATCACTAGGGAAGTAGATTGCCCAACCTTCGGAGGAGTGGCTGCTGGGTTTGAATCGCCAGCCTTCTGGTTAGCAGTCAAGTGCCTTAGGCACTATGCTACCAGCTAGAAAGGGTTTAAAAGCTAGTGTGGGGGAGATTTCGTGTTCTTTTGGGCTAGGGAATTTATGGCCCACAGTAAGTGGGAAAAGCATTCTTGACAAAATCATGTAGGGCATCTTCCTAACTTTCTAAAAGTGTAGGAGTGTTTGATTTTAATTCCTCCTTCCGCCCCCCCTTTCTTCCCTTCTCAGTCCCTCCTCTTTCTCCCTCTCCCCTCCTCTTGCCTCTTCCTTCCACCCTCTGACCCTCCTCCACCTTCCTCTTCCCCCTCCTTCCTCCCTCCTTCCTGTCTGTCTCCTCCCTCCCTCCCTCCCTTCTTCCCTTCCTTCCACTCTCAGCATAGCTGGGGCTCCTACCTGAGCTCCACCATAGAGTAAAGCAGATGGACTAGGCACTTCCTGCCCTCAGAGAACCCTTCAACCCTTAGCTGGGTGAAAGCCAAAAGGCAAACCCCACTGCCATCAAGTCCATTCCAATTCATAGTGACCCTTCCGGACAGAATACAGCTTCCCTCACAGGGTTTCCAACTTTATGGAAGACTGCCTCATTTTTCTCCCACTGAACGACTGGTGGGTTCCAACAGAAGATCTTTTGGTTCGTAGCTGAACCTGTTGTCCACTACACCACCAGAGATTCCTAGGGCAGTGTGAACTTAACATTTTATGTATACTGTTCTCTGGAGGGTAAACCTGTGTGTAGTGGGGAAAAGATTTTATGCTCTCCAGCCAGCAAGTGATGACCAGGGCCTGGAATTCACCTTTATGGCCACAGGGCAGAGCAAACCTAACTGTCTAGTACAATTTGTGGTTTTGGCTTTTTCTGTTCATTTTTAGTAGTTTGAAGATTTGGACCGTTCTTGTTGGGCTAGTTCTATTCTCCCTAGGTTGCTAGTTGTATTTTCCCTAGGTTTTGCTTGTCACACTTTGAGGCACAGCCATCAGGTGACTTGTGGCTTACAACCCAATGATTAGACCTACACAGATGGACACAGAGGTAGCCAATGAAAACTGTCCAATAAGAAACTGGGACAGTTATATCTACAAAGTCTAGTGTTATTCATGATTAGCAAAGCCAAGCTGCTTTTCCATCATGGTGATACAGTGTAGGGGTGAACAGCACAGACTCCGAAGCCAGATTGCTTATTTTGAGTACAGCTCTATGGTGACAGCCTTCCCCTTATGATTTTGCTCATCTGGAGTAAGTTACTTAATTTCTCTATGTGTAAAGTAGGGATAACAGTATCCGGTGAATGTAAATTTCCCTTTCTTTTACTATCATTTACAACAGATAAATGTTTCAAATAAAAAAGAAAGCTTCCAAAGATCTAACAGCTACCTAGATTATTATTCTGTTAATTCTACTTCCTGACAACAAGACAACTAGAAATATGAATTCATGAACCCAATGACGATAACTTCCCTTAAACAAATTTCAAGGAGGAATTTGTTAGGCAAATTCTGGAGTCTCATCTTTTCTCTAACCCACACTCTCCTTTGTGGGATCTTTGGGGTACATCACATGACAGCTCTTGATTTATGTCTCAAGCCCAGACTTCCTTGTGACCCACTCCTGTGCTTACCTTCCTATCTATTGGAATGTCTCAATCTTAACATGTCCCAAATAGAATCTGGTCCACTTCTAGCCCTAGATTGTAGACCTAATGCTCCCCTAGATGTCACTAGCTCTGCAAATGGCCCCACTGATCCTCCTGTCACTGAAAACAGTCATGGGAGTCACAGATTACTCCTCCCTTTCCCCCTCTTTCTCTTTTATTCAATCTATTTGTGGTTGGTTACCTTTGAGTCAGTTCCAACTCATAGTGACCCCATGTGTTACAGAGTAGAACTGCTTCATAGGATTTCCTTGTCTGTAATTGTAATGGTGGCAGATCACCAGGACTTCTCCTCTGTAGTTAGCCAATGAGCACAAACCATAAGTCCTTCAAAATGTATCTTAAATGCATGCACTTCTTACCATCTCTATGACTGGTACTCCCTCCCCCTCAGTGCAAACCACCATCATCTCTCATCTGCATTTCTCAAATAGCCTCCTAGCTGGTCCCTTTTTCACTCTTATCCTCTTTTTCCCCAAAATCATTGCTCACATAGCCAGAGTTACCCTTGTAAAACATAGATTGAAAATAAAACTTCAAACTGTTCTTCCTAGTTCAGTCATGGCCAGTGAAGCAAAACTGGAAGGGACCAGAATTTGCAAAATGTGGAAGAACTGGAACAATAACCAGAATGGAAAAAAATTACAGATCAATGTCCTGCTGGAAACTTAATCTCCCTCTTAGAAAAGAAGGACATTGTGCATGTCACATAGCAACCAAATCTCTTAACTGGCACAGTCAGAAACAACAGTGCCCTGCTCAAAGATGGTGGCTGACTGCACTGCTTTGAATGTGTGTTCCTCTCCACAGTTCTGGCAATAATCCCATATCAGTCTCCTGAAAGGGCTTACTATGCCTCTTCCAAGTCTCCTATTCGAATCAGGCCGTCGACCCATAATGTTTCCTATTCTGGTTGTGGTTCTGCTTCCCCCAAATTTTAAACATGTGGGTCTGTTCTGATTTCACTTTGTTGGTCATGACTCAACCAGAGTGCACCAGTTTGAAGCCCTGATCAAAACATGTATTTCTTGTCTTAAAACTTCTGAATGACTTCCTATTACGTTTAGAATAAAATCCTGATTATTTGTTATGGCCTTCAGGGTCCTTTGTGACCTGACTCTGACTGTCTCTCCTGCCTGATGACGCTCCCCTCCTCCCCCTATTATTTCTATGGCTCTCATAGATGTAGTCTTCTGTCAATTTCAGGCAAAACCAAGTTAATTCCACTGCAGGGCCTTCACTCTGGCTGTTTCCCTCTGTCTGGAACGTTCATTCTCTAACTCTACTCACTCCTTCCCACGTTGGAGATCTGGATGCAAATGCTATCTCCTCCCAGCCCACCTACCCTAAATAGCCCCCAGTCACTCCTATGGGAGAGCCTTGTTTCCTCCACCACAGCACTTCCACAACTCTTTTCATTGTTTATCTATTGTGCTAGGTTTTCATGCTGTTCAACAATTATTTGCCTTTGTCTACCATACTGGGAACAAAAGCATTTGGCTTGACTGGGTTCTTGGTGGCCAAGTAGTGTCATGTAACTAATTTTGGCTGTTAGCTATGAGTGGGGAGCCCTGGTGGTGCAGTGGTTAAAAAGCTCAGTCGCAAAAGGTTGGCGGTTCAAACCCATCAGCTTCTCCATGGTAGAAGGATGTGGCAGTCTGCTTTCTTTAAGATTTAAAGCCCCATGGGCTCTGCCTTATAGGGTTGCGACTGACAGTTGGTGTACTATTTATTTCTTGCCAGCTACGAGTGGAAGTGATATGAGTCACCTCCGGGCTTACTAATTCAAGACCCTTCTGAGCTCTTTTTCCTCTCTAGTGGGAGCTGAGGTGACGCAATACCTAAGGCACTTGACTGCTAACCAGAAGGGTGGTGGTTCACACCCACCAGCCACTCCTCGGAAGGAAGACTGGGCAATCTACTTCCGCAGATATACCACCTCAGAAACCGAAGGAGGGGTCATATGAGTTAGAACCAACTTGACAGCAGTAAGTTGGTTTGTTTGTTTTTGAGTGCAGCAATAAACAAGGAGCCCTGGTGGCACAACATTTAAGTGTTTAGCTGCTAATCTACACCGAAAACCAAACCAAACTCACTGCTGTCGAGTCGGATCCGACTCATAGCGACCCCTCCTTGGTTTTCCGAGGTGATATCACTACGGAAGCAGATTGCCCAATCTTGCTAACCTAAAGGTCAGTGGTTGAAACCTACCTGCTGCTCTGAGGGAGAAAGACCTGTTCATCTGCTCCTGTACAGATTACAACCTAGGAAACACTATGGGGCAGTTCTACTCTGTCCCACAGAGTCAGTAGAAAACCACACACAACAACAACAACACAGCAACCAGAACATTCCAGAGCCTGGCTGCACAGGGGATGCTCAGTGCCTCAGTGTACATGCCATTCCATGATGCATATGTAAATTGAGTGAAAACTAAGCCTTTGTTTCTTTAAGCCTCTTAGATTTTGGTACTTATGATTACAGCAATATTGTCAGTGGTGACTGATACAGAAATTATTCCCAGAAGGGAGATAGTACTATAATAAAACCTTAACTAGATGGCATTGGATTGGGAGCGAGGTGGCAAACAGCAAGGGGAATGGCATTTAAAGCCATGACAATGCTGATTCGCATTCCCAGGGATGAACAATTAGTAAAATGGTCTCCTGAGATAGCGTGGTAAAGCATGTAAGGCAGATAGTGTATCCAGTAAATGTGTAACTCTACTGGACGAGAATCCAAACCAGAAGGTCGGTGGTAGCTGTCAGCTGCATATGATTAAACACTGAAGGAAAAAACGAGCTTAGAAAGAGGACCAACCAGCTTTCCATCAGGAATGAAAGTGATTTTAGAGTCCAGAAATACTGGGACTTGCAGTGTTGGGACACACAAGACGTTATCATCTTCTACTGGTAAACAGTGACTAGATGAAGAAGAGCAAAGGTTGTTTAGAACTCAGCCTGTGGCAAGGATCACATGAAGGTATGACTGCTATTCCCGGTTGCCACTGAGTTGACCCCAGGTGTCAGAGTAGAAGAACTGTGTTGTAAAGGGTTTCAGTGGCTGATTTTTTTTGGAAATAGATTGCCAGGCCTTTATTTTGAGGTGGCTCTGGGTAGACTCGAACCACTAAATTTTTGGTTAGCAGTGGAATCTGTTAACCATTCATACCTCCCAGGGTGCATGTACCAAAAAACAAAACAAACCTGTTGCTGTTGAGTTGACTTCTACTTATAGTGACCCTATAAGACAGAGTAGAACTGCCCCATGGTGTTTCTAAGGCTGTAAATCTTTATGGAAGCAGACGGACACATCTTTCTCCCACA
>NW_006922000.1:140169-142233 GCF_000298275.1 Orycteropus afer afer
CACATGCCTTAACCACATTACCAGAGCTCCTTCAGGGTCTATATACTTCTGAATGGAGGTATATAGGCTAAAACCTCCGAATGGATTAAAATGGTGTCCAGCAAATCCTTTCAATTGGATAAAATGGGAGGAAGGTCTCCCATCAAAGCCCGCTTTACACAAGGGACCCACAAGTAAACTGCACAAGAAAGAAGCAAAAGAAAAAGTCTTGTCTCAGCAAGAACAGTGAGTGTGGCCATTGGTACATGGAGTGGTCTTGAACCAAATATATAAGAAATAAACTACATGTTTAAGAATTGTGTGAAAAGATTGACCAGTCAGAGTTAAAGGAAACTATGAATGAGACTGAAAATGGCCCTTGGGCCTCCACCTTCTGTGGACAGAAAGCATACTGAGAACTCTCTCCAACCCAGGCAGGACCTATTCCCTAATGCTCACTTAAGACACAGGCAAGGAGGGTAATGGGAAAGAACCATCTTTCCCAGAAGGTGAAGCTAAGGACCACAGAACAGTGCAGTAGGGTCCCTCCCGTGGATCAGAATCGGGACCCAGTCAAGGGGCCCTCCCTACCCCAATGTAGGGGACACTCGCCCTGTCTGCCTGGCAGGAGTCTGGAATGGCCACAGGCTAATGATTGCTGCCTCAATCCCCTTCTTCCCCTTTTCAAATGAAAGTGGTTATTGCAAGAAACTGTTCCTACTCTACTGTTGTGTATTGGGTATTTGAAGGAGGTTGTGGGACAGGTATTTGTCTATTTAGCTCATATGTCTCCTGACCAAGAGAAGACACATCCAGGCCCTGTCTACAGACTGCCACACATCATTCACGGGTATAGACTTCTTTCTGTGAGGTCTGGACTTTGAGCTTGGTACGGTGACAGGAGAGAACTTGTGGGTTCTTGCCAGGAGGAATGTGCGAATGTGTTTTGTTTGTTATTGTTTCTCTTTTTCATTGCCTTCCCTTTCACCCAAGTTAATAGTGGTCTACCCTACCCTTCACGATGCCTAGACCAGAATCAATGGCAACTACTTGGAAAGGGATCAAAACTGGAGATCCTGGATAGAGTGGGAGGAAAAATGTGGAACAAAATTCACAAAAATGATCAGAATTACTGGTCAGATAGAGACTTAGTGGTTTACCCTCCTTTCCTCTCACACCCCTGATAATCATCAAAAAATATTTATCTTTGTGTGAAACCCTTTTCCTGACTTTTTACAGTAGAGGTCTCATACCATATCTGTCCTTTTGTGATTGACTGGCTTCACTCAGCATAACAGCCTCCTAGGTTCATCCATGTTATGAGATGTCTTGCAGACATCTTGCATTGCTGTTCTTTAAAGTTGCATAACATTTCATTGAAGTACAATGCTGTTAGTGATAGAATAATATATGGATACTTGCCTAGAAGGAAGACTCTATTATCCAAATTTATGCACCAACCATTAAAGCCAAAGATTAAGAAACTGAAGATTTTACCAACGTCTGCATCTGAAATTAATCAAGCACGCAATCAAGATGTATTGATTATTAATGCATAGACAGGTGAGATCAGGTGTGCACTGGCAAACAGGAATACATCCCAGACCAAGGAGAGAGTTGGCTGAAGATAATCTTACATATTCACTTGTGCTACAAAATTAACCACTTACATTACACAAGTAATAGAAGGCAGAGTTGGAGTAACTTCTCAGAGACAACCAAACACCTTGAGAGGGAGAAACACCAGGCTGCAGGCTCAGAACCACAGTCTCAGGGAACATCATGTTCAATTGGCACAGCACAGTACGTAAAAATCTTGTTCTACAACTTACTTTGGTGAGTAGCGACTGGGGTCATAAAAGCTTTCGAGTGACCATCTATGATGCAACTGTTGGTCCCCTCTTGTCTGAAGCACAGAAGACTGAAGAAAATCAAAGGCATCTGGAAACAAGGATAAGATGGACCACAAGGAGCTCAGGCTTCACGATCCCTAGACCAGAACCAATGCCAACTACTTGGAAAGGGATCAAAACTGGAGATCCTGGATAGAGTGGGAGGAAAAATGTGGAACAAAATTCACAAAAA
>NW_006922000.1:143488-148077 GCF_000298275.1 Orycteropus afer afer
AGGGGTCACTATGAGTTGGTTCTGACTCCATGGCACACAACAACAACAACAACAAAGTAGATGGTCAGTGAAAAAGGGGGAAGACCCTCAACTGGATGGACTGACACAGTGGCTGCAATGATAGGCTCAAGCACAGCCAGATCGTGAGGCTGGCACAGGAATGGTCAGTGTTTTGTTTTGTTGTACAAGAGGTCACTTTGAGGCAGAGTCAATGGCACCTAATAACAACACCACCCTGAATAATACACCCACTTATCTGTGGTTTACATTAGAAAACAGGCTTAATGAGGACAAGAATCTTGCCTATTTGCTCTCAGTTACATACCAGGTACTTATCAGTATATGTAGCTCATAGTAGATGCTCAACAAATACTGGTTGAATTAATGAATGGGGTGAATTTTCTAGCATAACTGGTGTAAAAATGGCAAGACAACAGACCTTCTTGTTTAACTTCAGGGGTGGAGAGGAGAATCACTATCAGCATCATCAGCCTAAAACTGATTCCTATGAGGTTGTTCTTGTAGTTAGATGCAGTCGAGGTGGCTCCGACTCATAGACTCCTACGTACAACAGAACAAAACACTGCCCAGGCCCGTGCCTTCTCACAATCCTTGCTTCACACAATGCTATACTTCAGTACATCATTGTAGCTACTGTGTCAATCCATCTTGTTAAGGGTCTTCCCCTTTGTCACTGACCTTCCTATGAGGTAGAGGCCAGATAGACCTCAACCTGCCAACCCTTTTCACCAATTCCTACACCAGCTGTCCCTCCCATTGCACTTTACTTCTCTACTGGGTTTGATCATTCTTTGCAGTGGTCACATAGAACTCACAGACCATACTCACAATTTGGGGGCTTATTAGGGAAGTAACAAGTTACCATTCAGGATTAGGATCAACTTGGAGGTAACTGGAACAACTCAGGATATAATCTTTTGATCAGGATAGCTTCTTCTTGGCTGTTCTGCAGGCAGCCTTCCGCCACTGCAGCCTGCTCAGGCAAACGTTACAGCACTTTAGCTCTGCCGATAAGTGCCTGGGGGCACTCCACTCTGCCAGGAAGTCCCCTGGCTGAAGACTGCCCACTCTCTCACTCTGTGGCTCAGCACGCCCACCGTGGACATCCTGCTCAGAGGGCTAGGAACCCACTGTGGTGTCTTGCACTAGTTTCCTGGTTCTGCTTTCTCAAGACTCTGCTGTGCTTGTTGCCACTTCCAGCCATCTCATGCCACCTCCAATGTTATCTCTCTCTCTGTCTCTTGGGTCTAGGAGGTTCTTGGTGCAGGGATCCTGGGTCTGAAGCACATGCTTTGCTCCTGGCTCTTCTTCTTGATGGTAGTGAGCTCCTCCTCCAACCTCAAAATTGGCTCTTTTTAAGGCTAGTGGGATGGCAAAATTGACCAATCTCCTGCAAGAGTTCCATGCACCTTATCTACATAACTCCATCCCCCATAAGTTTCTATGCATCTTATTTACATTAGCAGGCTGTCCAATCCCTGCATAGTCCTACCCAAGCATTTTGTGGGAGCTACAAGACCATAGCTAGAAGGGCTACATAATAGCTATTTACTGCACTGCAACTAAAGACCTTAACTAACCAAGACTCTTACTAGTTGAATGGACAGTCACCTCACTTTGCATGATGATGGGCCAAGGCAACAACTGCAAACAAGTCTATATACTCTTCGAAAGAATGCATTATTTGATGTCTGCTTCCAAACACCCACAAAAAGAATGATCATAAAGACAGCTGTGACAACTTTAACTGGGACTTTTATTTCCACATTAACAAAGGTATTATATAAAGGTATGCTTATTTTTTAAAAAAAATTAAGAGAACTTTGTTGTGTATAATGAATTCTGGTGGCATAGTACATAAGGCATTTGGTTGCTAACCAAAAGGTTGGTGGTTCAAACCCACCAGCTGTTCTGCGGGAGGAAGATGAGGCAATCCACTTCCATAAAGATTTACAGTCTTGGAAACCCAATGGGGGTCGCTATGAGTCGGAATCGACTTCACGGCAGTGGATTTTGTTTTGTTGTATATAGCCCGTTCTTTTTAGCTGATCTTGAGTTGATTTTGACTCATGACAACCCTGTGTGAGAGTAGAATTGCCCCTAGAAAACCATAGGATTTTCTAGGCTGTAATCTTTGTGAAAGCAGATTGCCAAGTCTCTGTCCCGTGGAGCAGCTGGGTGGTTTATACCATTGGCCTTCTATGAGCAGCTTGCTCCACCAGGGCCCATTGTATATAGATTAAAAAGTGAAACACCCTTGTTTGTAGTCCCTGATCCCTCACCCTGACCCTCTCCACTTACTGCCCCATAGGTTACCACTGAAGCACAACTTCCATCAGCTATGTTTTCATAAAACATAACCTGTCCAAGTCATCAATAAAAATGTCCTATACGTTTCAAGACTAACTAAAATAGTATATGTCAATGTACAACATACTTAGGTTTATTTTATATGGCTTGGAGCATAATTTTGCTATTTTCAAGATTATAGAAGTTTGTTGTACGCCGCTTATTGTTTGACTGATCTATTTAATGCCAAATTCTTACAGAACCACAAACCAGAAAGTTGTTTTTTAGAGAAGATATGATAGTTTATGATGATCCATTTTATGTTCCATTCCTCCACACCAAAAAAACCCACAACCAAACCCACTGCCCTGGAGTCAGTTCTGACTCACAGCACCCCTAAAGGACAGAGGAGAACTGTCCCATATGGTCTCCAAGGCTGTCAATCTATACGGAAGCAAAGCCCAAACCAAACCCACTGCTGTGGAGTCGATTCAGACCCACAGCGCCCCTAGAGGACAGAGTGGAACTGCCCCACAAGGTTTCCAAAGTTGTCAGTCTTGACAGCAGCAAAGCCCAAACCACACCCACTGCTGTGGAGTTGATTCGATGCACAGTGCTCTAGAGAACAGAGGGGAACTGCCCCATATGGTTTCCAAGGCTGTGAGTCTTTACAGAAGCAAGCTGCCTCATCTTTCTCCCACAATGTGGCTGAAGGGTTTGACAATGGATCTTCTGGTTGGTGGCCATATGCTTTAACATTGTGACACTACAGCTTCTCACACCAGGCAGTAAAAATCCTGAGCCTCCCGTAACTTTTGTTTTCTGCTAAATTTGGGAAGTGTCCAATGACAGTGTAATTCCTCCTCTACTCTTTAAAATGTGTAACTCTGCAGGTTGACTGTCTACGTTGGCAGAAGCAAGTATAACAAAAATGTTGTTATAGGTATACTGATTCTGTCCCTAAATGCAAAGGTTTAACTGTTTTTGGTATTGTTAGATGCAATTGAGTCAGTTCTGACTCATAGCAACCCCACAGACAACAGAATGAAACACTACCCAGTGCAACACCACTCTCACAATCCGTGCTATGTTTGAGCCCATCGTTGCAGCCACTGTGTCAATCCATCTCATTGAAGGTCTTCCTCTTTTTTTTTTCACTGACTTTCCACTTTACCAAGCATCATGTCCTTCTGTAAGGACTGGTCCCTCCCGATAACTTGTCAAAGTATGTGAAGCAGAGTCCAAGTCTTGCCAGCCTCACTTTTAAGGAGCATTCTGGCTGTGCTTCTTCCAAATCCTATTTGTTCACTCCTTTGGCAGTCTACGGTATAGTCAATATTCTTCACCAATACCATAATTCAAAGGTATAAGTTCTTCTGTCTTCCTTATGGATTGTCCAGCTTTTGCATGCATGTAACCAGTGATGTTAAACATACTTATCATGGTGACCCCACATGATTCAGAGTAGAACTTGGTTTCATTGGGTTTCAATGCTGATTTTTTGGAAGTAGATCACCATGCCTTTCTTTTGAGGTGCCTTTATTGTTGTTAGGTGCCTTCAAATCGTCTCTGTCTCATGGTGACCCTATGCACAGCAGAATGAAACACTGCCTGGTCCTGTGCCAGCCTCATGATCCTTGCTATACCTCAGCCCATTGTTGCGGCCACTGTGTCAATCCATCTCGTTGAGGGTCTTCCCCTTCTTTGTTGACCCTCCACTTTACCAAGCATGACCTCCTTCTCTAGGGAATGGTTCCTCTTGACAACATGACCAAAGTAGGTGAGACAAAGTCCGGCCATTCTCATTTCCAAGGAGCATTCAGGCTGCACTTCTTCCAGGACAGATCTGTTAGTCTTTTTAGCAGTCCATCATACTCTTAGCATTCTTCTCCAACACCACAACTCAAAAGCACCAACTTTGGGTGGACTCAAAATGCCAATCTTTTGGTTACCAGTCCCATGTGTTAATCGTTTGTACCACAATAACTCTAGGAAGTTGATGGCATTATTATTTTCATTTGGACCATATTAACCACAGAGATTAGAGTGTGGAAAGGAGTTGGGGAGAAAAAGAATAACAATAGTACAAATATCCTACTGCTTTATAGGTTAGCAAATGCATTTCCGTACCTCATGAAATCTTATGCTTATCTCATCTTGCAGCTGTGGCTATCAACCTGGGAGAGGTTAGATGACTTTCTAAGACCACATGGGCTGTCAGTAGAGGAGATGACATCTATTGAGGCATTAGGACTTAAACTGTTTAGAAAAACTGGGAG
>NW_006922000.1:157679-158235 GCF_000298275.1 Orycteropus afer afer
GTAAATGAGGGGTAGGGTTGAAGGAACGGAGTTTCAAGAAATAGTTTACCTATGAGAGTGGATGGTGAGGCTTGGGATTAGACCCAGTTGTCTGACTTTCTTCTATCCTGTGCAATTTTCATTCCATGAGGCTGTTGTTGTACCAGAAAGCTTATGGGCTTGTTGTTGTTGTTGTTGTTGTTATGTGCCATCGAGTCAGACCCAACTCATAGCGACCCCTCTTTGGGTTTCCAAGGCAGTGTCAATACGGAAGTAGATTGCCCAATCTTCCTTCCGAGGAGTGGCTGGTGGGTTTGAACCGCCAGCCCTCTGGTTAGCAGTCAAGTGCCTTAGCCACTATGCTACCAGAGCTCCCGCTTATGGGCTTAGATCTCAAAATTGCATTTAAGATTTTAGGGTTTTCCAAAACAATTGTTTAGGAAGCAGTTCTAGTCATTTGGTTCGGTGTTGAAGACAATTGCCAAAAGTGGAAATCTGTGTCCGTTCCAGCCCAGGTCCTTTTCACCCTGTCCAGATGCAAGGCAGATCCCAAATCCAGATCCTCTCCTCCTGAAGG
>NW_006922000.1:158966-160454 GCF_000298275.1 Orycteropus afer afer
TTTGAATGACAACTGAGCTGCTTAAGTGTCAGGAAGGGTTTCCAGGGATCAAAGACAATGGCTTAGTTGTCACCATGGTTGCGTAGCTAAAACTAGCATTCCAAAACCAAAAAACCAAAGTGGAATAGATCCTGACTCATAGCGACCCCTCCTTGGGTTTCCAAGCTGGTATCACTATGGAAGTAGATTGCCCAATCTTCTTTCTGAGGAGTGGCTGGTGGGTTTGAACCTCTGGCCTTCTGGTTAGCAGTCAAATGCCTTAGGCACCGTGCCACCAGAGCTCCTAAAACTAGCATTAGTAACTGGGTATTATTTAGAAATGGGTGTCATGGGCATTTTTGCCCATTAATTTATATACACATCTACATATTGTTTATTAACGGAAGCAATTTGCACTGTCGATGCCTCACTGGGTTTCTTGGTGTGCTTATTATTCAAGATCTATAAATCTCTTGTCCACCTTTTGGAGCATAAGTGCTTCATGACGGTGTTGACTTTCCAACAGAGCACTGGACCTCTAGGTATGTTGAGCCATTTGGACCCAGTTAGACTTTGTGAGCTCTGGTAGCATAGTGCCTAAGGCACTTGACTGCTAACCAGAAGGCTGGTGGTTCAAATCCACCAGCTACTCCTCAGAAGGAAGATGGGGCAATCTACTTCCGTAGTGATACTGCCTCAGAAACCCAAGGAAGGGTCGCTATGAGTCAGGTCCGACTCGACGGCACATAATAACAACAATAGACCTTGAGTCCAGGCCCTGGGACTTTAGGGGTGTTTGGAATTTCAGGGTTGGTATGTGTTGCTAAAATATGGTTGGACTGTCTTGGCTTTTTCAGTTTTGTGTTTTCTAAATACACTCATTCTTTACATATGGAAAATTGGTTAAACTACAAATTGAAATGCCAAGGAAAACAATTTTTCTTACAGCTGCTCAGGGGCAGAACTCTCTTTATCTTTTCAAGCATGTTGCCAGCATCCTGTGGTCTGCTGCTAACTCATCCAGCAGCACCATGGAGAAAGGCCTGGAGATCTGTGGCTGTGAAGATCAACCAAACAAAACAAGCAAGCAAACAAACAAACAAAAGCATTGTTGAGTTGATGCCAACTCACAGTGACCCTACAGGACGGAGCAGAACTTCCTCATAGGGTTTCCAAAGCTATCATTTCTACAGAAGCAGACTGCCACATCTTTCTCTCCCAGAGTGGCCAGTGAGTTCAAAGTGCCCACCTTTTGGTTGCAGCCAAGTATTTTAACCTCTGCACCTCCAGGGCTCCTTCTGTAAAAATTACAGACAAGAGCATTCAGCGGAGAAGTTCTGTAACATGTAGGGTTGCCAAGAGTACGAATTAACTCACATGAGTTTGGTTTTTCCAATTTAGGTAAAAGACGTATTCTGAGAAATGGAAATACCTTTTTGTATATTTGTACATTTCACTGTACTTAATGTGTGTTTGTTGTTGTTGTTGTTATGTGCCGTCGAGTCGGAC
>NW_006922000.1:160864-163032 GCF_000298275.1 Orycteropus afer afer
CCCTATATATAGCATTTGGAAAATGACTCTAACATTGAGGATGTTTGTCTTGGAAAAAAAGAACTGGGGTTTACGATTGTTGCTCTTCAGTCACTTTAGTGCAGCTCTTCATACAGATCAGGAGACCAAAACTAGAAACAATAGGAAGTTATATCTGGGCTCAGTGTAAGACCTGTAACAGCAAAGACTTCTCAGGGATGATGAGGGCTCTTGGAGGGGAGGAGGCAGTCAGCTCTCTCTCATCACTTGGGTGAGAGCCTTTTGAATGCACTACTGAAGTGAAGTAAGGTCAGTGGGCCACACAAATAGTTTGTGGTTGGCTACAAATACAAAGGTTGGCGGTTGGAACCCATCCAGAGGGACCTTGAAAGAAAGGCCTGGTGATCAGGTGTGCGGAGATTACGTCCAAACAAATGCTGTGGAGCTCAGTCCTATTTTATAAGACATGGGTTGCCATGTGTCAGAATCAACACAATAGGAATGAGTTTTGTTTGTTTGTTTGTTTCTTTGTTTACTGAAGTGGCTTTCAATATGAGCAAAAGCTAGGATTGATTGACTTCCCAAGAATCATTTTAAGTATAAATGTTTTGATTTCATGATCTTCCAGAACTGAACCTGAACAAATGAGATGCCCTGAGAACCCACTTGTGTGGCATGGACCAGTCCTGCAACCTCCCTGGGCTCGGGTCCCTAACTTGCAAAAGGAGATGATTGGATACTAGACTAACAATGCACATCTCACAGTCTTTGGACTGCATCCAACCCAACAGCGAATGCTAAGAAGAAAGCCTAAAGACTGCCCACCATTTTACCTCTCAGGTACTTCCAGATGCTACTATTTAAGTGGTCCATCAAACAGTGCCTATCTTCTCATTAAGCTATTATTATTAGTTTTTAAGTTCATTCAAGTGGGCAATCCAGTTGTGAGAATGTTCTTTTCCCCCATAAGACTCAATGACATTATTTTCACGTGGGAAGAAAACAAGGAAGTGGTCTTCTGAAGAGATCTTGCCCTTTCCTGACTGGGTCCTCGTACCCAATCCTTTGGCAACCACTGCCTGTGATGCTCTTTATGGCCTCTGTGTCCAGAGCACGGTTTCTCATTCCCTCACCTCTCTTCGAATGACAAATTCTAAGACTAGAAACTGAGATTGTAGTCACAGGAAGCGTCTACCTCAAGAGGAGCCAGTTTTTCAGAATATAGCATGAGCTGCATTTTCAGACAGATGGACACGTGGGTCACCATGAGTTGGAATCAACAGCAATGAGTTTGTTTTTGCCTTTTTAAATCAAGGAGCAGAGCAATTTATCTTCTAGTTTCAGGGAAGAATGCATTTCTCAGAGCACAGAAAACAAAGCCAAAGTTAATGGATTCCCAAAGCCGCTTCCAAGTCCTTCCCAGCATCTGGAGTCACCCTGCCTTCCAACGGACATGCTGGTAATAGCAGCTTCTACTTAGAAAAAAACGATGATTTCTAGGACAGGTGGCCATACAATCAGACACTAGACTAAGTTCCATGAGAACAAAGCTTGGAAAGTTACAGAGTCTGGTAGTCGTTGTTGTTGTCATGTGCTGTTGAGTCAGACCCGACTCATAGTGACCCCTCCTTGGGTTTCCAAGGCAGTATCACAACGGAAGTAGATTGCCCCATCTTCCTTCCGAGGAGTGGCTGGTGGGTATGAACCGCCAGCCTTCTGGTTAGCAGTCAAGTGCCTTGGGCACTATGCTACCAGAGCTCTGGAGTCTGGTAATCAGTGAGGACTAAATATTTTGGTGAAGGGATAAATGAATGAATGAACAACTGAGGTGATTATTCCTCATCTTTTTCCCCCCATCTATACATCTAATAAGGAGCTCTGATAGTGTGGTGGTTAAGACACTTGGCTGCTAACCAAAAGGTCGGTGTTTTGAATCCACCAGCTGCTCCATGGAAGAAAGAAGAGATAGTCTGCTTCCATAAAGATTTTCAGCCTTGGAAACCCAAAGGGAGTTGCTATGAGTCAGAATCCACTTGATGGCAGTGTGTTTGGTTGTTTGGTTTATGCTTCTAATGATAAGAGAGACCCCTGCTGGAAAAATGAATATTATATACACTATCTTTTGGTGTCTAAGATGAGAAACTACTTCTGTAAAGATTTACAGCCTTGGAAACCCAGTGGTTGGAATC
>NW_006922000.1:166997-167861 GCF_000298275.1 Orycteropus afer afer
CAATCATAATTCGTAAATATTTGTTTCTTCCTTTCCTAAATTTATATCTCTTAATTATTTTGTGATGTATTTGAGCTTAAATTCTAAAGCACTTGGGGTTGTGAAAGGCTGTGATCTGCAGTGGGAGACCTAACTCCATTTTGAGTCTGGTTCTTTCTGAACATTAAACCAGCATTGTAGCTGTGCACAAACTCTAGGACAAACCTAGGGAGAGGCAGTTTGCCTTCAGGAAGAAACTGATTGAATGTAGATTACACTCTCACAAAAAACTAGGAAACTTGCCTGAGAGTGCCCTTTTCTAATTTAAATTGAGGTTGAGGTCTTGGTATTGTTTGATAGCCACCCCGCGGCTAAAGAGCTCTGGCAGCGCATAGTGCCTAAGGCACTTGACTGCTAACCAGAAGGCTGGTGGTTGAACCCAGGAGCCACTCCTCCTAAGGAAGGCTGGGCAATCTACTTCTGTACTCAGAAACCATAGGAGGGGTTACTAAGAGTTGGATCTGACTTGACGGCAATGAGTTTGGTTTGGTTTTTTGGTTGTGGCTATGACTCAGACTGCATGGTCATGAATCACTGCCTGTCTGGACCACCACCACCTAGCAAGGCAGTCAAAGCTCAAAACCTTTCCTGTCTTCCAGTCCCAATCAGGGCCTTTTCTTTGTTTCTGTAGTCCTGTCTGCAACAGTGACGAATCAGTCTACCACCAATAATGATTTTATGATGATTTCCAGGCCCCCCTTTTTAAAAATTGTATATAACTAGCCCCATGGCCGTGACTCAGTGGACTCCACTCAGCTTTCTCAGGGTGATGGTTTTGAAACCGAGTAAAGTAAAAACTATTTTCCGCACCCTAGTACCCGGATG
>NW_006922000.1:168401-170241 GCF_000298275.1 Orycteropus afer afer
GGGACCATTCCCTGGAGAAGGATGTCATGCTTGGTAGGGTGGAAGGTCGACAAAAGAGGGGGAGGCCTTCAACGAGATGGATTGACACGGTGGCTGCGATGATGGGCTCAATTATAGCAGGGATTGTGGAGCTGGCGCAGAATCGGGCAGTGTTTCATTCTGCTGTGCATGGGGTCTCTATGAGTTGGAAACGACTCAACGTCACTTAACAACAACAACAACAACAACAAAATTACCCTCAACTATTACCCCAGGCAGATGAGCATTCAGTTCCTTAAAGAACTGAATGGAAGGAAAACATTCTTTCCTGCAGGTGATGTTGTTGTTGTTATGTGCCCTCCGAGTTGATTAAGTCCACCAACTCATAGCAACCCCTCCTTGGGTTTCCAAGGCAGTATCAGTAGGGAAGTATATTACCCCATCTTCCTTCTGGGGAGAAAACAATTTGTAAATTAATGGGGACAGATACTCTCCCCTCTGCCTAAGCCCCCATCAGCTGATGATAGGAAGCTGGTGTGACCAGGAGCAATCATCAACCATTTCAAGCCCAAATTCCTCAAGTTTCTGTGAATACACATAACACATCTTCTGAAACCTACAAAAACTGTATTTCGATGGCATGGGGAGTCAGATCTGGGTAGAGGATACCCCTACTCCTTGCATTGCCACTTTGCAATACAAAATTTTCTCTCCTTTTAATCACTTGGTGTGTAAACTGTTTTGGCCTGACTGTGCACCAAGCAGGGACCCACGTTAAATTGTGTGCAGGTACAACCTGTACATAGACCAAGACACAGTTTTTGAAAAGAACAAGGATACTACGCAGCTTAAAATCAGGAAGAGTGTGTGTTAGGGTTGTATCCTTTCACCATACTTATTCAATCTGCATAATGAGCAAGTAATCCAAGAAGCTGGACTATACAAAGAAGAACACACCATCAGGACTGGAGAAAGACTCGTTAACAACCTGCGATACACCGATGACATGGCCTTGCTGGCTGAAAGTGAAGAAGACTTGAAGTACTTACTGATGAAAACCAAAGACTGCAGCCTTCAGTGTGGATTACACCTCAACATAAAGAAAATGAAAATCCTCAAAAGTGAGCCAATAAGCAACATCATGATAAATGGAGAAGAGATTGAAGTTGTCAGGGATTTCATTTCACTTAGTTCCACAACTAATGCCTCTGCGAGCAGCAGTCAAAGAATCAAATGATGTATTGCATTGGGCGAATCTGTTGCAAAAGATTTACAAGTGTTAAGGTGCAAAGATGTCACTTTGAGGAGTAGGGTGCACCTGACCCAAACTATGGTATTTTCATTCACCTCATGTGCTTGCAAAAGTTGGACAATGAGTGAGGAAGACAAAAGAAAAATTGATGCCTTTGAACTATGGTATTGGAGAAGAATGTTGATATACCATAGGCTGCCAGAAGAACAATACATCAGTTCTGATAGAAGTACAGCCAGAATGCTCCTCAGAAGCTAGGATGGCAAGATTTGTCTGTTGCACGTCAGTCATGTGATCAGGAGGGACCAGTCCCCAGAGAAGGATGTCACGCTTGGTAAAGCAGAGAGTCAGTGAGAAAGAGGAAGACCCTCAATGAGACAGACTGACACAGGAGCCGCAATGTTGGGCTCAAACAAAGCAATGGCTGTGAGGATGGTGTAGGCCTGGGCAGTGTTTTGTTCTGTTGTTGGAACCAACTCTGTGGCATTTGACAACAGCCTCCTGAACTGTGACGGAATGAATTTCTGTTGTTTTAAGCCATCCAGTTTGTGGTCACTTGTTATGATAACCCTTGAAAGCTAAAATAGATTTGGGACTGCAAAGTGGGGT
>NW_006922000.1:172261-172769 GCF_000298275.1 Orycteropus afer afer
GTAGTTGGGCACCATCTAGTTCTTCTGGTCTCATAGTCATATAGGCTGAGAATCACATGGTGTACCAGTTGCTTGGACTAATTGTTTCCATGTGTCTTTGTTTTTCTTCATTCTATGACTGGAAGAGTTTTGAGAGGCATGATAGAAAAACCCTGGAGTGCCTTGAAGAGACTGTTGGTAGAAATATGGACGTTAAAGGCAATTCTGGTGAGGGTTCAGAAAGAAGTGTGGAGATGTGTAGAGGAAAACTCTATCGTCTTAGAGTATACACAGACCATCATAAACAGACTGTGCATGGAAATGTGAATGTCAAAGATGCTTCTGGTGAGTTCTCAGTTGGAGATGAGGAACACATCATTGGAAACTGGAGGAAAGTGATGATTCATGGTGATTCAGTCAACGTACAGTTTCTCCATTTATCACTGAGAGTTACATACACTTATCTGTTAGATCCACATGACTGGGTATGTTATTTATTTATTTTTTTCTTTCTTTCTTTTTTTTTTTT
>NW_006922000.1:175884-184747 GCF_000298275.1 Orycteropus afer afer
TGTTTTAGGAGACAACTTGAAAATTAACTTTGGCCCGCAGACATGCACAGTGAGACAAAGGGGAACAAAGTTGCTGGGAACTGACATTCTCCCCTCTGCCCAAGCCCCAATCAGCTGATGACAGGAAACTGATGTGACTCATCCGGTGTGCAAGCAGGCTGCATTAAAAATCGACTGTCCCTTTAAACTGAGGCAAAGGAAGCTTCAGCCAGTCCATAGTTAATTCACACCTAAATTCTTGAAGTTTTCATGAATACGTATAATCCCCCTCTCCTGAAGCTTACAAAACTGTATCCCGACCTCATTTGGGGAATCAGATTTGGCTACTGGCCCCTGTCTCCTTGCATTGCTGCTTTACAATAAATAATTTTCTCTTCTCTTAATCACTCAGTATGTAAATTATTTTGGCCTGATTGCACACCAGGCAGGGACCCACATTGGGTCCTACTTCAATACTGGTCAGGCAATACTTACACCATCTCTGGCCCAAACTGCTGTGGCTGGAGTCCCAGAGTGAGTTTCTTTTCTGTCTGGTAAGATGCTCAGAGTGCCATCATAACATTTCCAGTTGTGATTAACTCTTGAACAGAGGTCTTCACAATCTCATGGACTGTGACATTGTGCGGTCAGCAGTGGCATTCTACCCTAAGTAAGGTGCCTGCTGTCCTTGGTTCCTAAGAGGTAATAACCCCTAGAGAAGGGGTGGGGTACCCAAAAAGCAAGGTAAACATAAGCCTACTTACTAATCTGTAGTGAACAATTGCACATGTTTTTTTTTTTTTTTTTTTCAAATGTGTGAAACTCTTCACCACAGATTAGTAAGTAAGCACAAGTAACCCTTTGCTTAACTTTGCTTATTGGGTAATTTGACACCACTTTTGGGTTATTTTATTTATTTATCTTTTTTGGTCTAGGACTTCCAGGCCACACCTAGATTTATGCTGGCCAGAACCAAATAGATTCACGTAGGAGGCTGATATCCACTAACCTCAGGAGGCATGATTTAATGAAAGCGCGGGACCCAAAGGCTCAGTGGGCTTGCTGGTCAGCAAAGAGGGGGCAACATGCCTCTCTGAAACATGACAGCTTGGTAATGGGACCCTCCCAGATCCTGCCTGTGCAGCCCTTCTTTATGAAGATCCTGATTTACCTTTTACTGTAATACAACATATGTATCGTTATGTTGTTGTTATGTGCCGTCGAGTCAGACCTGACTCAAAGCGACCCCTTCTTGGGTTTCCGAAGCAGTATCACTACGGAAGTAGATTGCCCCATCTTCCTTCCGAGGAGTGACTGGTGGGTTTGAACTGCCAGCCTTCTGGTTAGCAGTCAGGTGCCTTAGGCACTATGCTACCAGAACTCCTCATTATGTAGTCGTCAGCATAATGCCTTTTGTAAGTTTTGTGAGTAGTTCCAATGAACTAATGAGCTCAAGGCTGATCCTCTTAATTGTGAGATCTGCCCTAGCTTTAGGGAAAGGAGGGAAGGAGGCTGGTGTCAGAAATGATTGAGAAGTAGAAAGCAGGAATACGGTTGAACTCTGTCATCAGGAAATGGCTTTATGCTTATTCTTTTTTATGAAGCTATCATCGTAGACATTAAATTCCATTTTGTTTTTAATTCCTTTTTGGCAACATCTTATTCTCTCTTAAACTTTATTACCAGGATAACTCAATTGTTGTAGCTTTTGCACATAGTCCCCTTCAAAACCTTTATGGGAAATGTTTTTAATAAAAATGAAAAAACATGGTTCTATTTTTAAGCTATTAACCTCAGGTGCCTAAACACTTCCTATGAGCTTCAAACTGGTCTGTTTAGTCTAATTCAATACAAAACAGGAAGTCAGTCATACAAACCCTTTCCTAAAGGAGTGTAAAATGCATGCTTGATTTAAAACATGTGTAAACATTTGCATATTTTAGAAATATTTGTTGTTGTTGTTGTTATGTGCCGTCGAGTCAAACCCGACTCATAGCGACCCCTCCTTGGGTTTCCGAGGCAGTATCACTACGGAAGTAGGATTACCCAACCTTCCTTCCGGGGAGTGGCTGGTGGGTTTGAACCGTCAGCCGTCTGGTTAGCAGGCAAGTGTCTTAGCCACTATGCTACCAGAGCTCCCTTAGAAATATTTAGATATTGTAATAGAACAGCGATTAACGTATCAAAAGAACATTAGGAATATAAGCAGAGATGAAGTTAGAGGCAGTCCCCAGGTTATGAATGGGATCCACTCCTAAATGTATCTTTAAGTTGACTTTGTGGTAAGCTGGAACAGGTACATATGGTTCTTATTTAGCCCTACTTCATTTATTTTTGAATTCTTTACTGTGGTTTGGGTGAAAGTTTACAGAGCAAATTTATCTTCCGTCCAATAGTTTATACGCATTTTGTTCATGACATCAGTTGCAATCCCAATGTTACAGTCTTCTCACTTCATCTCTGAGTCCCCTACTTCCATTTGTCCTTCTTTCCGGTCCCTTTCTGCATTCTAGCTTTGTTTTTGGGCAAATTATGCCCTTTTGGTCTCACATGGTTGATTGTACTGAGGAGCAATTATCTTTCACTTTATAGCCCTGCCTGAGAGTTGATCCCTGGGGCTAAGTTCCCTTTCCGGCTTGAAGGGTATCTAAGGGCATAGTCTTGGGGGTTGCACTAGGTTCTATCAGTCCAGTAAGTGACTCACTCCCCCAAGGTGTTTGGGTATGGCTAAGAAGTTTCAGAACTTTGGCCCCTGTATGCTCTGGCATATCTATGCATATATTTACAGCATGTATAGACAGATGAAGAAATAGCCTCTGCCATACCTATATACAAGGAGCTTTGATGGTGTGCTGGGTAAGGCATTTGGCTGCTAACCCTAAGGCTGGCAGTTCAAACCCACCAGCTGCTCTGCAGGAGGAAGATGAAGCAGTCTGCTCCATAAAGGGTTATAGCCTTGGCAACCCAATGTGGGTCGCGATGAGTTGGAATTGACTCGTTGGCAGTGAGTTTGGGGTTTTTTTTGGTTATACCTACATATACTCGTGAGTGTACTCCCATTCACCTTCCCATATCCACTCAGGATGCATGTCTACCTATGCATCTGCCATAGATTACTGTTTTATTATTACTGTTACTGCTGGATCGTGAATGTAACAGTATTTAACTTTGTTGTCTTTTACTCT
This sequence comes from Orycteropus afer afer, assembly GCF_000298275.1. Lineage (NCBI taxonomy): Eukaryota > Metazoa > Chordata > Mammalia > Tubulidentata > Orycteropodidae > Orycteropus > Orycteropus afer. The sequence continues at coordinate 179,049 of NW_006922000.1, forward strand.
CCTGCGACCCCCAGGGTCTTCCTTTGCCTTGCTCACGCTGTGTTGACCTTCCTCTTTACCCAAGTTAATTCATGTCCACTCTCTAGTTAGTGATTTTCCCTTTCTTACCCTTCCATTCCTGCTAACCATCAAAGAATATTTCTTTCTCTGTGTAAACCTTTCCTTGACTTTTTCAGTAGTGGTCTCATGTAATATTTGTCTTCTTGTGATTGACTAAGTTCACTCAGCATGATGTCCTCCAGGTTCATCCATGTTATGAGCTGTTTCACAGATTCTTTGTTATTCTTTAACATTGTATAGTATTCTGTATGTGAGTGTATATGTACCATGATTTGTTTATCCATTCATCCAATCATGGGCACTTAGGTTGTTTTTATCTTTTTGTTATTGTGACTGTTGTTGTTGTTAGGTTCCATTGAGTTGTTTTCGACTCATAGTGACCCTATGCACAGCAGAACGAAACACTGCTGAGTCCCATGCCAGCTCCACAATCCTTGCTATACTCGAGCCCATTGCTGTAGCCACTGTGTCAATCCATCTCACTGAGGGCCTTCCCCTCTTTCATCGACCCTCCACCTTCTGAAGCATGACATCCTTCTTCAGGGAATGGTCACTTCTGACAACATGACCAAAGTAGGTGAGACAAAGTCTGGTCATTCTCGCTTCCAAGGACCATTCTGGCTGCACTTCCTCCAGGGCAGATTTGTTAGCTCTTTTAGCAGTCCATGGTACTTTCAGCATTCTTCACCAGCACCACAACTCAAAAGCATCAACACTTCTTTGGTCTTCCTTATTCGTTGTTCAGCTCTCACATGCATATGAGGTGATTGAAAATACTATGGCTTTTGTCAGGCACACCTTAGTCCTCAAGGAGACATCTTTGTTCTTCAGCACTTGCAAGAGGTCCTTTGCAGCCGATTTGCCCAGTGCTATATGTTGTCTGATGTCCTGACTGCTGGTACCACTGGCATCAATTATAGAACCAAGCAATGTGAAGTCTTTGACAACTTCAATCTTTTCTCCATTTATCATGATGCTGCTTATTGGACCAGATGTGAGGATTTTTGTTTTCTTTATATTGAGGTGTAATCGATACTGCAGACTGTATTCTTCAATCTTCATCAGTTAGTGCTTCAAGTCATCCTCACTTTCAGCCAGCAAAGCAAGCCTTGTTGTCCCTGGCTTTCTCTCCTTCCTGCCTTTTGGGTGGGGCCTGTCTCCCTCCCCTTACCTGGATCCTGCTGCCTTGTTGTCTTCAGCTTTCAGCTAAGGGAGACAAACTTGTCTGTCACTTTGTCCTGTGGTGGCTTGTGTGTTGCTGTGAGGCTTGAGGCTGTGCCACTAGTGTTTCAAACACTGGCAGGGTTGCACGTGCTGCACAGGTTTCAATGCAGCATATCACAGGTTGTTATTGTGACTAATGCTGTGATAAACATGGCTGAAGGGAGGCAGCATGTCTAGCCTTGCAGGAATAGGCCTTGGGCTACTGATGGTGATTCTGTCTTCCTCTTGTGGGGTTAGAGGAGGTCAGAAGATGTGGCCTCCCTGGCCCTTTGGCAGTTGGTGTCAGAAGCAGTGGGATTAGTTGCAGTGACTCCAGACTCATGCCAAAGGGGCACTATTTCTTTCCCATTTAGTGGATTTCAGCCCTTTGCCAAAGATAAGCTGTTCACAGGTGGATGGGAGATTATTTTATCTTAGTTCTGTTCCATGGTCCATGTGTCTGTTCTTATACCAGTACCAGGCTGTTTTCTTTTCTTTTATTAGCAGGCTGTTTTCTTTTCTTTTATTACTATATTTTTATTTTTGCAATGTCCCTTCTCTCCCATCCCACACCAGGTAACCAACAAAGAAAGTTTCCTTTCATATATAAAACTTTCCTTGACTTTCTATAATAATGAACCAATAAAACATTTGTCCTTCTGTGATTGACTTATTTCACTCAGCACAATGCCCTCCAAGTTCATCCATGTTATACGGTGTTTGCAGATTCTATATTATTCTTTAGTGTTGCATAGTATTCCATTGTGTGCATGTACCACAGTTTGGTTATCCATTTTTCTGTTGATAGGCACCTAGGTTGTTTCCATCTTTTTGCCATTGTAAATAGTGCTGCAAAGAACATGAGTGTGCATATATCTGTTCTTGTTCTGGCTCTCACTTTTTAAGAATATATTCCTAGTAATGGGTTTGTTGGATCAAATGGTATTTCTAATTTCAACTTTTTAAGGAATCACCATACTGCTTTCCACAGTGGCTGTATCATTTTACAGTCCCACCAGCAATGTAGGAGAGTCCCAATCTCTCCATATCCTCATCAGCATTTTGTTATTTTCTGTCTTGCTGAACTTTGCCATTAGTGCTGAGGCAAGATGGTAACTCATTGTTGTTTTGATTTGCATCTCTCTGATGGCTAATGAGGGAGCCCTGGTGGTGTAGTGCCTAAGACATTTGACTGCTAATCAGAAGGTTGGTGGTTCAAACCCATCAGCTACTCCTCAGAAGGAAGGTTGGGCAATCTACTTCCATAGTGATACTGCCTCGGAAACTGAAGAGGGGGTCGCTATGAGTTGGATCCAAGTCGACAGCAGTGAGTTTGCTTTTTTTTTTTTTCTTTTCTTTTTTTTTTGATGGTTAATGAAAGGAGCTCTGCTGGCATAGTGCCTAAGGCATTTTATCACTAACCAGAAGTCAGAAGGTTGGCATTTCAAACCCACCAACCACTCCTCAGAAGGATGACTGGGCAATCTACTTTCATAGAGATACTGCTTCAGAAACAGAAAGAGAGGTTGCTATGAGTTGAATTGACTCAACAGCGGTAAGTTTGGTTTATTGGCTAATGAAGTACTAGGTTGTTTTGACTACCATGGCTGTACAGTAGGTTTTGAGATCAGGAAGTGTGAGGTCTTCTGCTTTGTTCTTTTTCAGTAATGTTTTACTTATCCATGGTCTCTTTCCTTTCATTATAAAGTTGGTGATTCATTTTAAAGAATAATAATGGGGTCAAGATCAGGATTGCATTACATCTATCAATTCCTTTGGGTAGTATTGACATTTTCACAGTATTAGTTCTTCCTGTCCATGAGCATGGTATGTTCTTCCATTTATGTAGATCTCACTTGTTTTCTTGTACTAGTGTTTTGTACTTTTCTTTATATAAGCCTTTTGTATCACTGGTTAGATTTATTCCTAAGTATTTCATCATTTTGGTGGCTATTGTAAATTATATTTTTTTTTAATTTCCTTTTTACAGTTCTTTTTGTTAGTGTAGAGGAATTGGACTGATTTTTATATTTTTAACTTGTACCCTACCACTATTTTAGTGCAAGAAATGGCTCAAAGTCTTTTCAATAATTTAAAAGCTGCCCATGCAGCAAGTGAAGGTGATTGTGATGAAGAATTTGTTGTGAGTAGGGGTTGGTTTCATTATTTTAGAATGAGAACAAATTTACATAACATTAAAGGGCAAGTAGGAGTTGTTATGTGGGATGTTTGTAACCCTGGTACTTACTATATTATACATCAATACTATAGTTATTCCAAACAGTAGTGGGAATAAATGCTGTCCTTTCCTGGAATGTTGAGTTAGTTAATTCTCTGGAATAATAAATAGGTGTTTGGAAGGCAGGGTGGGAGACAGCATGCCAAGACAGGATCAATAGAGATTTGCTATCTTTAGAACATTGCTATAAACCAGTTCATTAAATTACAGAATTAAAATCATATCTAGAACTTCAATAGCAAATGAATTGTTGGAAAACTTAAAAGCTCAATTGGTTTGTAGGAAAACAAGTAAGAGAAAAAGCAATTTAAATTGATGGGGGACACAGTCATTATGACTCATTTCCAACTGACCTCTGCTTGTCAAGAGCTCCCCAAAGGCTGAGGTAGAAGTGGAAACAGGCCAGGATCATACATTTAATGCAACTCCAATTAAGGCGAGAACACTGAGGGCTTCCAGCAACTCCATCCCCTGCTCTTGTTCTTCTTGGTTTGGCACTGATACTTCTAGTGTCTGATATAATGTTCACTGTCCTAAGTTCCTTGGAAGAACCCAATGTTGATGTCATAGAATGGAACTGGGGCTAATTGATCCCATAAAAAACTTAACAGAGTATTTCAATCCTTCAGGAATGATGCAGTGTTGCTGTCTCTCTGTTTCTTTCCCATACTTCAGGTGGCTCTATAATGTTTGTAAGGTCAGAATTTGCTCAAGTAGTTGGGGGTTCAGTCTCTGAGAACCAAGTGAACATAAGTGAGTCATGCAGCTCTGAGGGAGTAAGCCTGCAGAGCCAGTTCAAAGTGTATGCTCTAATATTGGGGGCTGAATAACATCCTTCTCATGGAAAATTCCTCCTTCCAAATGTTCAGAATGCTGAACAGATTTCTACTAACATGCACACTCTTAGACAGTGCTTTACATGGAAAAATAAAATGCTCTTACCCAAGTCTTGGATTTACTGACCTGGGCTTGAGCAGAGCCTAGAACTCACAAACAGAACGATGCCTTCCAATCCCAAGTGTTGATTTAAATTATGTAGTTAAAATATTGATTAAATATTAATGTGGAAGAAGATATAAACACTTTATTCTTATAGCTCTTATGTAACTAAAATCCAAACAGAATCTATATACTAAATTATACAAACTATAAAAGCAGTGTGGTGGTTAAGGTTGTGTGTCAACTTGGCTGGGCCTGGTTGAGTGGCTGGGCCGCTGGTGATAGTTATTTCCCATGATGAGACTGGCAATCAACTCCATGGTGGGATCTATTACAAGCAGCTGAGTAGATGCTTTAGGAATGTGGTCTGCTTCCGGCATATAAGAAGCAGCTTTGAGAATGGTCTCTAGGTTATGGTACTTTGAACCTTGCATGTAGCCAAGTTGTTGTTCAGCAGTCTGCCATGCTTTGCTGATCTTGGGACTTTCAATGTACTTAAATCAATGGCCTGCTGTGTGGTTTGGTACTATTGGGACTGTGCATTTTCACTTGTCAACCTTGGGTTTGTCAGCCTCAGCAGCCAGCAGCTGCCTGAGTGAAGAGATGCCTCTAGCATCAGTTGGCCGGGAGCCAAAGGCAGAGCTGAGGCCCAAGGTTGAGGGGTTTCACCTAGCCCATAGAACCTAACACTTTGAACTTGGACTTAAAGCCTCCAAACTGTAAGAGAATAAACTCCTGTTTGTTGAAGCCATCCCATTTGTAGTATTTTCTGTTAGAGCAGCACAGAGGTAAACAAAACAAGCAGTAAGATTCAACTCTACAGCTGCAATAATGGCATGGGGGTGGCGTCAACTCACCTTCCTAACTTCAAAAGGTGGAAAGAGAATCGCCATCAGCATCAATAGTCCAAGGCTGACTCCTGTGAAGTAGAGGTCAGACATGCCTCCTCCTCCAAACTTTTTACCAATTCTGACACTGACTGTTCCTCCCAGGCACTTTCTACTTCTCTGCTGGTTTGATAATTCATTACAATGGCCACACAGAACTCATAGACAACACATGCAATTATGGGGTTTATTAGGGAAGTAACAGGTTACAGTTCAGGTTCAGGAATGCTCAGGACACAGTTGATCAGGACAGTCTTCCCTCAGCCATGCCTGTAGTCACCCCTCTCTTTGGCCCTTGGCCTCTCAGCCTGGCCTCTGCCCTGCTCTGGCAAGTGTTACAAAGCTCTTTTAGTTCTGCTGATAGGTGCCCA
>NW_006922000.1:184957-199466 GCF_000298275.1 Orycteropus afer afer
CCCACCCAGTCATCTGGTGAGAGTCACAAAGACCATGGTTAGAAGAGACATATTAAGTAATTCCCTGTACTACATTATCATTTCTTTATTCCTAGTTCATAATAGGCAAAGTCACCTTTAATCGTGTGAACCACTTATTTGGGAAAATTTCTTCTTGGTCATCACCTGTTATACAAGATGGGTCCCTTCATGGTCACTATCTGCCTTGCGGTAGAGCCCGGAAATAATTTCAAAATGCTCCCCAGAATGACTGGGCCACCAACGGCTCAGTGGTAGTATTCTCGCTTTTCAGCGGGGAGACCTGGGTTTGAGTCCTTGCCAGTGCACCTCACATGCAGTCACCACTCATCTGTCAGTGGAGGCTGTGTGCTGCCCTGATGCTGAACAGGTTTCAGTGGCATGCCTAGAGTAAGGCAGACCAGGAAGAAAGGTCTGGTGATTGAATTCGGGACATGATCCAAGGAAATCCCCGTGTATCACAACAATCCAATCTGCAATTAATCATGAGGGTGCTACAGGACTGGGCAGCTGCTTGAACAGTTTCTCTCAGAAAGATCAGCACAAGGCTGGTCCCATGAGGCAGAGGTTAAAGATGTCCCAAATGTCCAAACTACCACGCCACTCCATCATTTCAGACATTAACTCCTCCCCCTCCCCTCCATAATCTCCCCCGTCTTAGGGTTCTGTAGTTCACTGTAATGCCTCACAGAACTCACAGACACCCAAGAGATCGTCTCACATAATAGTGGTGGAGGCTGGCAGGCTGGCAAGTCCCAGGTCCGTGAGTGGGTCTGGAGGATCCTCCCAATTCTCGGGGTTTGATGAACCTCGATCAGCAGATCAGATGACGGCTGCTGTCCACGGGTGAGATGATGATGAGCCAAAACACAGAGCCGGAGCAAGAGGAGGGCTCAACTTCCCAGGAGACTGATTGATAGGTATACCCTCAAGGAAGCTAAGGATGGTGTTTTGAATTATACCCTCCAGCAAGGCAGGACTCAAGATACATTCCACCTGTGTTGCTCCAACAAAAATCACCCAAGTGGATGGCTTTAACAATCAGCAGCTACTCAGCTGCTCATGACAAATCCCATCACAGAGCCGATTGCCAGTCATTATAGGGAATGACTACTACCAGCTGCCCAGCCAAGTTGACACCTGACTTTAACTACCACCTACCCCAAACAGGCATGGACAATAGGATTTATAATATATCACAGAATAGAGGACAATGGCTAGAGGACCACATCAAGTAATTCCCCACAGCAGCTTTCCATTCCATGGTGCATAGGTTGCCACGAATCGAGTGTTGACTCGATAGCAACTAACAACAACGTTCAGGATGGTTAGGGATTGACTGGGGAAATTTACAAGGCAAAGGTCAGCAACAAGAAAGGGCATGTGGTCGCCCGTGGAAGGGCTACCAAACTCTGCTGGACATGACAAAGATGTATGTTTGAGTGAAGGTTCTTAGCCCCCTGGTTGCTCTACATTTTTTTTATAGTAGAAACATAAGAAAGTGACACATCAGAAGGGAGACATATAGATTCTTCAAACAATTAGGATATGGGGTTTTAGATTCTAGTATTGAAGGGTTGTTTGGGAAAACACTTCCCTGGAGATGTTGAGGACTCATGTGGAGGTGGGTTTGGGAACCAATCATCTTGCCGAGGGAAGGTGATCAGCAGATTGGATTTGGTACTATTCCAGCTGGCTTATAAAACCCAGGTCACCCAGAGTGGGTTCCTGTGACCATTTTTATTTTGTTGTTGTTCAGCTTGTACACAGCAAAACATACACCAATCCAACCATTTTTCCATGTACCATTCAGTGACATTGATGACGTTCTTCATATAGTGCATCTCTCCCTCCTTCCTGAGTTGTTCCTCCCCCATTAACATCAACTCACGACCCTCTAGTTTTCCTATCTAATCTTTCGACTTCCAATCCCATATGGATAGTTTTCAAAAGAGCATAATGCCCATGGCCGGCTTTTTTACTAGTTGAGCTATACTATTGTTAGGTTTTAAGAAGACTTCAGGGGATATTTCTGGTTTAAGGATTAAAGATCGTCTCAGGCTGATTGTTTCAGGGGTTCATCCAGCCTCCATGGCTCCAGGAAGTCTGGAGTCAGGGCCCTTTTGGACAATGCTGCTGGCTGTCCCATGGTGTGGCAGATGCTATGACACAGGTTCCTTTTCTAAATGTCTAAATCATTATGAATCATGCGATGAGTCAATTCTCCTTTTTTTCTCCATCTGAACTATTTTAACACTTTAATTTCCTACACTATGTCATGCCATCATCCAGCCTTCCCTTAAGGAAAAGCCTCATTTATCTATTTCCTGGAGAGCTGTTCTATAACACGTGGAGTCACCATGAGTCACAGTCAAGTCAATGGCAATGGGTATTTTGTGCTTAGACGATATTAATGGAAAATTCAAATTCAAATGCAGGCCCTGAAGCTGTGTAAAATCTCACTGAGCTGTTCTACTGTGCACATATGGGGTGCCACACCTCAGAACAGATCTGATGGCAGTTAACAACAACAACTAAACATTCATTAATAAGGTGATAAGGTAATATTCTACATCATTCACAACAATGCATAGTTTTCTAGTTCAGGTGAACATAAAAACAAAAATGAATTTGAGAAACACTGGGAAGAACATGATGTTGAGGTTAGGCAACCTTAGACTTAAATCCTAGCTCTACCAACTTACTATATGGCCTTGGACAAGTCACTGAACTGGTCTGGGCCTCACTGTCTATATTTGTAAAGTGGAGGCGACACTTACTCATTCAGCAGGGACTGACTAGCAGGCACTGTTCTACCTGTTGGGGTCCATCTGTGAGCAAATCAAGTACCTGCCTCATGAAGGTTCACTTTAGTGAGGGTAGGGGAGTAGGGAGGAAGAAAAATACATACAGAAAGAAATTCATGTGACATAGTGGCAAATGGTATAAGGAGTACAGGGCATTGATACAGAAAGTGACTAGGGGGAGGGGCAGAGTTGACACTTCAGCCAGGGGGACCAGGGTAAAATTCTCAGAGGAGACGTGGCATTCCAGTGGAGACCCAAATGATAAGATACCAGCATATGATGAGCCAGGACAGGTGAGGTGAGCTCGGGGTAACCAAACAACTGCTGGGAAGCCAAGGTGATTAGAGCACCAGGAAGAAGGCTATGACAAGGGACACTGCAGGGCTGTTTAAGGTTACATGAACTAGGGGTGCCTAGGGCCTAGCACAGAAGAGGCACAAGACAAATGGCAAGCACTCTTTTTATTATAGTCTGTTCCTTCTGTTTTGAAGGTGCCTTGGTGCATCAATGGTTAAGTGTGTGGCGGCAAACTGAGAGGCCGCTGGTTTGAACCCACTGGTGGTACTGAGGAAGAAAAGACCTGGTGATCTGCTCCCATAAAGATGACAGCCTTGGAAACCTTGTGGGGCAGTTCCACTCTGTCCTCTAGGGGCACTGTGGGTCAGAATCGACTCCACGGCAGTGGGTGTGCTTTGGGCTTTGCTTCTGTGAAGACTGACAGCCTTGGAGACCCTGTGGGCAGTTCCACTTTGTCCTCTAGGGGCGCTGTGGGTCAGAATGGACTCCACAGCACTCAACACCAGCAACATTCATATTTCATCGATTACAGGGTTAATCTTCTCCAAACAAAGCAGTTTTGTTAATTCTCTACAGAGAATCTCCGTTAATTCTCTGTAGAAATAAAGAGAAAGGCCAGTCAGATGACTTTCACAGTTTACCTGTTGTTCTCATCCAATCATTTGCAAAGTTTTCCTCAATGATGTTTATGGTATTTTTACTTAATCCCTGGATGTATGTTACTCACACACTCATGGTATCTCCATTTATTAAATAAACCTGGAGGCCTCTCTCACTTTTTTTTCCCTTTGTTTCCTAGTAAGCAAGGTGCAGCTCAAGGAAATGAGTAGTTTAAGATCACAGAAAGGAGTCCTGGTGGTGCAATGCTTAAACACCTGGCTGCTTACCAAAAGGCTGCCTGTTGGGAATCACCCAGTGGCTCCGTGGAAGAAGAGGCCTGGCCATTTTCTCCCTTCAAGATTGCAACCTTTGGGGCAGTTCAACTCTGTCACATAGGTTCGCTGGGAGTTGAAATCAAACAACAGCAAGATTACAGAATGAGTGACAAAGCTTGTATAAAGTCCCAGGTCCCTGGATTCCTCCTTTTCTGTTCTTATTATCGCTGATGATTAGCAAAGCCATGCAAGCTTGGTTAGGTTTGTGCACAAGTCAGTGATAATGTCAGCAATTCAAAGCTTTCTAGACAGTTTACGACACAGAGTGTAATGACGTCGCTTTTGTGAGTTTTAGGATGTACTATATTGTTAGACATTTACAAGGGCTGCTGCCCCAGGAAGCCTGCTCTGATGAAATTATGAGGATGTTCTTGGCCAGGCTTGCTAAGCGATCCCCACTTTGACAGCAAGGTATCAATTCCAAAGTTTCGCATCCTTTAAAAAAAACTCTGGTTTACAAATGGCCACTATTAAATGGAAGATGTATGTCCCAAGCTGAAGACCTTAAAAGAGAAATGTAACCTAAAAATACAACGTTGGGGAACTGGTAAGGTCTTCTAATGTCTTGGCCTGTCCCGATGCAATGCATCAATGTTCGGGGATAGTTGCTGGAGTAGATGGGCTTGCCCTATGCTAAAATGTACAGCTATTTGTGCTTGTAATTGAGACTTGGACCTTCACAAGACTTGGACCTTCACTCGTAATTCTGTTAGTGAGGTGTGAGTCAGAGGACAAAGGTGAAAGGGGTTCTCTCCTAAAGCTGTATTACAGTCATAGTGCTACTCTGGGGGAAACAAGCATTATCAGGAAGTAAACACAGCACAGACACAAAAGATGACACACAGAATCATAACTGTACCCTAGTACTTTTGCAAAGTCCTCTGGTCTACCCATGCTTAAGAAGCTATATGACTGAACAGTGTCTTGAAAGAGATAGATTAACAGAGATGGTGCCTTTCAAAATTTAGACTCAACTGCTTCCTAGAAGATGCCCAAATGCTTTAAACCTAATAGCCAACAAAAAGAAAAATAAAGGCAATTCCAGTGGGTGAATCAGTTGGGCAGTTACACATGCTGTTTTAAAATCCTATTCAATTTGTGTATTTGTTTGCAGAGTATTTGTAGTCATTCTTGCATCTTGGACTAGTGGGAAGAGCATTTGAAGTTGCATGCCCTTCCCACATACTAATCTTTCTAAAATTAGGCTTCTTAATCTTGAAAATAGGAGAAGTAGCCATGCCTACATTTCAGGGTCATGGGAAGATTGTGATGAGGTAATGGATGTGAAAGGACTGCTGGGTGGCAGAAATGGTTGAGCCTGCGGCTCCTAACTCAAGGGTTGGCAGTTCAAACCCACCCAGGGGTGCCATGGAAGAAAGTTGTGGTGATCTGCTTCTAAAGGCCACAGCCTTGAAAACCCTTGAACACCCCACAAATGCATCAAAGCTCTGCTCTGCACACATGGGATCACCATGAGTTGGAACTGACTTGATGGAAATTAGAAAAAAAAATATGTGTGTAAAATGTGTCTGATGGTCTAAAATACACTAAGCAGGTGTTATATACCCACTAAGATAATTCAGTAGCAAACTAGACAATACAACACAAAGGAAATAAAAAAGAAAGACTTGTCTGTAGTAACTGAGGAAAAGGCTGACACAGCAGCGGTGGAAATGTGAGTGGGGGAAAAGGCCATGACTAACCAGGTGGAGAAAGCTACACTGAGAGGTCCCATCACCCAGAGCCAGGCAGAGAAGCTGAATCCACAGGGAAATCTACTGCTAACCAGAAGGCTGGTGGTTCAAACCCACCAGCCACTCCTCGGAAGGAAGGTTGGACAATCTACTTCCACAGTGATATCGCCTCGGAATCCCAAGGAGGGGTCGCTATGAGTCGGGTCCCACTCGACGGCACATAACAACCACAATAGAACCATTTTGGAAGGAGAGCTGGAGCCTCCGGACAAGAACGTGGGCAGCAGCGGAGGCTGCATCTCACCTGGTTTGTAAGTCGGGGCCGTCTGTCACCGCGTGGTGTGAGGGAGGAGGTCTGCAGCAGACCAGACCATTCCATTTAGACAGAAGCAGACTGCCTGGAGAGTTGGTCTAGCAGGGAGTGGGGGGCCATAACTCCCTTCAGCACCCCAAATACACACGGATTCTTGTAAGCTGCTAGCCTGTGCTGCACAGTCTCAAGGAAGTCTCCTTTCTGCCCCGACTGCCTCTAACTCACTGCCATCGAGTTGATTCCATCTCATAGTGACTCGTGTTACAGAGTAGAATTATGTTCCCTAGGGTTTTCTTGGCTGCATCTTTACATAGGCCTGTCCTCTGCAACATCCCTGGTTGGGTTTGAACCACCAACATTTTGATCAGTAGACCCATCTGCTCCACTCAGGGACCTCTGTCAAATTGTCTCTATTTAGACATTCCTATTTAGAAATTCTGGCACTGCCATTCTTTTCTGCTCTGTTTTAGAAGGAGAAAAATTTCTAACTCTATACTTGTTTGCTTGTTTATTTATAGATTGTCTTTCCCACCAGACAATAAGCTCCATGGGACATGTTTCCCTGTCACTTTTGCTTCCTTCTGTGTCCGCAGAGCCTAGCACAGTGTCCAATACATAGTAAAAACCAACTGGCCTCAAGTGGATTCCAGCTCATGGCACCCCATGTGGGTCAGAGTAGAGCTGTGCTCCACAGGGTTTTCACCAGCAGATTGCCAGGTCTTCCTTTCAGGCACCTTCAAGCTCTCAGTTAGCTGCCAAGCAAATTTAACCATTTATACCACCCAGGGACTCCCTGGCACATGGTAGGTTCTCACTAAACATATGATGGATGAGTATGTAAAGGAATGATAAGACAGAGGCATCGTGTAAGAAAGAGAACATTCATTGACTGCCTTTCTTACATTGCTCTACTTATGATAAGTTGAGATCCTCCCCACCACCCTGTGAGGGAATGTCCCACCAAGTGGATGAAGGCAATGGAGAACTTAGAAACCTTTTTGTTGGTGGCACCTTGTAAACAATAGAGCTGGAATCTGGACCAGATTTGACCAGTACCCAAACCCACACTCTTCCCTCTGCAAAGGTCCCATTGAACAGTGGAAGAGATGACATAAGGGGGCAGATCTGGGCTCGACTAGACTGCAGATCTCAAAGTGCCCAAGAGGAACTCAACAGCCATCTGGGGCTCTGGGGGAGCCCAGAACAGAGTCTTCTGTTTGTTACTGAATCTGGCTCGTACCTGTTTGAAGTGATGTCAGTGTTCCTAGTGAAGACTAACACACATGAACATAATTAGCAGAACCTGGGACACGGTCAGGACTCAACATATGTTTATAGCACAAATAAATGAAACAATAAGTGAGTGAGAGAAAAGGATAGGTCAATCAGAGGGCTGCCGACTTTAATATAAAAGCCACACAGATGAGCATGACTCACAGCAGGGAAATGGAAATCAGGTCACTGGGAGGAAGACATAAAGATGGCAAATTAGAACCATCTCTGGGTCTGGAAGTAGTAGAAGGAAAAGAGAAACAAAATGAATATATTTAAAATCCACACATGAAGGTTGTTGTGTCTCCTATTTCGTTCTCTAAACAATAATAATGGGTTTTGTCTTTGAATCATTAAATACTCTATCCAAGAAACCCAACCCCAGCTTTGGAAAGTCAGTGAAGATTTCAGGGTGGGCCCCCAGCAGCAGGGAGTCCAGACCTCCTGCCAGCCTCAAGACCTGCCACATGCAGTTGTCAGTGTTCCTCTTGCTGCAATTGCCTTGTGAAGTGTGAGCTTTACTTACTTTTACCTAGGTTAGAAATTTGGTGAGGCAGCAATTCTGCTTCCTGACCATGATGGGGAGTAGCAGGTGGTATCTGGGAGCATGCTGATGCCATCCTCTCTGTGGTAGTTAAGGTTGTGAGTCAACTTGGCTTGGCCATGATTTCAAATGGCTTGGCAGTATGATGTAGTTATTCCCCATGATGAGATTGGACGTGATGTAATCACCCCCATGGTGGAATCTTTTACGAGCAGCTAATTAGTTGAAGGAGAGGTGCTTTTGGAGTATGGCCAGCTTCCAGTATATACGGAGAAGCTTTTGGAAAGGTCTTTGCTTTTTTGGTCCATTTTGGAGCCTACATTTGGCCCATCATCATCTCCAGTTCCTGGATGTGAACCAGTGGCCTGCCATGTTGTCTGACATCTTGGGATTGGTACCTTTGCATCCTGTGAGCCAAAAAGATTTCATCAGCCTCAGAAGCCAGCAGCTTGCTATACTGTCTGCCAATCTTGAGTTCATCAGCCCCTGCAGCTGCGTGAGTCAGGAGAAGCCTCCAGCTTGTTCCAGTGGGCCTGAAAGGCAGAGCTGAAGCCAAAGCCAAGGGACCTCCACCCAGGATCCAGAGAGAGAAAGTCCTCTCCTAGAGTCGGCATTCTGAAATCAGACTTCTAGCCTCCTAAACTGTAGGAGAATGAATCGCTATTAGTTAGAACCACCGACTTGTGGTATTTGTGTTATAGCAGCACTAGAGAACTAAGGCATCCTCTCTGCCCTTGGTTGAAGCTAAAATAAGCTTTACTTGACTTGCCAAATCCTGGCATGTTAAGGTAAAGAAGCATCACTGTCTTCTGGCAAATGGAAATACTAGTGGTGTTCCTGAGAAGCTGAGGTGCCTGGGGGAGCCTTTTAACACTTTTGAGGTGACACCTTGCCATCCCACACACCACCTCAATAGGCAGAGTCCTACACTGATGGGATCTGGGCCGAATGTGACAGGTCACTTTTCATGTCCCTTTGCTCTTTGCTCTGTTCCCTCTCCTGTGAAAGTGGTGGTGATGAAGATGTTGTTCTGTAACCCCTCTGGAAGCTGCTCAATTGTCCCTTGCTCTGGCCATTGGGTTGGGGGGGCAGGGTCATTTTGAGCTCTGGTGCAGTGGTTAAAGTGCTTGGCTGCTAACTGAGAGGTTGGCAGTTCGAACACAACATATCCTCTGTGGGAGAAAGATGTGGCAGTCTGGTTTCATAAAGATTATAGCCCTGGAAACCCTATGTGATAGTTCTATCCTGTCCTATAGGGCTGCTTTGAGTCAGAGTCAACTTGATGACAATCAGCAGGGTCACTTGGGGCTCAAGGGAGAGAATAAAGCTCCTCAGACAACCCAAACTGCAAATTGTTTTCCATTCATCACTATTAGTTTTGCAATGTTTCCATGAATTTAAAGATGAGAACAGCAAGATTTATACAAGTTGGGGCCAGAAATAATATGAAATATATAATAGCAATATTAGTAGACTTGTTCACATCTCTTGGAAAAAACAGCAAGTGCTCAGTTAAGAAGAACATCAAAATGGATTCATTTATCTTTTTAATATTATCTTAATGACTCTTCCTGACTACCACAAAATTAATTAGGAGACATTTTGATATATGGATTCAACACATGGGATTTGGAGTCCGATAGACTGGGCTCAATTCCTGGTTCTATTACTTACAAGCTCAGCGGTCTTGGAGGAAATTACTTAACCCTGCAACCTCAGCTTCTTCATTTGTTAAATGGGCATATGAACCACAGCTTACCAAATTGTTATAAGAATGAAGTGGATGAAACCATGTGTAATCTGTCAGTTTGCTGTTCTCTGGTGGCTGGTGTTCTGCTGTGATTTTGGAAGCTATACCACCAATATTTCAAATGCCAGCAGGATCACGCATGGTGGACAGTTTCAGTAGGGCTTCCAGACCAAAACAGACTAGGAAGAAAGACTTGGTGATTTTCTTCTAAAAATTAGCCAGTGAAAACCTTATGGATCACAAAAGAACATTGCTTGCTTTGGATACATCATTGCATGGATTAATCATTGGAGGAAGACATCATGCTTGGTGAAGTAGAGGGCAATGAGGGTAAGGATTGATGATGAGTGATGGAAAGGCACAGTAGCTGCAATTATGGATCTGAGCATTCTAGAAACCATGAGGATGATGCAGAACCAGGCATTGTTTTTGCATTGTATGTAAGGCCACCACGAGTTGGAGTCAAATCGACAGCATCTATCTATCTAGCTCTTTGAAAAGACTGATTGCATAGTAAGTATCAAAAAAAGCACATATTTGCTTGATTGCAAGTTTGCATGTTTTGATAGTTCTGAAATAAAAATTTGATTTACAGTCTTTCAAAAGAGACTGTCCAGCTGCCAAGCAGAGAATCTGTTACGTTCCCAAGCTGCCCTGTCTGCCCATGTGTGCACCAACCCTGCCAGACTTAAGATATCCATTACTTCAGAGAAGTTAGTAGCATTGGCAAACCACATGTGCATAAAACTTAACTTAAATTTAGAAGTCTCATTGTAAAACATCAACAAAAATATACTCTTTAAGAAGTTTACACTACTGGATGCAGAAAAAGCATTGGATAAAATCTAATGCCTTTTCTTGATGAAAACCCTCAAGAAGATTAACAGAAGGGAAATTCCTAAATATGATTCAGGGTATATATGAAAAGTCAACAGCCAACATTACATTAATGGGGAAAGACTGAGGGCTTTCTCCTTGAAAACTGGGAACAAGACAAGGGTGCCCACTCTCATTACTTCAGTTCAATATTGTATTAGAAGTCCTAACCAGAGCAATAAGAGAAGAAAAAAAAAAAAAAAAAAGGTGCCCAGGTTGGAAAAGAAGAAATAAAATTATCTGTGTTTGAGGATGACATGATCTTGTATAAAGAAAATCCCAGAGTCCACAAGAAAACTTCCAGAGCTAATAGAAGAATTTAGCAAACTTGCAGGTTACAAGGTCAACAGACAAAAATCTGTTGGGTTTCTATTCACCAGCAATGAGAAATCTGAAAGGGAAATTAGGGAAACAATTCCATTTACAATAGTATCTAAAAGAATAAAATACCTAGGAATAAATCTAACCATATGATGAAAGCTTTTTATACAATGAAAACTATAAAACACTGCTGAAAGAAATTAAAGAAGACTTACATAAATGGAAAGATGTTCCACGTTCATGGATTGAAAGACTTAATATTGTTAAGATGTCAATACTACTCAAAGCATTCTATAGATTCAATGCAATCCTTACAAAACTCCCAATAGCTTTCTTTACAAAAATACCAATTCTCAACTTTATATGGAAAAGCAAGAGGCCCCAAATAACTAAAGCAATGCTGAAAGAGAACAAAGTAGGAGGACTCACACTTCCTGATTTTAAAACATAATATCCAGCTATGGTAATCCAAACAGCCTGCTACTGATATAAAATAGACATGTAGACCAGTGGGATAGAATTCAGAGTCCAGAAATAAATCCATGTCTATGGTCAACTGATTTTTAACAAGGGTGCTAAGTCCATCTGATAGGAAAAGAAGAGTCTCTTCAATAAATGGTGCTGGGAAAATTAGATTGCCACCTGCAGGAAATTGAAACGCACCATATATAAAAACAAATTCAAAATGGATTAAGGACCAATGTGCAAACTAAAATGATAAAATTCTTAGGCTAGCAAGCAGGGCCAATACTTTCAGGACTAGCTTCCAGCAATGGATTACCTAATATAACAGCAAAAGCACAAACAGAAAAAGACAAAGTAAATAAATAGGACCTTATAAAAATGAAAAACTTTTGTTCATGGACATGACTAAATAAGTGAAAAAATAAGCTACCAATTAGAATATCTTTGGAAACCATACATCTGACAAGCATCTAATAACCAAAAGATATATAAAACTTTGACAACATAGCAAAAAGACAAATAACCCAATTATAAAATGTGCAATGGGCTTGAATAATTATTTCACCAAAAAGGACATTCTAATGGCCACCAAACTCATGAAAAGATGCTCAGTGTAATTAGCTATCAGAGAGATGCAAATCAAAATACAATGAGATATAATTTAATTCCCACTAGGATGGCTAAGGGAGTTCTGGTAGCATAATGCCTGAGGCATTTGACTGCTAACCAAAAGGCTGGTGGTTCAAACCCCCTAGCCACTCCTTGGAAGGAAGGTTGGGCAATCTGCTTCTGTAGTGATACTGCCTTGGAAAACCAAGGAGGGGTCACTATGACTTGGATCTGACTTGACGGCAGTGAGTTTGATTTGGTTTGAGGATGGTTAAGATTGAAAAACAAAATAACAAATATTGGCAAGAATGTGGGGAAACTGGAACCCTTATTTATTGCTGATGGGAATGAAAAGTGATACAGCTGCTGTGGAAAATAGTGTAGTCGTTCCTCAAAAAACTAAAAATAGAACCACCATGTGACCCAGTAATTCCACTCCTAGGTACATACTCAAAAGAGATCCAAACAGAGATTTGTACACCAGTGTTCATCGCAGCACTATCACAATAGCCAAAAGGTGGAAACAACGTAAATGCCCATCAGCAGATGAATGGATAAACCAAATGTGGTGCATACATACTCGGGAATACTACTCAGCCAGTAGGAGAAATGAAGTCTCGATACACACTCCTGCATGAATGGAACTAGGAGACAATATACTGAGCAAGATAATTTCATCACAAAAGGACAAATACTGTATGACCTCACTTACGTAAAAAGACAGAAGAGACAAATGTACAGAGAATAAAGTTTATTAATGGTGACCAGGGGCAGAAGGGATGAAAGAGGAATTAACAGTGATGAAAAAATTACATTGATTAAGGGTAGGGTTATTGTATTTGCTGTCAATAAGTTGGACACCTGTAAAAAGTTGAATTGGCAAATGTGTGATAAATATATTTATAACAATGATAAAAAAAAAAAGAGAATAACTGCTGAGGTTGCTTATGTACAAATACCTCATGATATTTGGTTCCTTGGTTTGGAGGTTTAGGGTCATGGCTTCATGAGACATCCCAGTTAATTGGCTGAATAATGTGTTTAGTGCTTCTGTTCTGCCTCCTAGATATTGTGTAGTGTCTGTGGCATTAAAAACTCATAAGTGGCCACCTAAGGCACAACAACTGGTCTCTATTCAGTGGGAATTATAGAGAAGAAAGAGAGTCAGGAATAGGAGGATACAGAATGTGTGGCTAATTGCCTCCATGAACAACCACCTCCTTCTACCTCCCTGGCCATGAGACCAGAAGAACTGGATGGTGCCTGGCTACCATTACTGAGCATTTTGATCAAAGATTCTATAGAAGAATCCTGATCAAAAAGGGGAAAATGCAGAACAGAATTTCACATTCTCATGGACTCCAGGCTTTCTGGAGCCGTGGAGAGTGGATGAGCCCTGAAATTATTGCCAGCAGATAATCTTTCAGCCTTAAACCCAAAGAATCCCCTGAAGTTGTCTTAAAACCAAACAATAGTTTAGTTTAACTAGTAAAAGGTCTGCCTTGATCATTATGCTTTTTGAAGAGCTATCTATATGGGATCAAATTGACAACAACTTGAAGGCTCCTTCTGGGGCAGTGAGTTGATGTTGATGAGGGAGAACCAACTCAGCAAAGAAGGGAGAGAACAGTCGCACAACATAAAGAATGGAATCCATGTCATTAAATGGTATGTGTAGAAATTGGTGAATTGGGGTATATTTTACTGTGTATATTTTCAACAACAACAATAAAGTAAGATTTAGAAACCCCTCCCCCTAAATGAAGGTTACACCATAATGGGTCATTGAAAAAATAGTGTATGCGGAAGATAGTGCAAATGAAGACATTACAGGACTCAGAGCTTGTCAGAATACATCATAGATTCTCAAAGCTAAGAACAAAAATGGAGGAAAAAGAGTTTTGTAATACTCAAGCCCAGGCCATCAGATAAAAACTTCTAACTCCTATCAAGAGAAGTAGTTTAAATTCCAGTGATGTGTAACTCAATTAAGAAAAGAAAATCTCTAAGTATAATCAAAGAAGAAATGTAGACAGAATTTCTGTGTGCTCTGATGTGCTTTTAAATTGCATTACCGACCTGAAAGTTACTGAATCTCTCAAGACAGTGGAAGTGGAAAGTGACAATCAGAATCTTACTTGTATCTCAAGGAATTCTTTTATACTCTGTGAAAGAGGCCCAGAGTCCAGTTTTGATGGTCATATGAACCCTGGAGAACAAAGTGGTACATGATGGTATGAATAAATACACACTATTGTACATTCTTTATAGATACATTTAGTATGGTATTTGGTTTTTCTAGAGAAATTGTTAACAAATTGATGCTTTTTTACAATTGAGTGCATCTTAGAATCAAGGGACTACAGTACAGGGAAGGTAGCTGAATGTTTCCAGATGGATATAGGAATAACCTTTTGCAACTATCTAATGTCAAGCTGGTGCTTACTCACTGATCTGCACTGAACACTTTCCCTTGTTACTCTCCCGAGAGGGACCGGGTCTCCGGGAGCAAGGTAAGCATGGGCATAGCACAGAGTAGCAGGCCGTAAGAGCAGGAGAAAGGGGTAAAACCCAGTCACTAGTGCTCAGACGGCTCCCTTGTTACCCT
>NW_006922000.1:203556-204828 GCF_000298275.1 Orycteropus afer afer
CATTGTTATGGATTTAATGGTGTGTCTCCCAAAGAGATATTGTGGTCCTAACGCCCTGTACCTGTGAGTGCGATCTTGCTTGAAAATAGGTTCTTTGAAGGAAGATGTAATCAGTTACCTTAAGATGAGGTCATAGTAGAGTAGGGTGGGACCTAATCCAACATGAGGGTTGTCCTTAGAGAAGAAGAGATAGACACAGAGAGAAGATGACCTTGGTGTTGCAATGGTTAAGCACTTGCCTGTTAACCAACAAGTTGATGGTTTGAGCCCAGCAGTTGCTCTGGGGTGGAAAGATGTGGCAGTTTGCTTCTGTAAGGATCACAGCCTTGGGAAACCCTATGGGACAGTTCTACTCTGTCCTAAAGAGTTGCCATGGCTTCTCAACATTGGCTTCCTCTTTTTCTCATTCTGTGTATGGTCTTCTCAGAAGGAAGGTTGGGCAATCTACTTCCGTAGTGATACTGCCTCAGAAACCTAAGGAGGGGTCGCTATGAGTCAGGTCTGACTCGACAGCAAATAACAACAACAACAACAACAACATGTATGGTATTCATTGACAATCTAATGTAAAGTCTTCTGTGTTACTCCAAATTTACTCCTCTTCCTTGCTTCTGTGGTGGCGTTGAACATAACTTGTAACTATCTCTTTTATTTCCTTATCTTTTCTACCTTGGAAGCTCCCTGATGTCAGGAAGAACATCTGTCTTATTTGCTGTTATATTTCTAGCACATAGCACAGTACCTGGTTCAATTGGCTTCAGGAATGAAAGGACATTTGGAGAAATTAGTTTATGTACAAGCATCAGAACAGCAGATTTCCTTTTCATAGTGAGGTATTCTCTGATCATTTGAGGGGTGTGAAGAACAGTGATAAAATGTCACTGAAGGAAGTATTTGGGTAGTTTATAAATAGCAAAGCTAACAGATAGGAGTATATCTGTACAAGCAGATGTCTTAGAAATCTCTTAGACCAGAGATGGTTGAAATTAGACTTATGCAATTAGTCCCCATGAAACAATGTTCTAGAATTGCCTCAAAACTTCCCTTGCACTATCACTTGGCTGTTGATGGCATATTCCATGAAAAAATAAATATGTTTTCCTTGCACAGCTAACAAAAGTCTCTGCCTGATTGCTGTAATTGCTAAACTTGTGTTTCTTTTTCAAAATAGTGAATATGGACAAGTGGCAGAAGCTTATTAATTGCCAAGGCAATTCCTTTTAATATATTTCAAGCCTAGGTGTTGGAGCAAGCCTGTCTCAGGTTTTAATC
>NW_006922000.1:205693-206663 GCF_000298275.1 Orycteropus afer afer
ATCCCCAAGGAAGCTGGATTGGCTTTGGATTGATTGGCTATTCAATTGGATCACAAAATGGAGGATGATTACATTATATTGCATTATGGAAGACAAATCAGTCCAATGTCTGCCAAACCACTGAAAATCATAGTCTAGCCAAGTTGACACATAACATTAACCATCATAAATTCCTTTCACTCCCCAAAGTAGGAGCTGTCCACCCTGATAGTTTTGACAGTCACATTCTGTAACACCTACCATTTCTGGGAACCCTTTGGGCAGTGGAAATGATTAACATGCTTAGCTACTAACCGAAAGGTTGGAGCTTCACGTCCACCCAGAGGTTCCTAGAAAGAAAGACCTGACAATCTATTTTAGAAAAATCAGCCATTGAAAATCCTGTGGAGCACAGTTCTGCTCCAGCACACGTCGGGTCACCATGAGTTGGAGTAGACTTGATGATGACTGCACACTGGGCCATCACAAGGATCCTCTCTCAGTGCCAGGAACCGTGCAGAGAACACCAAGGAAGGTCATTCTCTCAATATACTTTGAGATGGTAAAATTATTCTTACTTACAGATGAGTGAACTGAGACTGGCAGAACTGGATTCCACAGTCAGAAGAGAATGGGGCTAGTCTAGCAGACAGAGATGTGCTTCTGCTTTGGGGAGAAGCTCCCGTTAGTTCATTCAACAAATATTTCCTAAGAGTGTGCTACAGACAAGGTTTTTGGATATCACTAAAATACATCAGACATCGAGTTGTTTCCAACTCATAGTGACCCCCATTGGGTTTCCGAGGCTGTCGATCTTTACAGAAGAAGATCACTCTGTCTTTCTTCTGTGGAGCAGCTGGTGGGTTTGAACCACTGACCTTCCAGTTAGCAGTCACCACCAGAGCTCCTGTAAAATACATCAAACATAGTTCTTGTCTTCAAAGAACTATGGTGCAATTAGGAAGATACAATAACTTAAAGTAGTTTGTTA
>NW_006922000.1:208063-222356 GCF_000298275.1 Orycteropus afer afer
ACATACGTACATAACTGCTTTTATTTGTTCTTTGCCATAATTTCTAGTCATTTTATCCCCCCATCGGCAGTGCTTACATAATCACATACACCTACAGGGATGAATCAGTTCATCTTGCAGAATTGTGGCATGGCCACAGGGAAGTGCCTTACGATGCACACTTTCAGGTTTAAATTTTCCCCGACAAGTCCCACAGCCAGGCAATGTGGTTTGGAGGTCAAAATTAAGAATGAATCCATTTAAACTCTTTTCTTCTTTATTTAAACAAGACAAGTTAAGAAGGATTGGGAAATGCTATTAGCAAGCCCATAAATCATTTATTCATAACTCAGAACAGAAAGCTTCCACATGTGGGTGGATTCGTGAATACTTTTCAGCTCTCCCTTCCCCTCTGTGGAGCTCTGGTAGCGTAGTGCCTAAGGCACTTGACTGCTAACCAGAAGGCCAATGGTTCAAATCCACCAGGTGTTCCCGGGAAGGAAGGTTGGGCAATCTACTTCTGTAGTGATACCGCCTCGGAAACCCAAGGAGGGGTTGCTATGAGTCTGATCCGATTCAATGGCAGTGAGTTTTTTCCTTCCCCTCCACTGGCCGGGGGGGAGAATGTGGTTCCTCAGGTTGCCTTTGATTCTCAGGAGGGAGATTTTCCAAGGGATCACCTTGCTTCTTGCTTAGCCACTTTAGTGTTGTCACTGCCACCCATGCTGCCTGCTTTCTCCCATCCACACCTCTGTTCAGCATTCTGAGGACTTAGCCAGTGTTTTGGCAGGAGAAGGGGGCTCTGCAGTCATGTCGTGTCTCGGCCTGCATCCTTCTTCCCTTCTTTCTGTCTTCATGTCCTCTCTGTCTTTCTCATCTCTCTTGTGTGAGCCTCTGCATGTCTTTGTTCTAGTACCTCTTCTCTCTGTCTCTCTGTGTCTCTGTCTCTCTGTGTTTGTCTCTCTTCTCTTCATTCTCTCCCTTTGTATTTAGCATGTGTTATCATATGCCTAAGGAGCTCTGGTGGTGCTGTGGTTAAAGTGTTGAGCTGCTAACCAAAAAGTTAGCAGTTCAAACCCACCAGACACTCTACAGGAGAAAGATGAGGCAGTCTGCTTCTGTAGTGATTATAGCTTTGGAAACCCTATGGGGGCAGTTCTACTCTGTCCTATAGGGTTGCTATGGGTTGGTATCGACTTGATGGCAGTGGGTTTGGTTTGGTTTTAGATCATATTCCAGGCTCTGGGTTGGGGATCATAAAGATGATAAGAGAGTTTTTGCTTTCCAGGGTTGTCAGGCTAATGGAGTACGGGGCAAGAGGAGGAACAGATGTGGAAGAGGTAATGATAGCAGTTATGTACTAGAGGTATAAACAAGATGCTATTGTAGTACATTCTTTTGGTGGCCCATGAATAAATCTGTCTTAGAAGAAATGCAACCAGAATGTTCCTTGCAAATGAGGCTAGTGAGACTTTGACTTGCCTAACTCAGACATGGGAGCTCTGGTGGTGTAGTGCCTAAGGCTAACCAGAAGGCTGGTGGTTCAAACCCACCAGCCACTCCTCAGAAGGAAGATTGGGCAATCTATTTCAGTAGTGATATCACCTTGGAAACCCAATGAGGTCGCTATGAGTTGGATCTGACTCAACAGCAGTGAGTTTGGTTTGGTTTTTTATTTTGAACTTGGACATATCATCAGGAAAGACTATTCCCTAGAAAAAGATGCCATGTTTGGTGGAGTCAGCTAAAACAAGGGAAACCCTCAATGAGATGGAAGGACATCATGGTGGCAACAGGGGACTCAGGCACACCAATGATCAGAAGACAGCCCAGGACAGGGCACCGTTACATTCTGACATCCACAAAGTCGCCGTGACTCGGAGCTGACTGGACATCAGTCGGCAACAGCAAAAACAGTGTAGCACAAAGAGGTATTTAGCTCTCTCTAAAAGTTCGATACTTCTGGATGAGGTAACACTTCCACAAAGTCTAGAAGGATAAGCCAGAGTGTTCTTGGTGGGCCATGGAGGGGCCAGGAGAGGCCATCTAGAGTGCAGGATACAGTTGCCAAAATGTAAATGTGAGAAAACACCAAATACAGTAGGAATGGTGACAGGGCGCCTACATGTAACCCACTGGGAGCCAAAAACGGAGGGTGGCTCTGCAGAGGCAGGGTGCTTACAGTCCAACAGCAGTCCTCCCCTACGCCCCTACACAGGGCCTGCACAAATGGTGCATGCTTCTTATTGGCTTTTGCTGTGTCTCCCAACATCCACTCTGGGATACATATAGTGCAGCCACATTGGAAAGCACTTCTCCCCCTTGGGCTGAATCAGTGGGGTGAGCAGAGGGGGTCCTCTATTTCTCTGAGCAGAGGGCTTTGCCCGATCTCATTCCTACCCTGAAAGCAGAAGCTAAATGTGGGGGATCTGAGAGCAGTGGAGAGCGATATATCTCCTTCCCCCCTTTTCTTCCTGTGGAGTTCTGAACCAAGTAAGAGATGAGGAGTCAGCAGATAGGATTCCAGACATCCTCCTTTATAGCAATAGAGGCTAATTTGTCACTTAGGCGTGTGGCAGTACCAAGCTTCTCTGAGTCCAGAATTAGAGATTCACTTATCCAAGTACAAGCAGGACTGAAAAACCATGGGCTCCCCTCCAATCCCAATGAGGTGGAGGAGACCACCAGGGTTTTCTGCAGGCAGATAGAGTCCTAGAGAGGACTGAGGGAACGAGGCTAAAGTACCATGCTCTGTTCTTTTTCTAACTCATGAATCTGATGAATAATTTCACCCACCATGGATAAAAAGAGTCAGTGGAGAGTGGTCATGAGTGTTACACTGATCATGTCCCATGGAAACCTGAAGCTAGGTAAAAGAAGCTTCCCTCAGCAATTCCAAGTCTAATATTTGCCATCCATTCTTCCCACCATAGAAGATTGACACTTGAGTGAGTAGTAGGTATGGAAGTGGTGTTGCAACTACATTTATTTAGATCCTTAGCAGATGGCGGAGGGGGAGGTTTGTGGTAGTGGCAGGCAGAGATATTTGGTAAACACAATCATTTTAGCTGCCATCTTCCTTAAAGTAAAGGGGTAGCAGTTAGACCTTTCGAGAATCCTCTAGATCTGTAAACCAAGGTATTGTGTTCTATTAATTAGTGGATTGAGAAAGACATATGGTTCAAATAAGTGTCAGAGACCCAGTCTTCAGAGGAAATGTGAACTGGGCTCAAGTTGGGGGATATGCAGCAGTGTTATCTTTGGAGTAAATAAACAAACAAACACAAACAAAAAAACCAAACTCACTGCCATGAGTAGAATCAGACTCACAGTGACCCCTCCTTGGGTTTCCGAGGCAGTATCTCTACGGAAGGACCTCTGGTGATGAAGTGCCTAAGGCATTTGACTCCTAACCAGAAGGCCGGTGGTTCAAACCGAGCAGCCACTCCTGGGAAGGAAGGTTGGCCAATCTACTTCTGCAGTGATACTGCCTTGGAAACCCAAGGAGGGGTCACTGTGAGTTGGATCCGACTCCACAGCAGTGAGTTTAGTTTTGGTTTTTATCTCTATGGAAGTAGATTGTCCAACCTTCCTTCTAGGAGTGGCTGGTGGGTTTGAAACGCTAGCCTTCTGGTTAGCAGCCAATGCCTTAGGCACTACGCCACCAGAGCTCCCATGGCTAT
The DNA here is from genome assembly GCF_000298275.1 of Orycteropus afer afer. Lineage (NCBI taxonomy): Eukaryota > Metazoa > Chordata > Mammalia > Tubulidentata > Orycteropodidae > Orycteropus > Orycteropus afer. Next base: position 211,726 of record NW_006922000.1, read on the forward strand.
ATATTTGAAAAGAAAGTTCTGGGATTGTTGCTGAAACGTGAAGGGTCCATGCGGTACATATTGTTCTGCCAACCTGGAACTGCACTCTGTCAAGCTGACAACTCCCCTCCCAGAGCCCAAGGACTCTTTGCTTTCCCTCTGATGGGGTGCTGTGTTCTTTCAAGAAGACAGCTACTCTACTCAAGCTTAGAGATGCCTGCCTTTTAGCGTCCTTGGTTTTTTTAAACCGTTGAAACAAGATTTACAAGTTAATTAGTAAGGAGCTCAAATCTGTCAAGAGTCCTGTGCCTTTAAGAGCTGCAGAACCCTGCCTGTAGGGAAACGGGCACTGTGGCTCTCCTTTCTGGCTCTGTGCCTTGTCCTCCTCTGCCCCTGCTTTTTGAGTTACATTTGGCCCCAGTCTCTGCTTTGTGGGAGTCCTGGTGCCGTAAATGTTAAAGCACTTGACTGCTAACCCAAAGGTTGGGAGTTCACTCCCACTCAGAGGCATCTTGGAAGACAGGCCAGGTGACCCTGTGAAAAGCCACAGCCCTGAAGATCCCATGGAGAGAGTTCCAGCCTGTAACACATGGGGTTGCCATGAGTGGAGGTTGGCGCTATGACCACTGCTTGCTTTGGTTTTGGTTTCTCTGCTTTATAGCCTTACTCCTGCCCAGAATAGACATCTCTGGCTGATTGGCCCCAATTTACCTTGATTCTAGTTTCTCTTGAATTCAGGCAATCTCTAGGGTTGGTGAGCATACCGATCGCTTTCAAGGGAAGGGAAGATGTTGTACAAAATGCAGGTTCCTGGCCTGCACCTCAGGATTCTGATTTGTAACCTGTAGTGTGGTCCAGGAGCTCATTCTCAATCAGCACCCCTCGAGGTTCTGAGGGAGGTGGGCCACGGCACTTACCCTGGAAAACACTGGAGGATTCTTCCCCCAGTGTGTGACCTTAATGCACCTCCGGTTTCTGTCCTCACTACTCTTATATGGGCCCTGAAACCCTGGAAGGTCTTATGTCTAGCTTGAGATAAGACATATTCTATGTTAGCTGGGGAAGAGCATCAGGTTACAGGAACAGCCTGATTACACTGGCAGCATGCAGTTTCCGTAGGGCCAAAGGTTGATGGTGTGACTCTGTGGGTGGTACAAACTGTTGAGCACTCGCTGCTGTCTGCAAGGCTGGCAGTTCAAGTCCACCTAGAAGCACCGGAGAAGAAAGACCTGGTGACCTACTTCTGGAAAGTCAGCCATTTGACACTACGGAGCCCAGTTCTGCTCTGACACACAAGGGATTGTCAGGAGTCGGAATCGACCTGATGACACTGGTTTTTGTTTGTTTGCTTTCGTTTTCAGCTCTGTCCAATTCAACAGCCAGCTCTCAGGCTTGTGCTAGGAGCCTAGCACCAAGCCCTCCAGGAGCTTAGAGGTTGATGCCTTGTTTTCCTCCCCAAGCAGTTTGCAGAGGTTGGCTCGCTTCTGAGGTACAAGCCGTACATGACGTGATTGAATTGAATGTACTTTCTGGCTTTGATTCATAGTTGGACATGTGGTCAACAGACCTTACTTGGAGACACGCTCTGTAGACCACCTGCATCTGTTTAGGGACGTTTGCCCAGGGGTATCAAACTTCATGAAACTTCCAGTCCGGGAAGACAACCAGCCTTGATGGGCTATTACTCACGAACCCCTAAAGTTCTAAAGCTGTTTGTAATTGGATTTCCTTTATTCCTGTTATGCTTTTTAATGGAAGTTTTATTTATTCAAAAATATTCTCATACTATTTTATTCTTCCTGGATATTCTTTAGCCTCATATTTTCTTAGCTGTTTTCATTGTTTTTGATACACGAATGCATTGTTTTATCATCATCTTTTTGTTTAACGTATCTATGCATTTCATCGTGCTTCATTTCACCTTCATTTTTAAAATTATGATTTTATGCATTTATTTTGGCCATTTCCCAGCTATGAGTTTCTGTAAACAGTGAAATTGAATTTTTCATGAACTCTCTGCATTTTTGGTTTCATATAGGAAAATTGCTTTCAAGCTGACAGACGTGTCGTGCAAGTTTTAATGACTTGCTTTGTCATCCTCTGCGCTTCCGAGCTAGACTTTCTTTATTGGAGATAGGTTTCACGCAAGAGTCGTTTGGAATCCACACTGGTCCCTGTGTGCTTTCCCGAGGGAAATTTTATGAGAAGGCAGTTGGCGAGGTGTTGGCAAGGCCCTGGTGGGTAAGCCATCCATTTTTAATATGGATTGGACTGCAAGGCGGTGTCACCTGAAGGCCAGTGATTTAAATCTCCTGAAACTGCCATTTTTATTTGATTTTATTTTAAATGTGTGTGCTTCAGGAAGGCAGGCTAAAGTGTTAAAAATCATTGTTGCTGTTGGCAGTGGGGGAGGAGTACTGTTGGCAGTGGGAGTGGGGTGCTGCCCTTTAGGGGAGATTTAGAGCAAGCTTCATTGTGCAACCCTGTGTCATAAACCCACATGGTTGGACTAGTGTTTAGGACTGTCTTACTTAGAATGAGGTCCCTGGCTGGTACAAACGGTCACCCCTTGACTAAAATGGTTAAGTGCTCAGCTGCTAGCTGAAAGGTTGGTGGTTTGAACCTACCTCATGGCTCTTGGCAAACTGCTCCCATAAAGATTACAGCTTAGGAAGTCCTATGGAGCATTTCCTACTCTGTCCTCGAAGGGTTGTTATGAGTCAAAATCAACTCAGTAGTACCCAACACCACCACCACCAACTAACCTAATGGTTCATGGTTTAAACTCACCCCAGCAATGCTGTAGAAGGAAGGCCTGGTGACTTTCTGGGAAGATTATAGCCAAGAATATTACATGGGACGTTTCTACTCTGCAACACACAGGGTCGCTATGAGTCGAATTCAAATCAATGTGATTTTGTTTAACTTAGAATAAAGGTGTCTGTGTGTGTGAGGGGTCCCTGTTCAAAGACCTGGAAAGATCTGTTCCTGTGATACGCAAAATATCGGCACTCACTCGCGAGGATGCTGGTCATAGGTGAGCAGCAGGATCCTGCTGGAAAGCCAAAGAAAGTCAAACGACACTCGATTTTGGGAGCAGTGAAATGAGCCGATTGAGGGTTCCAAGTCTCTGTAGGAGCCTTCCCTGTCGACTGAGGACTCGGAGGGGGAGTCGGATGGTCTCACAGGGCTACCATGCCGCCTCAGCCTGGGCTGAGAACTCTATCAGCTCCTCCAGCTTCATGGTGCCAGCAGTCTGCCTTTGCTCTTGACTAGGTCCCTGGTCATCCAGCAGTCAGGTCTTAGTTCACTTCTGTCCACTTCCTGGTCTGGCAAAGCCTTGAAAGTGACTTTATTGTTCATTTGAAATTGAATAGAAAATGGCATTTCAAAGATGAATACTTCCTTATCCGGTTGGATAAATCATGCCTTTCCCTTACTCTGCATTTGTTAGTGAGCAATTATGAATACCCAGAACACCTGTTCTTCGACCTAAGGTAGTGCTGATCACCTTCCCTTTAAAATAGGCCTACTACAGCAGTAACTAACCTATCAGTGAGTAAACATGTGGTGATAGTTAAATTTGTGTGTCAGCTTGGCTGGACCATGATTCTAAGTGGTTTGCAAGTTAAGATGTAGTCATTTCCCAAGATGAGCTCTGATATGATGTAATCACTTCCATGATGGATCTGCTACGAGCAGCCAATCAGTTGAAAGGGAGTTTCCACAGGGATGTGGCCTGCTTCCAGTACATATAGGGATGTCCCAGGAAAGCTCTCTGGCTTTCTGCTGGATCTTAATCCTGCATCTAGCTCTTCGGTTCCTGGACTTGAACCAGTGGTCTGCTGTATTGCCTGCCAATCTTGGAATGGTTGTCTTCACATTCTGTGAGCCAACAATCTGCCATTTTACCTGCCGATCTTGGATTCATCTTCCTCCAAAAGCCTGCTATACAGCTGGCCGATCTTGGGTTTGTCAGCCTCTGCACCTTTGTGATGTTTGACCAGCTTGCTGTCTGACCCATAGACTTGGAACTTACCAGCCTCTAAACTGTGTGAGCCATTTCCCTGAGATAAACTTCTCTTTCCTTCTCTCTCTCTCTCTCTCTCTCTCAACTTTACTGTTTTTGCTTCTCTAGAGAACCTAGTCTAAGACAGCTGGGGAGAGAAGATGTGTTGCTGTTCAAAGTCCTCATGTCACATCATCTATGGTGGAGCTATAATCCACAGACTTGGAACTTGCTACCCTCTCTATGTGCGTGAGCAATTTTTTTCCTCTCTCTCTATGTAGATATACATAAACTTCACTGATTTTCTTCTCTAGAAAACCCAGCCTAAGACACATGTCATTTTTTTTGCCTACCTAGATTCTCTGTTTCTTCCTGTAAGTAACCAAAAAAGCCACATTAGTTTCCATGGAGTTTATTCTGATGCCTGGTGACCCCATGGGCTTGGGTAGAACTGTGCTCCATAGGATTTTCAGCGGCTGCTTTCACAGAAGGAGATTTCCAGGCCTTTCTTCCAAGGTGCCTCTGGGTGGATTTGAACCTCCAACCTTTCAGTTAGTAGCTGAGTGCTAACAATGTGTGCCATCCAGGGCCTCCTTCTATATGCCCCAATTTCCCCTGGAGAACTGGCTCTCCTGAACCTGAGTTTATGTGTCCAGGTGGGGCTGACCTCCCTCCTGTTCTGGCTCCAGGGATAAGCATGCCACCCAGGCCTGTCCAATTGCTGCACAAATTACCCTGTTTTTGATGTTATTAGGTGTCATTGAATTGATTCCGACTCAGAGAGATCCTTTGTACAACACAAGGAAGCACTCTCCAGTCTTGTACCATCCTCACAACACTTGCTATGTTTGAGCCTTTCCTTGCAGCCACTGGGTCAACCTGTCTCATTGAGGGTCTTCCCCTTTTTCTTTGACCCTCCACTTTACCAAACATGATAGCTTTCTTCAGGGACTGGTTCCTTCTGACAACATGACCAAAGTAGATGAGATGAAGTCTGGCCATTCTCTCATCCAAGGAGCATTCTGGCTGCACTTCTTCCAGGACAGATCTGTTTGTTCATCTGGCAGTCCATGGTACTTCTAACATTCTTCTCCAACACCACTACTCAAAAGCATCAACTCCTCTTTGGTCTTCCTTATTCATTGTCCAGCTCTCATATGCATATGCAGGCACTGCCATTGAGTTGGATCTGACTCATAGTGACTCCTCCTTGGGTTTCTGAGGCAGTGTAGATTGCCCAGTCTTCCTTCTGAGGAGTGACTCGTGGGTTTGAACTGCCAGCCTTCTGGTTAGCAATCAGATGCCTTAGGCACTATGCCACCAGAGTGCCCATGTATGAGGTTATTCAAAATACTGTGACTTGGGTCAGGTGCATCTTAGTCTTCAAAGTGACTTCTTAGCTCTTCAACAATTTAAAGATGTTTTTGCAGCAGATCTGCCCAATGTAGTATATCCTTTGACTTCTTGTGGCAGCAGTGACCACATGGGGCAGCATAGAGCTAAAGGAAGAAAATAAAATGGGCAGACATACAGAGATGCAACAGCTCAAGGTTTGGAGAACACGACAGTGTGAGAGTGAGAGATGATCAGGAAATTGGTGTCAAATCATGAGGGGCTTGAAAAGTTGCACTGAAGTGTTTACACTTAATTTGATAGACAATGAAAAACACCCAGAGCAGCTTCCATTGAGTGCATCCTGACTCACGGTGCCCCATGTGCATCAGACTGGAACTGTGTCCCACAGGGTTTAATTGGTGATGTTTTAGAAGAGGGTCACCAGGACTGTCTTTCAAGGAGCCTCTGGGTGGACTCGAACTTTAACCTTTTGGTTATCAGTGAGCGTGTTACCCATTTGCATCTCAGGGATAACCCAAAGCAAACCTGTTACTGTCAAGTTGATTCTGACTCATACAGACCCTGTAGGACAGAGTAGAAGTGCCCCACAGGGTTTCCAAGGCTGGCAAGTGTCATGGAAGAGAAGACTTCCACATCTTCTTCCCACAGAGCGGCTGCTGTGTTTGAACTGCTGATCTTTCAGTTAGTAATTGAGTGCTTAACACTGTGCCATCTGGACTCTGAGGGTATGTTAAAGGTTTTGTGCAAAACACAAACATAAAAAAAGAAATGTTTGGAGTGGCATGACAGGTATGAGCAGGGAAGGAGGCACACCACATGGTCTCTCCTTTGCTGGGCATGCAAAAAGCATACACAAAGAGCAATAACAATGCAGGTACAGTGCCAGATTAGCAGCAAAATTCATGTTATAAGGCTAATAAGAAATCCCTGAGGACTTCATGGAGGAGGCAAGTTGGGCTTTAGCTGGATCTTGAAGGAAGTGAGAATCTAGGAAATGGAGAAGCCCTGGGAACCACTTGAACACATTGTGGGAATTCTGGGACCTGCTTGTCTGCCTTGGTGGGAGTGGAGCCTTGCCCTGGGCGAGATCACAATGGTGACGTGGATGGGAGTCAGATTTTGTTGGAAGTGCTTGGACACTCTTGCAAAGGCAAGAGAGAACCTGTCAGGATTTTATGCAGGGTGCCAGTGTGTTCTAGAAGGAGTGTTTTCAGCAGATTGATCTGATCATAGGAAGTGTCATGCTCTCTGAACTTTCCTGTGGCTCGTGGGTACGAACCAGTGAAAGGTATGCAATGCTTTGATTTTGTAAAGTGAAGGAGCTTATGGGATGTGAACCCCAGATGTTGCTGGACCACGTGCTAGTAATTTTATCGACAGACCCCGGGTGGAGCAGGCAATTAAGCACTCGACCACTAGCTGAAAAGTTGGCAGTGCCAACCCACACAGAGGTGTATTGGAGGACAGGCATAGTGATTTGCTTTCTAAAGTTCACAGCCTTGGAAACCCTATGACGCATGGTTCTACACTGCACACATGGGGTTGCTGTGGGTCGAAAATGGCTCTACAGGAACTAGGGACAACAGCAAATGATTTACAAGAGGCATTGGTGGCTTGGTGGCAGAACTGTTGCCATTCCTGTGGGAGACCTGGGCTGGATTTCCAGTCAATGAGCCTCATGCACAGTCGCTGCCTGCCTGGAGATTTGTGTGTCACCGTGATGCTGGACGGGTTTCCGTGGAGGTCCCAGGCTAAGACAGACTAGGAGGAAAGGTCTGGCAATGAAAACTCAGTGGATCCCAATGGTCTGATCTGCAGCTGATTGTTGGGATGACACAGGCCCTGGCAGCGCTGCTGCTGTTGTGGCGGGGTCACCACGACGGAGAGGTGACTCGACCACAGCAACAGCGGTCTGCTCAGTGAACAGATATAGATGAGGCTGAAGGTTGGGGGCCCAACGGGGAGGCTGTTGTTCTAGCCCTGGAGTGCAGCGAGGGGGTTATTCGCGTGTGGAAGTGGGAAATGAAAGGAAGGAGTTACCGCTTAAGAATTTAAGATGACTGGATTTAGGGGAAGAGCTCTGGTGGTGCAGTGGTTAGGTGCTCAGCTGTTAACCGAAGTTTAGGTGGTTTGAACCCACCAGCTGCTCCATGGGAGAAAGATGAGGCAGCTTACTTCCTTAAAGATTTACAGCCTTGGGAGCCCTATGGGGCAGTTCTACTCTGTCCTATAGGGTTATTATAAGTCAGAATGGACTCACTGGCGAGGAGTTTGGTTTTCTTTGGTTGGATATAGGGAGAAGGTCCCTGGGTGGCATGAAGGATTTGCACTGAGTGACTGATGGCTCAGATCCACCCAGTGGCGTCACACAAGAATGGCCTGGTGATCTATAGTCATTGGAAACCCTATGGAACAGTTCTGCTCTGACACACGTGGGGTTGCCATGAGCCGGGATGGACTCGACCGCAATGAGTAATGAGGATGGAGGGGGAGGGAAGGGTTAACAAAAGCCTTGCTTCTCCAGTGAGGAGGTTACTGTGAGTAGCAGGACCAGAACTCTTGGTGGTTGGCAGTGACAAAGTGAGCAGTGGCCGTAAAGACATGGTGATAATCTGCGTAGGCGGCAAAGCTGTTTCTATACCATGGTACTAGGTAAGTTTGCAGTAGGACAGCCACTCAGCATGCAGTCGGCGTGAGCCAATTCTCTCCCAAACCAGCTGACTTCTAATACTTTAATACTTACTGAGCCCCTGTAAGATCTTCCGAATGGCATGTGTGGTGTAAGCGTTCACTTAGGACAGGGGAGGCCTTTCGTTCCTCCCATGAAGGGCCCAGATGAAAAGAAATTCTATAATAACTGAAGGAAGTCTAAATCCTCCTGTGGTCTCAAGAGTGAAAGAGGGGTAAAACCACAGTGAAGCCTTCTCTGTTCTCTGAGCTCCCTGAGGTCGGCACCCCGAGGCTGAGGACAAGCAGTGGGAGCAGTTAACTGCGCTAAGGGCACCCCCATTGTCAGAGCTGACAGACATTGTCTAGAAGCTGCAGACAAATACCGTCGGAGGGGCATGGAAGAGGCCACTGTGTGAATGGAAAGAACACACTCTGGGAAGGCCCCCAGGTCTGTATGGGACATTCTTGGGAACTCCCAGAGGGCCACTTTGTCTGTGCACACATCTGTCAAAACCCAGATTCCCTGGGGAGTGCAAATGATGAATGTGCCCGGATGCTGTGTCAGAGAACTGGGCTCCACCAAGTTTTCAATGGCTGGTTCTTCAGAAGTAGATCACCAGGCCAACTTCTGAGGTGCCTCTCGGTGGACTAGAACCTCCAACCTTTTGGTGAGCAGCTGAGCACATTGACCAAACCCAGAGACTCTCTCAGCTTCTAGTAGCTACTAATAACCCTTGCCATCCTGAGCGCGTAGATACATCTGTCACCATCCCCCCGCCACAGGCACATGCACATGTGTGGAGGTCTATCCTGCTCTTTCTATAAGACCTCTCAGAGGGATTGGTTCGGACCCACCATACTCTGGTGTGACCTCATTAACATAACAGAAGAAAACTTCCATTTCCAAACAGTTCTGTTTACAGGTACACGAATTAGGACTTCCACATACCTTTCAGTTGTTTGTTGTTGTTAGGTGCTGATGAGTCCTTTCCAACTCACAGTGACCTTATGTACAACAGAATGAAACCCTGCCTGGTCCTGTGGCAGCCTCACGATCCCTGCTACACCTGAACCCATCATTGCAGCCACTGTGTCAATCCGCCGTGTTGAGGGTCTTCCCCTTCTTTGTTGACCCTCCACTTTACCAAGCATGATATCCTTCTCCAGAGAATGGTCCCCTCTGACAACATGACCAAAGTAGGTCAGACAAAGTCTGGCCATTCTCGCTTCCAAGGAGCATTCTGGCTGCACTTCTTCCAGGACAGATTTGTTAGTTCTTTCAGCAGTTCATGGTACTTTCGGTACTCTTTGCCAACACAACAACACAAAAACATTGAATCTTCTTCTGTCTTCCTTATTCATCGTCCAGCTCTCACATCCATATGAGGCAATTGAAAATACCATGGTTTGGGTTTGTCTTCAAGGAGACATCTTTGCTCTTCAGCACTTGAAAGAGGTCTTTTGCAGCACATTTGCCCAGTGCAATACATCATCTGATGTCTTGACTGCTGCTTCCATTGGTGTTGATTATAGAACCAAGCAACATGAAGTCTTCGACAAATTCAATCTTTTCTCCATTTGTCATGATCTTGCTTACTGGTCTAGTTGTGAAGATTTTTGCTTTCTTTATATTAAGGTGTAATCCATACTGCAGACTGTAGTCTACAATCTTTATCAGTAAGTGCTTCAAGTCATCCTCACTTTCAGCAAGCAAAGTTGTGTTATCTGCATATGACAGATTGTTAATGAGTCTTCCCCCAATCCTGATGCCATGTTCCTCTTCATATAGTCTTCATATAGTCCAGCTTCTTGGATCATTCAGTCTGTATACCTTTCAAGGGGACACTTTAACCCATAACATGAGATGTCTCACCAATGAGGCCCCAGAGAACTGCATGGTGGTTAACAAGGACCTGGTGCTGGATTGATTCAAACTAGACCAAACCTGTTGCTGCTGAGTCTATTCCAACTCCTATTGAACCAGAGTAGAACTGTCCCACAGGGTTCCAAAGCTGTAATATTTGTGGAATCAGACCAACTCATCTTTCTCCTGCAGAGTGGCTGGTGGGTTTGACTTCTTGGTTAGCAGCTGAGCACTTAACCATTGCTCCACCAGCAGTCCTATGGATCCATATACTTAGAATGATGTTCTTCAGCCTTTGCCTGAATCCTGGGAGCCTGACTGCATTTCTTGGCAGAAGTTCATGAGTCTTGCTCAAGCTGACTGTGGTTGCCCTTGTGTATGGGGTGAGACACGGGCCAGGGGAGTGAGGTTCAGTCACCCCCACCATCCTGGGTCTTTTCCTGAATAGTTACTTCCTTGAGGGCAGGCTCTCACCCTGATTCTCCTAGTCTCATTGTACAAGGAGTCTCAACAAAACATCAGATGCCTGTAGTGGCTTCGCAGGAAATAAACACAATGACAGAAGCAGCAGGATGTTTATAGCCTCACGTCTATGGCCCCAGCCTTTCTTGGGTTTCCTGAGCTGACCCCAGTGTGTTCAGCCGTCAAAAATTCCAATTGCCAATTTACTGAGTCTTTGACACTCCTTCCCCCTTGAGGTTATTTATAGTTTTTCTTCCTTTATTAGAAAAGTTTTTGTAAAGCAGAACTTTA
>NW_006922000.1:235899-241273 GCF_000298275.1 Orycteropus afer afer
CTTTGCAGGGCGACCCCATGTGTGTCACAGAAGAACTGTGCTCTGTGGGCTTTTCAGTGGCTCATTTTCCAGCAGTGGATCACCACGCCTTTCTTCCAAGGCCCCTCTGGGTGGACCCAATCTTCCAACTTTTCAGTTAGCAGCCAAGTATGGTAACTATTTGCACCATCTTCAGGGATTACCCAAGAAGAGACAACAATGATGATGACAAAAAAATGAAAACAAAACCCAGCGTTGTGGAGTCGATTCTGACTCACAGTGACCCTATAGGACAGAGTAGAACTGTCCATAGGGTTTCCAAGGTTTTAATCTTTACGGAAACAGACTGGTACATCTTTTTGCTGCCGAACAGCTGGTGGGTTTGAAACACCAACCTTTCAGTTAGGAGCCAAGCAGTTACCCACTGCGCCACCAGAGCTCCCTCAAGAAGAGGTGGGTGTGGGTTCCTCTTTCCCCCTCCAGTGACTGGTATCACAGGATAAACATGGAGACAAGTACCGGTAATCAAGACCTAAACACGAACGCTCAGTTACCGGGGGATGAATTCACTTTGCTGTTTAAATCTGACGTGTGGCACTGTGACATAATTACACAGAGCACACATGTATTTATTAATCCTGCTTTTGTTTGTATAATTGACAGCATCAGGGAGCCTCAGGAGCTGTTTTTAAGAGGATTAAGGTACCGCATCAAGAAGCCTCTGTTTCTAGTCAACAAAATCCACTGTAGCTGTGGAATTAAATTAAATATCATTACATGTTGCCCAAGAAGTCTAGGAGAATATGGAGCTTTTAAAAAAAATTAATAACAAAGATTAGAAGCAGCAGGAAGGTAATGTGTGCATGAGAACTCCAAGAGAGAATACCTTCTGGTTTTCTGTGGTTGGGGAGGACGTCGTAGACCTCCCGGGGGTGTGCAGAGAGGGACATTGCAGACCTTCTGGGGTGCACAGAAAGCTATGGGGGAATTGTGCAGCTGGATGGGGTCAGCCTCTATCAGCACCTCCTCAGTTTCAAAGAGTCGTGTATTACTGAGGAAAATGGAACCAACAAGTCAGGGATGAATAAAGTATCTAAATGTGTTCATATTTTCATTTAGTGAGAGGATTAGAAGTCAAGTCTCAGTGGCCAGGAATTCAGAGAGCAAGAGGTATTTTCAGCTGTTTGGAGAAGATGGTTTAACCCAAACTCAGGAACTAGCTCTGGACTGAAGCCCAGTCAACCCCTTTTGCATGAGATGCTCTGGCCACGGAACAGTCAGCTGAGGTGTTTAGGGGGCTGGGGTGTGTAGAGGGCTGGGGCTGGGGCTGAGGGCTGGAGGCCTGGAGATTAGAGGGTAGGGCTGGAGGCTGAGTGCTGGAGGCTGAAGACTAGAGACTGGAGGCTAGTTGGGCCTGGTGGCTAAGGCCTGGGGGCTAGAGACTGGGGTCTGGGGTCTGGAGGCTAGGGGCTGGGGGCTGGGGCTGGAGGCTGGATGCTGGGCCACCTTGGCTGGGGTGTCAGTGCTCCCACTTCCCAGCCAGGTGGGTGTCCGTGCCTCAGGAGAATGGCAATTCTAGGAGCATTTAACAATTGGGGCTGCTGGGTGATCAAGTGGTAGATGGAAAGTGCTGTGTAGGGGGCACAGGGAGCCTTGACAGCGAGGCTACGTGAGGGAGCTTGGGGGACACTGGGGTGGGCGAGGAGCCATTGAGTTGGGATGGGGCAGGGCAGAGACTCTGAAAGTTTTCCATGTCTTTTCTAGCACAGGAGCCGCCGACCACCAGTTGCACATCATTTCCAGTGTCTGTGTCCAGGTAGGTTAGTGTTTACAACACTCAGAGCAGCATCAGAGAGAGTCGTTTACAGAGTTGAATGGGACCTAAAGAATCCAGCTGCTGGTTAGTCGACTGTGACCTGTGGTGACCTCCTGGGTGTCAGAACAGCACAGTGCTCCACAGTGTCTTCAGTGGCAGGCTTTTCAGAGGCAGATGGCCAGGCCTGTCTTCTGAGGGGCTTCTGGTTAGACTGTTGGTTAGCAACTGAGGGGTGTTAACTGCTCACGTCACCCACAGACTCTCAGGTGGGACCCAGGAGATCATCCATCGTAACCTCTGTCATTTCCACAAACAAGAAAGCTGTGTGTGGGTCAGATCGGTGAAGTGATTTGCACAAATTCACAGAGTGAATGGCAGACCCAGGTGCACCCACCAGAGCAGGAAGAAGAACAACCATTGGACAACTTCAGGTGCTGCCCAATTGCTACCTCAGCTCACCACAGCATTACACCCCACATTTTGTAAAGGAGGATAAGGAGGCTTCAAGGACTAGGGCATCTACCCAAATCCAAATGGCAGACCATGGGCCAGGTTGACTACAAATCTCACATTGATGAATAATATGGAGTGTGCAATGGACTGTCAGAAGGATGAGCAAATTCGTCTTGGTGGAAGGACAGGCAGAATGCTCCTTAGAGGCAAGGATGCTGAGACTTCATCTCTAAACTTTGGACTTGTTATCAGGAGGGACCATTCCCTGGAGAAGGACATGATGCTTGGGAAAGCAGAGAGTCAGCAAATAAGAGGAAGACCCTCAACGAGATGGACTGACATAGTGGTAGCAACCATAGCACAAATTGTGAGGCTGGGGAAGGACCAGGCAGTGTTTCATTCTGTTGTACACTGGGTCACGATGAGTCAGAGCTGACTAGATGGCACCTAACAACATCTCCCATCTGCCAGCTGTCCTCCTCCTGCAATGACCCACACAAGACCAAGTAGTGTTATGTCCCACTGGGTTATGTCTCTATTCTAGTAAGCTTGTTACCAAGAGATGAAGTTAAAAAAAAGTACATAAAAAGTGGCAGAACTCTATTCCTTTAAGCTTTAGAAAACTGATCTATGAAAATACACTTTCTTTGAGGACTCATGTGTGCCTTGCAAGTTCATTAACAACATCTCTTCAATGCCACCACACCTAGCTGGTTCAAGCTTATGGAAGAAAATGCTAAGTATCAAATTTATGCATCAGTATTTAATCAAGTCAGAAACCTCCTTCTTGGTTGCTCAGCATGGGAGTTAAAAATCTGCATTTAAATTGTGGTTCAAAAGTACAAATGCCAAGGACCCAAGAGGCCCTTCCCCAGAGGAGCAGTGTGCAGAGAGGAGGAACTTTTTGCTTATCTTTGATTCCACCAGCTCTCGGAAAGCTCAGGAATGAGCCGGAAGGAGGAACAGCTTTAGGAAATAACAAGAAAATGCTTAGGGATTGGGTATAGAACTTCATTTAATGATAAGGTTTTCTAGGCCTTCATAAGGGCTGGGTCTACATGATCTGACATGAATTATTGCAGGAGACTGCTAATAGGCAATTTACTCGACAGCTGTAGGAAGGGTTATTGCTTCTGTCAACAGTCATACATACTTGTTTTGTGGGGATGCTGGGCAGCTGCTGGAGGAGGACTGGGCTCCCTTAAGTGATGCACAGAGCTGGGGTTGGCATCGTCTGCCACACGGGGCCAGGACCTGCCACAGGTATAATCCTCAAGTAAAGGAAGCCTAGTATGGGAACAGCTTTGGTTGTAAAGAACAAGTGTGTGTGTGTGTGTGCACGAGAGGGAGAATTGTATTTGACACTGTGTCACTCAGGGCTCTCTAGAAACGTAGAGCTGGTAGGATGGAGGATATATATTCTATGTACCTCTTAAGAACATCATATATACATTGCATTATATATATATTTATAATTATGTAATATACTTTATAAGGAGCTCTGGTGACATAGTGATAAAGCACTTGACTGCTAACTGGAAGGCCAGCGGTTCAAACCTACCCGCTGTCCGTGGAAGGAAGATGGAACCACCTACTTCTGTAAAGATTTATAGCCTCAGAAACCCAAATGGAGGTTGCTATGAGTCAGCAACGACTTGATGGCAGTGAGTTTGGTTTTTGGTTTTTAATACACTTCATGGTGTATCATATATTTATTTTTATATAACTAAATGTGACATGATTATAACATAATTATATGTCTATTTGTACAAATATAGGAGCTCTGGTGGCACAGTGTCTAAGGCATTTGACTGCTAACCAGAAGGTTGGCGGTTCAAACCCACCAGCTGCTCCATGGAAGGAAGACGGGCCAATCTACTTTCATAAATATTTACCACCTTGGAAACCCAATGGGAGTTGCTATGAGTCTGAATCGACTCGATAGCAGTGGGTTTTTTTTTTTTTTTTTGGTATGTACATACACACATATATGTACCCATATGCATACATATATATAATATATATGTGTATATATGTATGCAGGAGCTGGTAGCATAGTCCTTAAGGCATTTGACTGCTAACCAGACTGCTGGAGGTTCAAACCCACCAGCCACTCCTTGGAAGGAAGGTTGGGCAATCTACTTCCGTAATGATACTGCCTCGGAAACCTAAGGAGAGGTCACTATGAGTTGGGTCTGACTCAATGGCACATAACAGCAACAATATATATATGCATAAATATATACATGTATACACATATATATCAATGTGTGTGTGTGTGTGTGTGTGTGTAAAGGTCAACTTACAATGGAATTCCATTCTGACCATTCTAACTAAGTCAGTCCTGATGTAAGTCAAACACCTCTTTTTTCTTGTTTCCAGTTTTCATTATTCACTCACTGCCGTTAAGTCAAGTTGACTCATAGCAACCCCTTCTTGGGTTTCTGAGGCAGTATCACTACGGAAGTAGATTGCCCAACCTTTCTTCTGAGCAGTGGCTGGTGGGTTTGAACCACTCGCCTTCTGGTCAGCAGTCAAGTGCCTTAGGTACTATGCCCCCAGAGCTCCTTATTGCCTTGTATTATCAGTATCTTTATAAATCCGATCTTCATTTGTCATTGGGGGTTGGAAACATCACATATAAGCAGTGTTAGTGTTACTGTGTGAGACACTTGAACAACTCAGCCTCGAATTAACAACTGATGCTGCTTATGGTATGAAACGCTGAACAAGATCACACTACAGGCCTGGTCTACAATGAGGTCAGCATCAGTATGAAAACAATGAGTTTGGAGTCCTAAGGCTGTTGGGTGTCTGCACAGTTCAATTGTCCTATGTCATTAGAGTTGAACATTACTCAACTTTCTATGTGTTACTACTTCTGACACCGGTTTCATTGTAGACTTGGCCATAGCCTGCTACATGACAGTGTTTCCAACAATAAATCATAATATTGAATATCTGTGAGTGAACATCTGAGAGTGACATCAGCAAATTATGCACAGCAAATTACTTTGTGTAGTACATATCACTAACAACATGTACAAAATCAAAACAAAACAGGATGGTCGTAAATGCAGTTGGTCATAACTTGAAGTTGGAAACCATCTGTGTGTGTGTGTGTGT
>NW_006922000.1:242293-256129 GCF_000298275.1 Orycteropus afer afer
AGAAGTCACTGGGGTTAGGCTCGTTGCCTTTCTCTCTCTCCCATCATCTCCAATTTTCAAAAGACACTTTCAAGAAGAGTCACTGGAAAACGTTGACATCACTTCTGGGCACACAGATTCCCTGGGACAGAGAAGCCAGAGGATTGCTCAGATGGGATCTACTGGTCTTCTCACTTCGTGGTTACCACGTGTCACCATGTGACTCATACTCTTTATCACCACCCTTTCCCAAACCCAGTGTGTCCATCCCTGTGTCTGTCTTGTTCTTCCAAACTTCATGGAGCCCCTATCACAGAACAGCCTCTTCTGCACTTTTCCAGAAGACTGAAGATTTTGCTTTGCAGATAAATACAAGGATTTCGTCTTGTTGTATTTCCCCCTCTGATCCAGGGTTCTTGTTGTTGTTACCGTTGCTCGGAGTGGGGCAGCAGTGGGCCTCATCCTTACGTCTCAATGGCACTCCCTTCCCTGTCCTTACCATCATCTCCTGCTGGAGTGAAGAAGTCCTTGGGAGCTGACCTGCCTACTATGTCTTGATAGATCCCATGCTGCAGCCTGGCCTCACTATAATTATGGCATACCAAAGCAAAATCTTAATGGTTTACACTGAAATCAGATGTTAG
The DNA here is from genome assembly GCF_000298275.1 of Orycteropus afer afer. Taxonomy (NCBI): domain Eukaryota; kingdom Metazoa; phylum Chordata; class Mammalia; order Tubulidentata; family Orycteropodidae; genus Orycteropus; species Orycteropus afer. The sequence continues at coordinate 242,917 of NW_006922000.1, forward strand.
AAAACAATTTTGATGATGCTGTTGAAGATGATTTCTCAGGGGCTATGTTTGAGGCAAATGTTACTTAAATGTAGCAGAGCTGTGTCATCAGAGTTTGGGAAAGTCAAGACCATGGTGAATGGAAAAGTTGACAGAGCAACTTAAGGGAACAGTTATTTTTCTGTTTTGTGGTGTATGTTGTGCTTACATACTTTCCTAGATGGTTGAGTTAGGATTAGGTTTGGCTGCACATAACAGTAAAACCCAATACAATAGTCTTTAGCAATATACAGGTTTCTTTCTTTCTCATGTTGCACTAGGCAACCAGTCAGGGCTGGAGCATTCCTCCATGAAGCCCTCTGGGACCGAGGCTTCTTCTAGATCTCTGTTCCACCACCCAAGCTGAGGTTTGCATCAGTATCACCTTTAAAGCTTTAAAAATAGTACATATAAGGAGCCTAGGAGCTCTGGTGGAGTAGTAGTTAGAGCATTCAGCTGTTAACCAAAAGGTTGGCAGTTCAAACCCACCAGCCACTCCCTGGGAGAAAAATGAGGCAGTCTGCTTCCATAAATTACAGCCTCGGAAATCCTATGGGGAAGTTCTACTCGGTCCTAAAGAGTAGCTATGGGTTGCAATGGACTCAATGGCAGTGGGTTTGGTTTTGGTGGAAGGAGCCTGCCTCCCTACAGATTCTGATTCAGTAATTGTAGGTCAAGGCCTTCTGAGAATGTGAGATGAGGGATTCTAACGAAGTGCCAGGTTAGAGACCTGCTGTTGTCGACTTTATTGCGCACTCTTGACATACCACTTTCAATGCCAAAGAGATTGATCAGCCACAGGTTGGCTTCTAGTAAGCCTAACCCTACACGGTGGGCCAATGATTGGATTCTGTCTTTACTGAGCTCCAGCTGGCCTGCAGGGCTATGCTCTATTTGATATCCAAGAATTCCAGGTGGGGCCTGGGCTTCCAGATGTGGTTTTCTTCATTTCTGATATGACAGACATTGTGGTACCTTGGGGTGTATACTCAAGCATGGGAGTCTGGAGTTCTGGGAATAAGTCCCGGCTCTCAAACAAAACAAAACAAAAAAAACCTCACTGACGTCGTGTTGGATCCAACTCATAGCAACCCCTCCTTGGGTTTCTGAGGTGGTGTCTCTAACAGAAGTAGATTGCTCAGTTTTCCTTCCGAGGAGTGGCTGGTGGGCTTGAACTGCCAGCCTTCTGGTTAGCAGTCAAATGCCTTAGACACTACATTAGCTTTTTCTGAGTCTGCTTGCTTTTAAAATGACAACAGAGATAAAGGTAACATCCCATCTCATAAAGTTGTTGTGAGGATTCCATCATACAACTCATGAAAGTGACTTGTAGACTGCAAAGTGCCATGTTCATGTGAAGAGTTATTGTCCATGAAATCCCTTTCTATCATTGGAATTGACAATCATTGACAATCTTTTGTTGATAGAACAGCTGTAGCCTTGTGTGGGTTTTCTGGCTTGTCATTTGAAAGCACAACCATAGGTGGGACATCAGGACTACCATAGGCAGACCACAGAGGTCATCAGCTTAGCATCAGGGCTGTATTAGCTAGGTGCAGAAGCAGATCTCAAGAACTAAGACAGATACCTGTTTTCTGATGGTTCCAGGTCATAATAACTTCTTCCTCTCTGAGAAAGGGCAAAGATTCCTGTATAAAACCACTTAGGTGCCTGTTATTGCTGTTAGGTGCTGTCGCTTCTGCTCTGACTCGTAGTGACTCTAAGTCCAACAGAAGGAAACACTGTCCGGTCCTGCGCCATCCTCACAATGCTTGCCGTGCTTGAGCCCATCATTGAAGCCTCTGTGTCAGTCCTTCTCATTGGGGGTCTCCTCTTTTTCTCTCTAACGCTCCACATTTATATACCTATATATTACCTGTTTATTTCCCTCCAGGCTGTTTTACATGCATCCAGAGATTGAGCATGGTTCAAACGGCACCAAGCAGATTCTTTGAGCATAACCTAGTTGCAGGGCATTAAGAGCGCTGAGCTGAGCATCTACATGGGACTCTGTGTGTTGGGAAGAAAAGGTGAGAGGCTCAGTGTTGAAGGTTGTTCTTTGACACACTTGTTCAGAATCTTTCTTTGATGGTAGGTACACTTATTTCCAGAGGTTGGAAAAGCTAAAATCTATTAATGTGCCTTCTTGCTGATAGAAAAATTTGTGTTTGTCATTTCAGTAGTTTCTGGAAAAAATTATATTGAGAGAAAGAGATCTTTGTTTTTTTTGTGTGTGTTTAGTCTTGCTAAGTTCCAGGTCTAGTTGCCTTAGTAGGCTGACTAGTACCAGGTTGGATAGGAACTTGAAGTACGTAGTTGATAGCTGTGCCTCTCATTCCTTGCTATAAGGAGAGAAAATTGCACCAATTAGAATACAGTAAAACAAATGGAAATAAAATCAAATACAACCAACTCTTGGATAACCTTTAGGATGGAGTTGGATAACCTTGAGGATGGAGTTGGATAACCTTGAGGATGGAGTTGGATAACCCTGTGGATGGAGTTGGATTGGTGGGAGTCTCTTCTTGTTCCTCACACAAGTGCTGCTTGGGAACAACCCCTAAATGAAACTTCAGGAAAGGGAGGCAAGTGATTTGGGTCCATTCCATGTGGAACAACCCCCTGGAAGGTTTTGGAAAGTTTATATTTAATTATCTCCCTTCCTTAAGGACCTCAGGACCTGTGGGTACCTTGGTACTTTGTGGGTGGTCAGTTCTCCCCTTTCCTCCCTACTTCTCATCCTGATCTGCCCTCTTTTTCTTAATATCAGAGCTTCATGATCCAGAAGCATCCCCATCAATTTCATTGCCATTGTGCCACATTTCAGGTTGATTTTGGAAAGGCACTAAAGCAATCTGATGAAATGAACTTGTGCTTATGTTGGCCATAAACTCGAGGTCATTTTATATTTGACCTGAAGTTGTCTTCAGAATCTTCCCTTTCCATTCTATTGGAATAAACTCAAATGGAAGCTGAGACTAGATGCCCAAAACCACCTGATACCCTGCCTACTTCTGGCTTGTATAAAATTGTGAATTCTAACCATCAGTTTGGTATTTTATTACTTCAGGGACTCACTTCTCTTCCCCTGCCATTGGTTTATTACATAAATTGATTTGAATTTATCACCATTGTTTTGGCTTATTATGCAAAGTTCAATTTATTGTCGCTGGATGCAAAATGCCCTTCACTATCTAATGAAATGGAATCTATCTAATTCTCTCAATTAATTATCCCCCTCAAATTATAATTAGGATCTGAAAGAGATCATTTTAGAAAACCAAGAGTTAATTGGTTTCAAAATCTCACTTGGGTTTTTCCAGGAAGCAAAGTCCCAGGATATTTGGACCAGTGATTTGAGTCCTTCAGTCTTTTTGGAGAGTCTCTGTCAGATAGGATTGAGAGCCTTAATTGATCGGAAGGCTTCAGCACCTTGGCCCTGTGCAAAGTTCTGTATGGAAAAGTGGCAGGTGAGTATTTTGCTCAGACAGGAAGTAGAACCCAAGAGACATTAAGTTGGCAAAGTCATTGTTATTTGTTATCTTTCCTGACAGTTTCTTAAACACCTTGACTTTAGTCACTTTTAGATCTGGAAGAACTCGCTGATGGCTAATTTAGGGGAGAGAGGAGAGCAGAACTTACTGACTCATGCCTCCTTCAATCTGCATATTCAGAGTCTGTGCTGCTCAATTACAACCAACACTTGTGCTTTCCCATTAATTTAACTTTTCAGCAAAATTTAAAATTAATGAACCAGAGCCATTTCTTCTGAAATTTGTTTAAAAGGAGTCATGTCCTTCGAGTAAGAGCTTGTTTTTCCTCCCTTGCATTTTCTCTCTAAGGAAACCTTATCGTTTTTCTGAGTTTTCCGAATGGTTACTGGCTGATCAGTGAAGAGGAGGACAGCTGTGTAGTTGAGTGTTGCCTAGATTTCGGGGGTTTGCATAAAAATGCATCCTTTATTTTCCAAGTATTTTACTAATGAGTTCACTTGATCATGTCTCAGGACCACATCAGAATTGAAAGTCTGGGTCAATCAACTTTATTAAAAGTTCCTGAACAAGATTTATGTGTAAGTGTGTGTTCTGGGACCCTTTGGGGACTGGGTAAAATATTCAGAGGTTTTTTGTCTTTTTTTTTTTTTAAATCTTTTATTAAAGGCTGACGACTGTTTAAGAACTGGCCTAAATGAGTGTTTTCTTATCTTAAATTTGGTCCTAGAGATGATATATGATTATTTCCTTTGCCTGTTTGTGAGGTACCTGCTGTTTTTGACTTCAGGGTTAAGCGAAAGAGATGAGAGAAATGCATTTCTGTTTGTACAGCTGATGGAACTTGCCCATTGGCCATGGAGCCCCCTCTTGAGAATGTTATTCCAGTACAGATTGGGTTAGGACTGGCTTCCTTCTCTCGGTCTTCTGATGGTGGCTAGCCCACAGTTCATTAAAGAGGTAGCTACAATCAGAATGCAGCGTCAGTTCATGAAGCAGAGAGGAGACAAGCATGCTTGGTATCCTTGACTTCATTAGCATCAAGTCAGAAGAAGAGAGTATATATCTACCAGCAGGGCCATTTCCATGCAACAAAAAGCACAGATCCAAAACATACATTGAAAAAGAAACCTTTGAGAATCAAAATTAGAGATCCTGGATAAAGTGGGAGAAAAATGTGGAACAAAACCCAATATTATAAGAAAGATTGAGCTTACTGGTCTGATAGAGACTGATGAAACTTCCAAGACTATGGCTGCTAGTGACCCTTTGGGCCTGGAATTGAACTTACTCCTGTGACTTCCAGCCAAACAGTAGACAGGTGTATAAGGTGAACATTTACACTAGGCAGGTACACTCCTTAGAACAGTCAGCAGTGGGAGATTAGAAGGCAGTATTTGCAAAGTGAGACAGCTCAGAGGGCAGGAATGCACAGGAAAGGACACACAGAAAGGGTAAACAGAGGGAGGAAATGGGAAGAGAGCTGTTACATTGTGGGATTGTAGTCAATGTCATGAAATATAAAATGTGTATGAACTGTTGTATGGAAAATGAATTTGCTCTGTAAACTTTCACCCAAATCATGATTGAAAAAACAAACTAAAACAAAACAAAACAAAAACCCTTTGAGAATCAAATTTGAGGAGAGAGTGTTTTTCTCTGGGTCTTTGAGCAGGCCATTGTTGATCACATTGGTGTGATGGTTCTACCACTGGCTGACCTGCGGATCAGAGGAACTAAGGAAGGGCTGGAACTAGTGGTAGAACAGGGCCACAGCCCTGTTATCCTAACAACAACCTCTTTTTGTGTTCTGGGAGTCACAAGAATTTACCATTGGAAGGAATCTTACAGATCAAAGTCCAAACACTGTGTTTTTCAGCTGAGGGCTCAGAGAGCTAGAAAGTGTAAGTGATGTTCCCCAGGTTGCATAGCTAGTTGTGGCAGAGCTGTGACTAGAACACGGGTCTCTCGTTCACCTCACCAACCCGTGATGCAGTCATGTTATTGTCCCTAGAAGCTCTGGGTCTTGGTGATGGCAAGATGGTCATGGTTTTAGTGAAAACTTGTTTACTGGAAAACAAAGAGCCTCCTTATTCAACAAATATTTATTAGGGACTGACTACATGCTACACACTGTTCTGGGCACTGACGTTTTAAGAGTAACATGTTTATGGTCTTCATTTTTCCATGTGACTTAGCTCTTCATACCGTTCCTCTGACCCCTGGTCTCTCATCAGCACTTCTTTAAGAAGCATTTCCACTGTTCCCATTAGCTTCCTGCTAGTTCTTGAAAGAGTGGTGGTGGCATGCCATTAAGAGATTCAGGAAAAAGCTGTCTGTGGGCCACCAGGGATGATTGTATACAACTTTAGACTAAAATTGTAAAAATGTCCACCAAGGGTTGTTTTCTTAAGTCTTTTAGAAAATTGAATGGGGCCCAATAGAGAAATTTTAACAGAGAAAGGAGAAATAATAAATCTTGGTTGTATTTAACTGCAAAAGCTGCCTCTAGAATAAGAATTTGCATATAGATTTCTCAAGAAATTTGAAAAAGGCAAAGAGTTTGAAAGTGAGGTTGGAAAATAATATCTTTCCTATCATGAAAAGTTGATACACGATTTCCCCAATACCTTATGCCATTCCTTTCCCTAGGACTTTTATGATATCTCAAGTGATTAACTTCCATTTTGTAAGTAACCAGAGGGAAGCATCAATTATCCCCATCTGCTCCAGAAGGAAGATGGTCCTCTGCCACTGCCCCTTGAGGACGAATGCACACAGTGTGTTGATAGGGCATAACACACATTGATTTCATCTAGACATAAGCCAGTTCCATAGCTCAGAGCTTGAAATTCGAATTATGTTAAGATACTGAAGAATTTTCCTTTATCTGAGACAATTACCTGCCATTTGGATAAACACAGGACTCATTTCATGGTCTATGAACACTATTTGATCTTCAAGCTTTAGGAAAATCCTATACATATTAATATGTTTGTTAATTCTGTATAGATTTAGGCTTTCTAAAGGGCTGTTGGGATGCAGGGTTAGTTCTTTCATTGTGAGAGATGCATTAACTAACGCAAAAGGTCACAGATGGAGCCTACATTTTCTGCAAAGGAGGTCATAGTGAGTCATCTAACCAGAGGCTTTCACTGGAAAAATTATGTAGAAAAAGGGAAACTTGGTGTGGTTCACTGTAATTGTGTTTATTTGCTTTTTCTTTTTTTTTTTTTAATGTAGGCAAACCTAACAGTATCTGATGCATTTGGATTTAATGTATTACTACTCTCAAATATTTTTGAGTATGTTCCAATGATTTACCCCAGGATGAGGAAGAACATTTTGTCATGGATAGATCCAGTAGGAGGACTAAGAGTCTCCCAAAGATATTCAGGCTCTAATCCCCAGAATCTGTGAGCATATTACTCCATAGGGATTTTGCAGATATAAATAGATTAAGGATGTTGACATGGGGAAATTGTTCTGGATATCTATGTAGAACTAATCAAATTACATGGGTCCTTAAAATAGTTGATCTTCTCAGATGTGGTCAGAGGAAGACACAAAGGAAGGAAAGTCAGAGAAATGCAACGTTGCTGGCTTTGAAGATGAAGGGAGATGCCCAAGAGCCAAAGAATGCAGGAAGCCTCCAGAAGCTGGAAAAGGCAAGAAAATGGATTCACTCACAGGGCCTTCAGAAAGGAACACGGTCTTGCTGAACTTGATTTTAGCCCAGTGAGACCTGTGCCAGACTTCTGACTTCTACACCTGTGTTGTTGTTACCTACCGTCTAGTCGGACCTGACTCATAGCGACCCCTCCTTGGGTTTCCGAGGTAGTATCACTACGGAAGTACATTGCCCAACTTTCCTTCCAAGGAGTGGCTGGTGGGTAAGGTAATAAATTTGTGGTGTCTTAATTCATTAAATTTGTAATAATTTGTTACACAAGCTAGAAAAACTAGTACACAGAGATTTGGTTTAACAAGAGAAAACAGGAGAAGGGCTAAACAAAACTGTCTTTAGATGGAGAAGTGGTAAGATTTGGGATCCAAAAGGAATAGTAATGGAACCTGTAATTTTTAACTTGAGGTTTCCATAGATGATTAGAGATTGCACAGGTCTGCCTTAATTGTGCTCTTTTCTAGATAGTGAGAGGGGGACTTCAGCATGGAAGAGAAGAAGCAGGAGGAGGTGAGCTCAGTGCGGGCAAGTGCTTGTCAAGGATTTCATTTTACTTAGATCCACAATCAACACCCATGGAAGCAGCAGGCAAGAAATCGAATGATGTATTGCACTGGCAAATCTGCTGCAAAAGATCTCTTTAAAGTGTTAAAAAACAACAATGTCCCTTTTGAAGACTAAGGTGCACCTGACACAAGCCATGGTATTTTCAGTTGCCTCATATGCACATAAAAGCTGGGTAATGAATCAGGAAGATAGAAGAAAAATTGATGCTTTTGAATGATGTTGTTTTTGTTGTTGTTATGTGCCATCAAGTTGTCTCTGACTCATAGTGACCTTACCCACAACAGAACAAAACACTGCCTGGTCCTGTGCCAGCCTTACAATCCCTACTATACCTGAGCCCATCGCTGCAGCTACCACATCAATACATCTTGTTGAGGGCCTCCCCTCTTTCGCTGACCCTCCACTTTACCAAGTATGACATCCTTCTCCAAAGAATGGTCCCTTCTGACGACATGACCAAAGTAGGTGAGATGAAGTCTGGCTATTCCTGCTTCCAAGGAGCATCTGGCTGCACTTCCTCCAGGACTGATTTGTTAGTTCTTTAGCAGTCCATGGTACTTTCAGCATTCTTTGCCAACACCATGACTCAAAAGCTTCAACTTTTCTTCAGTCTTCCTTATTCACTGTCCAGCTCTCACATGTGTATGAGGCAATTAAAAATACCATGGCTTGGGTCAGGTGCATTTTAGTCTTCAAGGAGATATCTTTGTTCTTCAGCACTTGAAAGAAGTCTTTTGCAACAGATTTGCCCAATGCAATGTCTTCTGATGCCTTGACTGCGCTTTCATTGGCATCAATTGTAGAACCAAGTCATGTGAAGTCTTTGACAATTTCAATCTTTTCTCCATCTATTGTGATGCTGATTATTGGTCCAGTTGTGAGGGTTTTTATTTTATTTATATTAAAGCATAATCCATACTGAAGACTGTAGTCTTTCATCTTCATCAGTAAGTGCTCCAAGTCATCCTCACTTTCAGCAAGCAAAGTTGTGTCGTCTGTATATCTCAGGTTGTTAATGAGCCTTTCCCCAATCCTGATGCCATGTTTTCCTTCATATAGTCCAGCTTCTCGGATTATTTGCTCAGCATACAAATGGAATAAATATGGTGAAAGGATACAACCCTGATCCCCTCCTTTCCTGATTTTAAACCATGCAGTATCCCCTTGTTCTGTTCGAATGACAGCCTCCTGGTCTATGCAGAGGTTCCTCATGAGTACAATTAAGTGTTCTGGAATTCTCATTCTTCTCAATGTTATCCACAATTTGTTGTGATCCACATAATCAAATGCCTTTGCATAGTCAATAAAACACAAGTAAACATTTTTCTGGTATTCTTTGCTTTGAGCCAAAATCCATCTGACATTAGCTATGATATACCTTGTTCTATGTCCCCTTCTGAATCCAGCTTGTATTTCTGGAAGTTCTCTGTCAATATGCTGCTGCAACCATTTTGAATTATCTTCAGTAAGATTTTACTTGCATGTGATATCAGTGATATTGTTCAATAATTTCCATATTCTGTGGGTTCACCTTTCTTTGGAATGGGTACAAATATGGATCTCTTCCAGTCAGTTGGCTAGGTATTTGGAATGACAGTGTTGGTCAAGAATATGAATATATCATGGGCTGTCAGAAGAATGAACACATTTGTCTTGAAAGAAGTGCATCTGGAATGCTCCACAGAAGTGAGGATGATGAGAGACTTCCTCTAATGTGCTTTGGACATATTATCAGGAGGGACCAGTGCTAGGAGAAGGACTTTATGCTTGATAAAGTAGAGAGTCATCAAAAAGACCCTCAATGAGATGGGTTGACATTGTGGCTGCAACAGTGGGCTCAGAACATAGTGATTGTGAAGATGTCATAGGACTGGGCAGTACTCTGTTGTCCACAGGGTTGCTATGAGTCATGAGTCAGAACATACTCAACAGCACTTAATAGCAACAACATGTAGTAATAATACCACTCCATGATCTGTTTTGTGGTCTATTTCAGCTTTTACTTTGCTATATTTAAATACAAGTTTTGAATTTGCTAAGTTTAGATGTTAGATTGCTAGGGCAATCTAAACAAAGATGTTCCCATTAACTTCATACATTGCATACCCATCAGACTTTTGGGTTAGTATGAAACAGCAATGAAGAGCTACAATGCTTCACAATATTGCACCTTCTTTCCTCGCTTGAGGAGAAACTTTAAGCTAGAAGAAAGCCAGAGGGAGAAAGAGAACCTGGTTCAAGAGAGGGCAACTCAACACCCTTAGACTAAACCCTAGGCAAATGGAGAGAACCAGATCCCCGAAAGGGTGCATCACTCACCCTGGGGCATGAGTGAGTGCTCTTAGGGTGTGTGACTAACTCCACGAAGTGGCTAGAGCTGTAGGAACATGGTGGAACATCTTCTTGGAAGTCAATTGATTGAATAATGTTTGAAAAAACTTATTTTTTGTTTTTTATTTTAAAGTAGTATATTATGGAATAGAAAGCATGATTTGTATCAATGTTTAAAGTGAAGATTGCAAAGAAATTTCATGCTGCTGTGGACCAGAGTCCCAGGAGAACGCAGTTCCCGTTCCTCTGCCCTTAGAGGTGGTGGATGGGAAGGCTCAGGAAGCATTGGTGTAAGGCAAGTAAGTCAGCCATCAGCATTGTACCTCACTCCCATGTTCCTTCTGCAGGGAGTGTGAAACTGCTGGGGTTTTCTAGATATTTATTCTAAGTGATAACCTGGAGTGTGGTATGTGAAATAATGTATCTCAGCCATTTCACTTCAGTGTGCATACATGTTTTTGTTGTTGTTACGTGCCATCGAGTCAGCCCCAACTCATAGTGACCCCTGCTTGGGTTTCCGAGGCCTTATCACTATGGAAGTAGATTGTCCAACCTTCCTTCTGAGGAGTGGCTGGTGGGTTTGAGCTGCCAGCCTTCTGGTTAGCAGTCAAGTGCCTTAGGCACTACGCCACCAGAGCTCCTGTGCATGCATAGTCTTCCCAACTTGTCCTGAGTCATTCCCTTCAGTCTTCTTCCCATAGCTCTTTGACACCTCACTCCCTGTGCCACCCTGGAGTGCTCTCCAGGCTGTCCACCTCTGCATATCCACATCTAGCCTGCCAATCAAATACTACCTTGCTCAAATACTACTTTCTTCTTAAAGACTTGCTCAAATACCACTTTCTTCCTAAAGACTTCCCAGTCTCTCTCAGTAAGTACTCTTTCCTTATCTGAAAACCCACAGCTTTTCCCTTTCTTTGTTTTAATTCTCATTACCTACTCCTTTGGGCACTGCTACCAGTGAGTTTCCAGGGAGTGAATCCTCAGGGGAGATTAGTGTGCAGAAAGTATACTAGAGAGTGCACTTTGGGTTTAACAACTGATGAGGGGAAGGAGGCAAGACTGGGCAAAAAGAAGAGTGACTGGGATGCAGTCTCCATGAAAGCCTTGGCTGACCTCAAGGGGACCTGTGACCTTTCTGCATTGCCCCAAGTTGGGAGAAGGAGGCTGGACCTTCATCTCTTGACATTGACCATTCTCTGCCTTCTTGTTCCACCTTGTTTTGACTTTCATAGAATTGCTTTTAATGAATTGTGTTTTCATGTTGTCCTCTGTCTACCTTGAAGAATGTGATACCAGAGATCTGTTAAACCTGCTAGTAATAAGTATGTTGATACAAATGATGTGGTAATTCATGAATTCATTCATTCAGTAACTATTTATATAGAGCAACTTCTACATGCTAGATATTCTTCCAAGCTCTGGCAATACACATGAACAAAATAGACAAAAATCTCAGCCTTCACAGAACTGATGATATTCATGTGAGTGGGGAGAAGACATAAAACAAATAATAAAAATAAAGAGGTCTTTGTTCTTCTGGAGCAACGGAGGAAGAAGAGTCAGAAATGGGAAGGGAAGATGGCTTGTTGCCTCTATGAACAACTGTCTCCTTGGCCATGAGACCAGAAGAACTGGATGTTCTTTGGCTTTCATTGTTGTTGTTGTTGTTATGTGCCATCGAGTCGGCCCCGACTCATAGCGACCCCTCCTTGGGTTTCCGAGGCAGTATCACTAAGGAAGTAGGATTGCCCAACCTTTCATTATTGAACATCAATCAAAGATTCCATAGAGGATCCTGAACAAAAGGGGGAAAATGCAGAACAGAATTTAAAACAGAGACTCTAAACTTTCTGGGGCTGTGAAGAATGGATGAACCTCTGACCCTATTGTCTTGAGATAATCTTTAAACCTCAAACCAACCTTTCCCTGAAGTCTTCTTAAAACCAAACAATAACTTAACTAGTGAAAAATGTCTGCCTTGAGCATTATGCCTATTTAAGAACTATCTATATGGGGTTAAATTGACAACAGCAACTGGAAAGAGCAGATGGGCAGTGGGTATGGGTTTATATTAATGAGGGAGGAACAACTTGGAAAAGACGGGTAAGAATAGTTGCGCAACTGGAAGAAGGTAATCAATTTCACTGAATTGTATGTGAAGAAATTGTTCCGTTGGTGTATGTTTTGCTACGTGTAGTCTCAACAACAAAATAAATAAAAGAAAAATAAAGAGAATGTAAGTTGTTAAATGCCATGGGGAAATGCATCAAGGACGAAGTGTGGGGAGTGGTTGTGATTTTAGAGAGGCCGGCCAGGGAGGGCCTCTCCATTGGTGCCCAGTGTGACCTGCATGATCTGTCATTTCGTTTAATCCTGTGAGGCTGTTGGTTCTGTTACACAGTGTCCTCTTCATGAAGGGCCTATGGGAGAACTTTGCTGCGGGTGCTAGAACTAGTGACCAGTGGTCTTCTCCTAAGTAACCGGTCTCTTTTTATTTCCTGAGCACCAAGAATCATGTGTGAGATCAGGTTTGTCTCTTTGTTTAGTCCACAAGCAAATCTCAACTTTGGCAAGAACTCAGCATCCCGACCTTATTCTTGGCTTCCCTCTTACCTTTCCTACTTTGTTTTTGCCTTTGTCTCAAACTGACTCACCTACTTATTTTAAATTTTGTTGTATGTTGTTATATTGTACTTATTTTGTTATCTATCCTTAAATTTTTTTGAACAAGGGAAGGCATGAATAAAAATAAATACCTATATCTTACATGCACACACACATGTATACACATGAATAAACAAGCCATTACATGGAAGGGAGGAGTATTTTTTCTCATTTTACTGTACCTTGAACTTGGAATTCCTATCTGAGAAAATTTTTCATGCTTCCTGGTACCTCGCTTATGTGTTGTTGCTGTTGTTAGGGGCTGTGGAGTCCATTGGGACTAGTGGAGATCCAATGTGTGCAGAGTAGAACTGCTCCACAGTGTTTTCAAGATTATGACCTCTTGGAAGTAGGCACTCAAAAATACTTATAGAAGAGCAATTTTAGTAGTAGTTACCCTTTAAATGAGAAAGATACTAATGAATATATCACATTTTTTTCATTTGAAGATCAA